>NC_142702.1:22965021-23280935 GCF_029339155.1 Prunus mume
TTAATTACCTGAATAACCAAGGCCTGCTTTTCTTTCTTCAAAGCTTCAAACTTTGATGCCAAGTTGTTGTAATTGGCTCTGAGTATGCTGTAGTCTCTTTCAAGCTGCTTGGACTTCCACCTAGCTCTCTTGTTCTGAAACCAAATTGCAACCTGTCTTGGCTGCAAACCCAGCTCCTTGGCCAATTGCATCTTCTTCCTTGGCTCAAGCCTTGACTCAGACTCAAATAAAGACTCCAATGACCTAATCTGTTCATCACTGAATCTCTTCTTGTTTTTGCTGTTCTTCCTCTTCACACTGCCAGCAGCTTCAAGTGAGCTCATGCAGCTAAAACCCTCATGATCATCTTCTGCTGTGGGGCTAGAATATTCAATTTGGTCTAACATCATCTTTGATGGCATCTTCAAAGATTAATCAGCAGAAGTACTAATTGGGTCTTCAAATTTGGTGATGGTGGTTCGGGTAGGGAATGTTTTGGGAGTGTGTGCCTTCTTCTTGATATGCATGAATGGATTTGGCTCAAAAGCTAGCTTATGTGTGTTTATGTCATGGTTTTTGGTCTTTGTACTTCTGATTGCTTCTTTATATCCAAAATCTATGGGCCTCTGATAGCGTATAGTGATTTTTCTCAGTGCATTAATAATTAAATAATTTTACCCTTTTTTTCCTTCTTCTTTTAACTTATTCATAATCCATATATTATTTGTGAATTAGGCTCTAGCTAGCTTAGGGTTATAGCCGAGCTGACTTGTTTATTTATTATCTTCATCTTGTGTGGTTTAATGCAGCACATTTTTGGTGATTTGTATATTCTTTTAAGATGTAATTTTAAAATGCCTACGTCTTTGTCATTGTGTATACCATCGTACATCTTGCTTCTCCTAATTAGCTATGTAGACTGTCGGCAATATGAACGAGTATCACGTTCTAATTCATTGAACCATCCGTCCTTGTTGATTTACATAAATTCTTCCATGTTTGGTTTTGGTGTCTTATACTCCTAGCCGCCTAGGAGTAATCGATAGCTTATATATACATGGAGATATACCAATACTATGAGGTGCGGGACGCAACAGTGAATTCATGTGTTTTTCTTCTTCTTCGGGTAAGATGAAGTCCGTACACCACCTTATCTAGTTATTTTTTACTTTGTATTTTGTCTCGGTTTCTTTTAGGTATTTTATCAAACATCTTGCCCATGTAACAGTCAATTTAATTTATAAAAGAGCATTTGGCAATTTAATTGTAACAATAAAATTGGTTTGGTGTAATTTGTATAATCTCACCTCACCCATGTATTAGTGGCTAGACACAAGTTTTTATAACATCAGCTACTCAATTACTAAAGAGTAGGGACACCAACATTTTCATACATAACTTCAACAAGTACGCTCAAATCTCTAAGGAAGAAGAAAAGAAAAAAAAAACACGAAAAATATAGTGGTAGTAATGCCTACTTTAATTGGGCATTTTAACATGTTATTACATTGTTAAACTATCAATAAGACCATATTTAATTATGCACTTAATTAACGATTTTGTTTACCATCAAACCATATAAAATATCAAGCCATCTTATAAAAAAAATACCGTAATCACGTTTATCACGCCAAGTTTGTGGGATCAAAAATTTAATGAGCAATAGCCAATAGGTCTCCATCATTAAAACCAAGTTCCTACTTAATGATTCAATCAAACCCTAATTGCACCAAGGCTTCGGCTCAAGCAAGAGCAAAGCCATTAACAAATTCGACTCAAGCCATGAAAATGTTTTGATGAAGTCACTTTCGGAACGTGTCCAATTTTGATTCTCCTTCCCATACGATCAATTTGCAGACCCCATCTTAACATTAAAAAAATCGCAGAGGATATTGTTTTAAACCAATAAACTTAGTTGCATCTCGACAGGTACCTGTCACCTGTCTTCCGTCATCCAATCATCTCTCGCCACCTGCTCCCGGTCAAAACTTTGGTATCCCATTTTCTCTGGAGTTTTGGTGATGGCTCGTTGACGTGGCAGAGATCTGACGGTTGTATGCCGAAAGCTCGATTTATAAAATCGACACGTGCCCTTGTCTTTGTACTGATTTCAAGCCAACTTAGAGTCGTGTATGTGGGGACAACTATTTCAGGTTGTCTGTCGTGCAGTCTGGCTTGCCACGTGGTCATTTTGCCCTTCCTCCTAATAACTCTTCCGAGACCACAATATAATGTTGGTCCTTTTTAATTAGCAAAAGAAATCTTGGTTCCTTTTTTAACAAGATTATTAAGATTTCTTAAGAGGGAATACTATGAAAACAATTTCTTAGCAATGTTCTAGCATTTTATGTGATGATGTCCGTGCTTGTAATCAGATTTGAATGTAATTGACAGTTTAACAACATAACATATTGACGTTTGTTTTTTTATGTCAAATAATTCAATTGTACATGGTGTAGACTTTGTAATTCACACTGATGATGACAAAATTGCATAAGTTGGAGGAATTCATTAAAATACTGTGTGGGCCTTGCCTTGATGTAGGGTAAAGGGAATGTCCCCACGTTTCTTCCATGGTATTGTTTATCTTTAGAGTTATTATTATTTTTAATATTGAAAATATTTTGTTGACTATATTTTCCCTTATTCAACTGTGTTTAGGCAACAATTGTAGGACGGAGATTGGATGCTGAAGTACAATATTGTCATAGCTAGGCAGGAGGATCTTACTCGTTATCATATCAAAGGAAAGAAAAGTATGAACACTTTACTTTGTCCAGAGA
Source organism: Prunus mume (assembly GCF_029339155.1). Classification (NCBI taxonomy): domain Eukaryota; kingdom Viridiplantae; phylum Streptophyta; class Magnoliopsida; order Rosales; family Rosaceae; genus Prunus; species Prunus mume. Next base: position 22,967,784 of record NC_142702.1, read on the forward strand.
CATAGACTCATCACCATGAAGTCGTGAAATTAAATATAGTACAAATTAATCGGAAAGAAAAAGAGAGATGGTAAGTGATGAAGATAGTGTGTGAAAATGACACACGTTGTTGTTTTATTTGTACTAGGCACATACTCATGGTCGTCCTTATTGCTTGCTTAGCATTAGAATGTGAGCATTTTACTTAAAAATCGACTGATAACGAATGGCGACGATTAACTTTTATTTCTCATGTGTAAAATATAATACTCTCGTATTGAGAGTATGTTGTGATATTAATTATAATAGAATGTGAATGTCTATCTCAAATTAATTAATAATGAAAGGAAAGATTCATGATCATCGTTTAAACCAATAATGCAATGCTTGTATTTTCTGATGCGGATTAATGCTCTCAACATGTAGCATTCTTTCCCAAAGGAATACGAGCAGAGGAGTCCGAGACATTTAGCTGGTCCTTATGTTATACGAAAGGACAATGGTGTGAAGAAGCTAGCACTTTTTCTTCATGCCACATTAGCAAAATAATGATTCAGTACTTGCAAAGCAACGTGGCGTCACAAGAGCGCAACACGGTGCACCTTGTTGGATCAAGCAGGTCTATTTTATTTTGGCATGTTGGCATCAAGAGGTTGGAGCATGAAGGGATTGAATTGCAGTCACAGTCACTGTGTCTGTCGCATATGGGAACCAAGGTTGGTGAAACAGTACTGTGAATGCATGTCAAATTCCAAAGAAGGTGGATGGAGTTGGTTAATTTCTGGAAGCCATGAAATTAAATGGACCTAGAAATGAGTGGTTCTGTTTGATGACAATTTGTAGCCAACAGAAAGACGAATATATATATATAAGTAAGGGGCAAAGTTGCTATTGAGGCAATTTAACGAGAATCATCATTTAGAAGCAACTCATAAAGTAGCACTAGTACAGATGCATGATGGGGTGACTAAAGGAAACAAAGCATTGTTGTGCAAATGAAAAAGGGTTGAAAGAAAATATAATGATTTCTGAATCTACAACATTGAAAATAATTACAAGGGTAGCTGCCATCCAGATATATATAATACAGCAGGGTCTGTCTTCCTCCATTCGCATAATCTGCCACTGGTCGCTAAATTGATGTGTCTCCTGCAGAAAGTAGCGACCATCCGTCCAAAGCCGAGCTTCATTCTTCCTTATAAGTGCCAAACCTGAACAAGATTCCGGACACAACTCAGTGTGACAATATGCTTCAAAATTCACTTCACAGATTTCTAATAGTGATTGTCTGTACCCAGAACATGGAAGTTCTTCCCGAGTCAATGTTGGAAAGCCCCAAAATGAACTACTGGGCCTGAAGACCTGAAGATGATAGTTGGGCATGAAGACTCGACTCGACAATACTTGTATGAACCACCAAGCCCATAAACTTTTATACAAAATGGAACCAAGCCCAAATACATCCTTGCATTTCATGCACTGAGAAGGTTTTCCACCATCAAATTAAATTATGGTAAATGTAATTTTGGACATGAATTTTTCATTGACTCTCTTCAACATCAATACCAGGCTACCAGCTACTCTCTGCAGTCACCATCATGGTCCACACAGTGATAGGTCTGTGGCCATTAATTCAAAGGAATTCAAAATCTTGATTTACTCTTTTTTTTTGTTTTTGTTTTTTTTTTTGCATGCCAAAGGAATTCTAAGATGAAGAGCATGCAGTCAGTTTGTTGTTTGATCTCTACTCTTTAGCAATTGATTAATTAATATGTATATATATATATATGTTAGTGATTAGTACAAAGTACGATTATATATATATACATATATATATATATTATATATAATTTTTTTCTCGATCCAGCCACCAAATTGACTTAAGTGCCAAAAAGCCTTCTCAAAAGCTCTCTCAACCTTTTCCTCCTTTTCAACCACTCCTACTCCCCCCCCCTACCTTTTCTCTTTCACACAGTCACACTGAGTCGCACAGAGCCACACAGAGTTACAGTGTGCCACAGACACAGCACGTGACAAGCATATGGCTTATCTATGGAGGAAAGTGAACATAGTAAACCCAGCTCCAGGTGGGTTGTGTGATCACCTGTCCTTTTTACATATACATATACATATATATGTACATTTCCAAGTTTTTATATTATAATCGAAATTAACAATATGGTGAGGGGGAATATTAGTATTAGTATAGGGTTTAGGGTTTTATATAGAATTTTGAAATGGAAATGGACAACCTGGCTTGAGATAGGGGGATTTGACATTTACGTGTTGTTTCTTTCTTGCTGAGCCTTTTCTTATCTCTCTCTCTCTCTCAGTCACAGCTGCTTCTTAATTTACACAACTTTCAAGGCTTGTAAGAGCGTTGAAATCTGGAGCCAGTATCGTCCTCTCCGTTTGTCACTCTGATATGGATATGTATGTACAACAAATACACAACCACATTCAACATTGAAACAAAGAAAGAGAAGAGAGAGAGAGAGAGAGAGAGAGAGAGAGAGAGAGAGAGGACATAAAAGAGGCTTAGGGTTTAGGGTTGAGCTTAATTTGGTGGTGAAGTTGTGCATACTAGGCATGGCAGCACATCTTCCGGGCACCCTCTTTTAGATAAAACAAGGAGATGATCAGGATTCCAATTCTCGATTTTACTAATTAACTATATAACAATAATAATGTAATTGATTAACAAAGCTGAAAGCAATGTCCTGTACTTGTGTGTTTTAACTTTGAATTATTTTGCAAGGATAATAAAACTGAAATTTGGGCATAGACCTATGACCTAATCTAATACACTAATGGGGTAGGTAGGGTTTCCATTGACTTACATTAAAAGCCTCCTTATATTATATGCAATTGTTTCTCTAGCTATAGGTTTATGATTGAAAGTAATTGTCCACCTAAAATTATGAGAAAAAGCCATAATACATGGCTTGAAGATGAACACGTGTGTTTAATTCAAAACTTTTACCCCAACAAGGCTGCATTTTACTGTTGAAAACTCATCTTGTGAGTCAAGTAGTTGTCCCCCAATTACATATTATTAATGCAATTATTACAACACAAAGCTCTTCAACTATTTGTGACATGAAAATTTACTTGTTTTTATTACAAGTCCAACTTCTGCAAACCCAAGTTTTTGTTTTCTTTTCCCATAGCTAGCAGCAATGTCAAATGTGCCACAGTGTATGGTCTATTGGCTGCAAACACGCAGTACTTTTTGGCAGCCTCAAGTAAGACAGAAGAAAAGGTTCATAAATTAACCTAGCTACCCATCATTCCATCTCATCAATACAATATATATATATATATATATATATATATACAATGCTTCTGATTTACCACCCCCTCAAAACCCTAGGTAAATATATACTCGTTTGACAACCCTCTTCTCAATTCCTCTTGAATGTTTGAATGGTTTTGATTGTGACAGTAGAAAGGTAAAAAAATGTAAGCTAGATAGATAAACGGGATCGTTCGCAAGGGAAAGGGGAATGGGAAAGGGAAGGGAAGGGAATGGACCCAGAAAAGTCGCCGAGGAATTTGGGGTTGGAAAGGTAAAAGGCTAAAAATGCCCGAAAGGCAAAGTGAAAATGAGAGAAGGGGACGCCTCTGCCCCATCTGTCGGTCATCGCCTCGAATTCCTCGCCCTGAGCCTGAGCTCTAAAGTGACACGCCAGCCGAGGGCCCCTCTTATTTCTTTATTTTTCACTTCATCAAAATAAAAGATTTAATGGATTTCACATAAAAGTGACAAAAGTATTAAATGGGGTTTCCATTATCGGGCAGCTCAATCACCCAACCACTCCTCTGACTCCCTTCATAGCCCCTCTCTTTGTTTTGATTCCCTTTTTCCTGTATATATATAAATAAATAAATAATTTTATTATTATTTTGGTGTACTTTTTTATCATTGTACAATGATAGGATCCTACGGTCCAAGATGGGTCTTTGATCTCTAGGGTACACACAGAATTCTTATAAGTCTAAGTAGACTATTCACTATTATTATGTTCGATGACACAATCAAAGCATCATGCTCAAAATCAAATGGTGTGAGAGAGTTTTTAACTTTTTGGGGTACTAATTCTTATGGTCAATGGTTGTACGAGGTGTTTACATCGATCAACGGTCATCTGCCAAATCGGACGGTCCATATACATAGTATCAGTTTCATCCATCTAATCTAACCCTAATGATATACTATATATATATATATATATGTTTTCTTTTTCATGTAATTAAATATTTGTGACTGTGCGTGACTCTGGCTAGACACAGTAAACAGAGAGAGAGAGAGAGAGAGAGAGAGAGAGAGGGTGCATGGGGTCGTGGTCATTTCTGGAAGTGAGAGAGAACACAGCTGGTAGGGTCGAGTCTGCACCAATGTTTTTGTCTTCTTATATCGCCTTTATGACTCTTGCTATTATAAATTTATAAGTTTATAACTCTCTCACCCCTCAACCCCATACCATAGTTACCATACACCCCCCCATGATCATTATTCGTTCACATTCATCATTCTCATCCCCCTCTCTCTCTCTCTCTCTCTCTCTCTCTCTAACCCCCCTTGAAGATAGGCGAGACTCTTGGGGGACAGAGAGATAAAAGAGATCAGAGAAAGCACACATAGTCCACATATATATAGAGACACACATGATCGTCAAAATCATGGATTTTGAAGAAGAGGATAGATAGATATGTGAAGCTTTAGCTTTTGAGGGGAATGTTGTCTGGCTCGAGGACACTTTTCCTTGATCTGTATTTCTTATAGATCAACCTGTATATTTATATCTAGGTATACATATATATGGCTTTTGGTGAATTAGTGTCGTCGGACCAGGCTTCATTCCCCCCAATTTATGGCTTCCATTGACCTGTTGTTTTTCCACGGCAGAGGGCTTAATTCTTCACAGTCTTAGAGGTTTGCCTTCTGTTTTATTTTTATGTTTTAGATGATTTGCTATTTTGGGTTCTTTTTTTGTTTTGTTTTGTTTCTGGGGTTATTTATTGGCAGTTTAAAATGATGGGTTTTTGTTTTTAGATCAATTAAGGTTGTTAGTTTTGTGCAGATTGGTGTAATGATGGAGTATTTGACTATTTTTGCCCCTTTTTCAGTTTCATAGACTGCATAAAAAGGTTCATCATTGCTCTCCCTTTTCATTTATTTGTTTCGTTGTTCATGATCATAAAATTATGATGATGTTGTTTTGTCAGTCTAAGGCTCTAAGCGCTTTTTCCGCTTCATCATTATCCAGATTTACCTCATGATGCCTTCCAGTATCTGATCTGTCTGTTTCTGCCATTTTTCAGATCTGGCTTTTTTGGCTTTCTATTTAAACTTTGGTAAACATTCTCTCTTCTTTCTCACGTTCTAACTCTCTCTCTCTCTCTCTCTCTCTCTCTCTCTCTCTCTTAGGGTTTCGTAGGTCTAGATTTAGGCTATTATCTAAATGAATCTTTTAGAAAATAGCATAAGCCTTTGCTTAGGAGAACAAGCAAGGAAGTGACACCCTTTCTGACATTGTTTAAAATGCCTATTTTCATTTGTCAACAGTTTTCTATTGCTCTCAGTCAGTAATCCTTTTCTCAGAGTGTTGATTAATAATAATGTTTAAAGATGCATATATATGTATATATGATTGCTGTATTTCATTATTTTGCAGATCAGTTAATTATATTCCTGTTACTTTTGTTTATATGCCATGATGCTTCAGAGTTACCTTTCTTTTGGTCTTGATGATAATGTCCTTGCTGACATCCCTTTATAACTTGAACTTTGCTTCTTTCAAAATGTGATGAGCATATGACATGTACATTGCAGCCCAAAGGACAACTATAACTTTGGGAAAGCGTGTGTGTCTGGTTGTCCAAAAGGAAGCCTGGTCACTTGCCTTTCCTTTGGTATCTTCTCAGTGGATATACCTATTGAAACCCTAATCTTGTTCATCTTTGATTTGCTGTGAAAGGCTTTGTGATTCTCAAAGCTTTTAGTCACTCACATTGTCTTTTCCCCTCCTGACTTTTTGTCCCTTCATTATGGTTTTATTTGACTGACTGTACGCTAGCTAGCTCAGAGTCAAGGGCCTTAGAACACAGCCATTGCTGAAAACTAAAGGTATTGAAAATGCATATGCTAGACAAGAACAAGGAGCACTGTGGAGGTAATCTAGATGCCCCAAACAAGTTACAAACTACTAATTTGATCAAGTTCTTCTTAGAACTTTCTTAAGCTTAAGAGTTTAAGAATTCCCTTTGTACAATCCCAGAGTTCAATTTCTTCTTGAAGTCCATGTAATCTAGTGTTTTGATGTCTCTCCCTTATTTATTTATTTATTTTTTGTTACATTGGAGTTCGGACTGGGTGCCATCATGCCACCACCACTATAGTGGGAACCCATTGGCGTTATCTCCCTTCTTTACAAACTATACATGTATTCTGCAAGGCTACTGATTAATCCCAGAGTTCAATTTCTTCTCAATTATTCTAGTGTTTTTTGTTATCTACATTCTTTAATTTCCTTCTTAGTTTTGATAACAAGGTTTTCGAACAAGTGTTGTCTTGGCCTCTAAGAACTTACAGTAATTAACATTCCTTATTCTAATTAATGTAAGCTCTCTTTCTGTCTCTCTCAAGCCCACACACACACACACACACATTTAGATCAGCACATTCATCTTCAGATATTGCTTGATATTATATACATACAAGTGGTCTTCTTGTCTCTTTCTAGTTTTTTCACACTATTATTTTCCATGTCACATAACCCTGATTGCAAGAAAAGTCAATGTACGAAAAGCAGCTGGTTTGGAATCAAGGAAGAAATCTCATTTGCTAGCAATCAAACTCTTCCCCCTTGCGCTTTGATTTTTTCACTAATGTGGTAATTAAATCTAATTTCCTTGTTTAAATTGGAAGATGTGGGCACTCATGTTTTTTGTTTTCACCTCGTGCTTTTGTCCTCCTCTTCTTTAACCCCTCTTTAATTCATTGTTGTTAATATACAAAAGTTCCTTTTGGGAAATTGAATCTTTTTGACCTTTGCAAACATAAAAGTAAAAACTTTATTGCTTTGTTTGTGCCCATAATTTTCCACACACACAGAAAGAGAAAGAGGAAGAGAGAGAAAGAGAAAGAGATAGAGATAGAGAGAAGAAAGATAGCTTTGGTCATGAATGGTGAACTCCAAGAAAAGCTTTTTGTGCATGGCCACAACTTTCAATGAATAATTGGTGTGATTGTTCCCACTTGACAAAGACTCTATTAATTAATTTAATTTAAACCTTTTGAGGAGGACTTTGGATAATTGTTCTTGTAGCTAGCTAGCTATAGCTGTTAGATAGATGCATGGGAAATTTGAGCTACTTGGTCCTAGCAGATGGAAAGTTGTGGACCTCCTTTCCTTATAGCTCCATACTTAGGCACTGTACAATGGTTTGAAGCCTATAGTAGACTACTGTAGGATCCAAGGCAACTTAATTTGGTTCCACTTTGAACTTATTCCCTCATTAATTGGCAGGATTGACTAATAAGAATTGTGCTTTGTGCTTGCAGCTGCTGAGATTTCATTAATTTGTTTCATTAATTCTTGTTGAGTTTTCATCTGTTGATTTCCCTTCATCTATCTAGGCTCTTTTTTTTTTGTTAAGCCACTCAACTTTATATTGAAGTGAGATCAAAATCAAGTAGTACAAATTAAAGGGAGCAGAAATGCTTGTCACTGCAGACTCACAGGGTAGTAGTGCTTCAGTAGGAAGTGAGGAGGGCATATGCTTACTGGGAAGAAATACATTAATCTAAGATACAATCACTTTGAATGATTTATATTAATCTGAGTCCTTGATCAAATCGAGTGGAGACAACCATATCATCAATGTATTCATGTTAGTCGACTCTAAGACCTCCTCCAGTTATGTAGAGACAACTACCACTAAACTAAACACTAGTTGGTGTTTCTTTTCGGGTTTGATATTGTGATGATCGATCAATGGCTTGATTTGGCCAGGTAGATTTCATATACAAATGAAAATATCCATAAGTTCTTTATTTTTAGTTTACTTCCTTTACAAAAGAGTACGTAAGGCGGAAGTAAAAACTATTGCTGTGGAAATGAGGGGTAAATCAATGCTCTAACACCCACCAAAGATTCATTAGCCAAATCAGTACTGGTTGCAAACTGTATTGTGTTGTCTTAGGATTGTTTTCTACGTGAATCAAATCCTAGTGCACTTAGAGGGAGGGAAAGAGTTTGGCCTACTTTTCCACTATGATACCACCCTCATGTACGTTAAAATTCAGCTATTAGCAAGAGCTTAATTTATGCTGTCATCTTCATTTTGGCCTCCTACCTAGACAACAAAATCTTCATTTTTAAAGCATGTTTTTCCAATAGCATGAGGTAGGTCGCACACTTGTTTCACACACTTCAACCATAACATCCTTTTTTCTAATCTTCTTCTTTGTTTCTTTTTATTATTATTTTATTTTTATTTTTTCCATCTATTGGGTTTCAAATGAATGTCTTATTGATTAATCAAACACTAAATGCCTTTGCCAAATTAATATTCATTTGTTAATAAGTGGGATTTCCAATTGGACCCAACAAGTCCCAAAACTCCACGGATCGAGCTCAAACTAAACCTTTAGGCTCAGACAAATGGGTCAAGCAAAGTTTGGGCTTGTAGGGCAATGCAAGGTCCAAATAATAATGTAATTATTGTTGGCAACAATATTTCTGCGTTTGGCTCCAAAGATAATTTGGTTGGTTCAAATTAGAGAAGACCGATTCTCCACTAGGTAGCTAGCTAGTAGTAATGCCAGCAGGTGGAAATGGAACAGATCCATGTATAAGCTGCCTGCTTCAATGCATTGACCTCTGTGATACAATATAATAATTATTTGAGGGTCAAAGGAAATTATGTTTCACGAAAGATATTCAGAGACAAAGCAACCTCCCCCACTCCAGCAATAAAATGGAGAATAACATGTCAATTACATCTTCTTTTCTCTTTTGCTTTCTTCAAAAAAGCAACACTGAATCTGATGGCTCACTCCCCCACTTTGGCTGGTTTTTTTTATTTATTTCTTCCATCCCCACTTTCTTGACTTTGCATCTTGCTAATCTATACCATATATTTTATATGTCTCCTTGCTCATTTAGTTTAACAAACATAATCATGTATAGTATGTAATTGTATATAAGTTGGAAGAACATAACTTAGTGGGTAGTTCTACGACACTTTTTAATAATTTGGTACATATTATATATATATATATATAATTAATTTAGTGTTTTTTATATATATATAGAATTGTATGGTTCTTTTAATGCTAATTGACTTGTGTATAACTTAGTGGATACAATTTATACAGAAAAGAAAAGAAAAGAAAAAAATGCTTTAAGTGGGTAGCATATTTTGTGACTTTTTAAATTCGATATAGTCTAGTGTAAAAGGGTCTTGATTTACAGACTAGTGGTCTCAAGCTCAATCCCTTAAGAAACTTTGGCAGGTTGTGTGAGAAATTCCCCTCCCTACTGTGGTCTTAGGTTCTAACAGAGATTTGTGAGTATTTCTCCTGAATCATTTTATTGGAAAAACTGTAACTCTCTTAGAAAAAGAATTAATAATTGATCCACGCCCTCATATTCTTAGAAATATTCTAACAGAGATTTGTGAGTATTTCTCATGAATCATTTTTCCTTTTCAGTACTACTTTCTTTTGTTCCGAAAATATTGTGAGAGCTTAGCGTTGAAATATTCAAGAATGAAGAATTTTGGCATGTAGGGAGGAGTATATATCTTGACATGCACTTGATGAGACAACCACAAAAAAATATCTAAAGTTCTTGTCATGGTAAAAGAGTGTTTTACTTTTGATCAAACATAGTAAAAGAGTGTATAATTCATTAATTACTCGTTAACTCTTGGCTTACATGGTGACTAATGTGGTGGCCCACAGACTAGTTCGATTGGCTGAAATTTGATATGAGGCGTTGATGTGGTATGGGAATCCTCTTGATATCATACATGATGTCTTAGCCGAAGATCATATGTAATGGATTTTCCAATAATAAAACATCTTGGCTTACCTAGATCTTAATCGTTGTAAATTCATAAAAAAAATATATCTTCTTCTTCTAAATTTTGAATTGAACCAGGTTGTGGAGACGACTTATGAGTATTGCCTGGTAAGACTTCTGTAGGCTGTTTGAAGGGTGGAACCAACTGGAGAAAAGAGTGAGGACCATATATAATATTATGCGGTATACAGCACACACACACACTCCATGGAAAGTGAAGTCCAGCAACACATATGCATACATCTAATTCTAAACCAAAGAAAGGTTGGGGCCTACTGGAGAAAACAAAAAAAATAGGTATATATTTTTTAGAGCCGAAAGAGAGGACGACCAGTTTTTGTCATTCTTGTCCCCGATTTTATTATTCGACCAGTTATTGGAAGTAGATTTCCTATGAGAGGGTTTTGTGTTGTGTCCTGTGTGTGTCCTTGAACATATGTATACGTCAACATGGACATGTTCGAGAGCTGCCATTGGATGTTCCCAGAATTTGCCTTCCTGTAGACGACACCCCTCACTGTCGGTTTCTACTTGGGTGCTTCAAAACCCTAACTCCACCCACCCACGTGTCTCTGCCTTCTTCCACTCACTGTCTACGTGTTTTAACTCCTCACACAATATCCGAATTATTCCTCTCCTTTCTAAAATCAAATCACAACAGAACAATTTTGGTTACTTCTGCCTAACTATTATTGGTGTAGTTTTTTATTCATCTCTTCAGTGTTAAATCAAATGACGTGTATGAAAAAATTATGAATTGGGGAAATCAAAATATGAAAGAGAATGAATGTGATCAGCTACTACTAATAAATATAATTCCTAAATTTTCAGATATTATAATGTGAAATTTACATAATTTTCTTTTATGTAAGTGTCCGTAAACAAGAAAAATAAACACAAAACAGTTATAACATAAAAATTCTAACATCCTTTATTCAAATCCCTTCTTTTCCAAAATCGTTTGTATCATCCGTAACATAATTTAGAATCATATGATAAGCAAAGAATCTAGGTCCCTTATAAATCAAACGCCAACCAAACCAACTTGTGTGAAGGACTAGAAACCCCATGTCACATACGTTACAACTCCCCACTTTCTTATCTGATTGTTCTCAAAGATGAGGATGATATCATCGTCAATTGATCATCAATCAAGGGTCAAAGAAGCCCACTTTGATTGAAAATTACGAAACCCCCTGGTTGCACACCAAATAAAAGCCCACTTGATTATTCTTGGGCTGGCTTGTCTCTCTCTCTCTCTCTCTCTCTCTCTCTAACTCACACACACACACACACACTCTCTCTCTCTCTCTCTTGTTATATATCTCATTTATTTTCTGGTTGGTATGCGTTTTGCACTAGGAGTGTAGTTTATCAACGATGACCAACGTACCAAGGTCTCTGAGTTACTCTTCTCTAACCCTTTTCAAGCAAGCCATAGCTGCCTCAGATCCTTGGCCGTTTTCCTTCGTTTTCTTCTAAGATTTTCTAGGAGAAGATCAAAAGGGGACTAGGGTTAGGTTTGTTTTTGTTTTCCATCTTTTATTGCCTTTGTTTGCTGGTTTCTTTTCAGATATGGGCAGTGGAGAGAAGAGCCTAAGAAATTTCCATCTGCACCTGCCTCACCTTCACCATCATCACCATAGTCATCATGGTGGGAAGAAACAAGGGATCAGAGATGTTCCAAAAGGGTGCTTGGCAATCAAGGTGGGCCAGGGTGAAGAGCAGCAGAGATTTGTGGTGCCTGTGATTTACTTCAATCACCCACTCTTCATTCAGCTCTTGAAGGAGGCTGAGGAAGAGTATGGCTTTGATCAGAAGGGCACCATCACCATCCCTTGCCACGTGGAGGAGTTTAGGTACGTCCAAGGCATGATTGATAGGGAGAAGTCCCTCCACCACCCTCACCACCACCACCACCATCATGTTGTTGGGTGCTTTAGGGTTTGATTATCAATCAAAGATTGTGGCTTTTCCCTGTAAATTTGGAGTCTTTTTTTTTTTCCATAGTTTTTGTTTGTTGGTCCTTGTTAGTTGGAAGATGATGGCAAAGATGATGTGATGATGATGAAAAAAAGATAAAGATGAATGTGGCTTGCAATTGTAGTCACTTTGTTATTGTTAGGAATCAAAATGATGATAAAGAGAAAATCAAAATGCTTTTCTCTTTTCTTTTATATATAATACTTTTCCCTTTCTCCTCTTTATTCTATATTAGCATTTTTATTTTTTATTTTTTGGGTTTTCTTTGTGATAAGGGTATCATTGGTACAACTTTGAGAGGGAGAGAATTGACAAGGCCAAAGGATGGTAGGGTCAAATGCTCAAGGCCATTGCTTTAAGCCATAAATTGCTATGGCAATTGTATCTCTCTCAATCTCAACATTATATCATTATAGCTATATTTGATAGAAACTTCTCTTTACCAAGAAAGTGGTATTTAAAAAAGGAAATAAGCAAATGGAAAAGGCAGCAATATCTGAAATTTCTCAGTTCCTTTCTTATTTAAGAGGTAGGCAATATACAGTTCATATTGAGGAGTTTCAATAAATAGAAATAATTTATTTTTTGAGATATTATATGAATGACTGAGATATCCCCAACAGACTTCTATGGAAACTGGAAACACTAGTAGTGATGGGCCATAATGGAACATAGAGTGTGGACCATTCTCTCTGTGCTGCACACTGCTCATCACATCACTGAAAACTCTTTGGAATTGTGAGTGTATATCACTTCCCATTTCCTTTTCATTTTTTAAAACTAAATTTAAATAAAAAAAATTTGGTTCCAAACTTTTAAGTAACTTGTTTTTCATACAAGTGATATTAAGATAGGGAAGAATCGAACTTAACACCTCGGATTCAGCACTCGAGCTACAAACTTCCAAGTATTCGATGAAGTGACGTTGTTAATTATTGTATGGATTGGACCGCATTAAATTGAGTCAGTCTGGAAAGACTCAAGTGTATACTAAGAACAATCCAGAGAGAGGGAAAGAGGGAGAGAGGGAGAGAGGGCTGTTGGTGCATGACATCCACGTTTAATTTGAGTCAAACTTTGTCTGTAGATGCCAAGGCTCTTTGCATGTTTAGTCCCTGTGTCGTTCAACAGAGGAGCCAAACAAAATCAGTTTCGACCTTTTTCAGATGGTATTAATTGTTATAGGGTCATTAATTTAATTTAATTCAATTAGCACCAAAATTATGGCACAGCTTGGAAGTTAATGAAAGGCATAAAGCATGCAATCAAGGCCTCTGTGGGGTTTTCAGTTGTCAGATTCCAAATTAATTAATTAATTAATGGCTACGTGTAATATGTAAATAATAAATAGAATAAAATAAATATATATACAAGTGTGTTGCATAAGCATGCTCGATGGGTAGGGGTCTGTTGAAGTTAGCATGTCTTTCGTGTTTTTGTTTTTTGTTTTTATATTAAATAGTTTTGTTATGTTAGTGATAATGACAGTAGCTGAACTGATAATATATTTTCAAATTAACAATGCATTATCCAACTTATTATTTATTAATTTAACTGATTAAGATTTGTATGTATGTCTCTTAACAAGTTTAGGACTTTACCTCACCCGATTGATTTTTACAATCTGTACGTACGGAATGTGTTTGCAATAACATAGACCTATAGTTAAACTATGTTTATCGCATAGTTTTGGAATAAAATTCTAAATGTTTTTGTTTTCTAAACAATGCGATATTCTAAACTACTCTAACGTGCAGTGATGGATATCAAACTCGTGTGCCATGTACAGTAATGCAATGTGGCGAATTCAGTAAATCGTTTTGCATTGACAGTGCTGATAAGTACCTATATACTCGTTTCACCCAAAAGAAAAAAGGTATCTATATATCGCACAAAGAATTATACTTTGATAATCCTTTAATTTTCCAAAAGATAAAGAAACTCATACTAATCTTCACTCAAAAGGATTATTCTAATTCAAATTATCGGGTGATAATCTAACTGGTTTGATATGCCTATATGTATACTCCCACAAACTTCACAATCATCACTTGAGTTTCTGAGATTTAATTTGCAAAGATGGTGAAGAGTGGAGTTGCTGTGTTTTTCCTTCTTTTGGGTTTAGCTTTGACACAATGCATGGCTACTGATGATGCCAAATCTCCATCACCACCCACCCCAGCCTACTTCATGGTGGCACCCTGACCCTAAGCTTATAAAGTGCATGGGAGATTACCGTGCTGCTGCTGGAACTTGTTACCGTGAGGTCTGTGTGTCGTTCTGGACCCGAAAAGCCGCCATTCAAGAAGATTGTTGCAAGGCCATTACACAACTTGATGGAGATTGTTCCTCAGCTGTGTTCGGCAGGTTCAACAACCCTTTCTTCCAGCTTTTGTTGAAGGAGCATTGCTCAAACAAAGGAGGATCATCGGCACCGGCACCACCAGAGGCAACCCCCATCACCTCCAAAAGCATAAGATGTCTAGTTGAGTCTTAGATTAGGCTTTCTTTGAGTACAAAATTAGTCAAAATAGTAAGTGCTCTTTTTTACTTTTTAGTTAGTTTTTTGCCCTAGGAGTAAACAATCACTCAGGTGTAGCTAGTATTCTCCACTGTGGCATGTTTAGAGCATCCACAATGATGCTCTCTATTTCTTAGCTAAAATTTGGCTAAGAATATAAGAGCATCCACAATGGGCTCCCTAAACTACCTCCTTAGACAAATTTTATGGAGGAATGGTAAAAATGCAACTCCAACCACGCTCCCTATTCACCTCCTAAAATTGGAAGTCTTCTAGGAGCTCCTAAATCTGAGGAGAGAGAAAGGACTCCTAGTGGCTCCCTATAATTTAATGCTGCTTTATTTAATGAGTATTTCAAACCTTTATTTAATGCTAACCTTTTTTATTTTATTTTTTAATAAAGATGGACCAATCAAAAAAGAGTTATAGCATTTATGACTCTCCAAATTATGGAGTATGGTTGGAGTTGAAATTTTTTAGAGAACTCCTAAAATAGTTTTCTTAGAGCATCCACAATGATACTCTATAATTTTTAGCTAAAATTTGGCTAAGAATATAAGAAAGCTATTTTAGGAGCTCTCTAAAAAATTTCAACTCCAACCATACTCCCTAATTTGGAGAGTTATAAAAGCTATAACTCTTTTTTGATTGGTCCATCTCTATTAAAAAATAAAATTAAAAATGGTTAACATTAAATAAAAGTTTGAAATACTCATTAAATAAAGTAGCATTAAATTATAGGGAGTCACTAGGAGTCTTTTCTCTCTCCTCAAATTTAGGAGCTCTTAGAGGACTCCCTATTTTAGGAGGTGGATAGAGAGCGTGATTGGAGTTGTATTTTTATCATTCCTCCCTAAAATTTGTCTAAGGAGGTGGTTTAGGGAGCCCATTGTGGATGCTCTTAAGTTAAATATTTTAATATTCTTAATAAAAATTAATTCTGTTTAGTTATTTGCTCATGATCTTATACTAGTACTGCTTCATGATTCATGACTTGATATACCTAAATCCTGTTATCAACGACTTTTATTACTTATTTTTCACTAAGATATCTTGAACGATTGACGTGATCAAAATTGCTTCGTTGGTTAAAAAATAATTGTTTGTATTCAGAAACCAGTAATTTTGAAATATATAGCCATACCACTTTTTTTTTTTTTTTTTTGAATAGTATTTAAATTAGGTCAATAGAATGAATATGAATTATCCTTGATTGTGTACAATAACATGTCTATCTCTTTTATCATGTAAGGTGGTGGACGGTGAAAGACTAACTATGCTAAAAGAGAGTGAGAGAGAGAGAGTCCGGTAGGTTTAATTAGCCAAGTTTTTCAGTTGGTGCTAAGACTCTGCATTGTTGGTTCCTGTGTCGTTCCATAGAAGACCCAAACAAAAATGCAGTTTCGACCTTTTCAGATGCTATTAGTTATAATATATACTAAGGATATCTTTTATGAACCACCAAGAATGTTATGCTCAATGATTAATTTTTTAATGTTATATATAAATATATACATGAGAGTCTTTGATGAGTAGGGGTCCGTTTGGATTAGCATGTCTTTGGAGTTGAGTGTTTCTTTTTTTCTTTTTTTTTTTTTTTTTTTGCTTCCTTAATTACCCATAGCTAAGTAGTTTTCTTGCTCGTGTTAATGACAGTTGAATCGATAATAATCCACAAAAGATTACCTTTAGCATAAATAAATAAATAAACAACTTAAGAATTCTATCTAAACTTAGACTTTCATTTCAACTATGATTGACGATTTGCTCCTAAAGCTCAAATTAATCTTCACTTAATTAACTGCAATCTTTTGCTGGAAATGATCGATTTGGATACTTCCACAAACTGCACAATCTCTCACTCACTGACTCAATCACTCATATCCTTCACTTGAGTTTCTGATTTAGCAAACCAAAGATGATGATGAAGAGAGGAGCTCTTGTGCTCTACTTTCTCTTTTCTTTAGCTTTGACACAAAGTTTTGCTGCTTCTGATGCCAAAGCTCCTGCATTACCCTCGCCATGGTGACACCCTGACCCTAGCAAGCTTCAAAAGTGCATTGGAGCTTACCGCACTGCTCCAGGAACGTGCTACCGTGAGATTCTCGTATCTTTTTGGATACGGAAGGTTGCCATTGGGGAAGATTGCTGTAAGGCCATTGTAGAAGCTGATGATGATTGTGCGTCTACTGTGTTCAGCCAGTTCAACAACCACTTCTTCCAGATGTTGTTGAAGCAACAGTGCTCGAACAAGGAAGGCCACGCCAGCACCATCGCCACCAAAGGCAACACCGGCACCAGCTCCACCGAAAGCAACACCATCACCACCAAAGTCATAAGATTTCTAGTTGAGTCTTAGATTAGGGTTATTTTAGTATTCTTTTGGTCTTTATTAACATTAATTAAACTTTATTTAAATCGTTAGGTGGTGGCTGTGGTTGGGTCAAACACAGCTTTATTTAGTTCCCCTAACTGCCAAGCTTCCAAATTTTCTAAGACTTCTCCTAACACCGACCCCTGAGATAATAAAACTTCAACTATTGCTTGCAAAGTTGCAATGCAAAGGTCAACTAGCATGCGCAGCCAGCAGCTTCTCCAGTGTGGGAACACTCGTAGTATTTACTAAAAAATAAAAAAAATTGAATGTCTAATTTAAAAGTCGAGCAGATAGACACGTATAAAAAGACGTAAAAAGTCATCCACAAGCTGCTGCACATGAAATATTAGTAAAATGAATCAACATGATTGAATTGATGACACGGTTGGACCAAATGCAATGCACGCTTAAAAAAGGAGACCAGAATATACATCCTCTGCAAAAATCATATATTAAATCTTCGTTTTATAACCAATTAGCAGGCTTATAATCTGCCATTTGGGTTTTCTTTAATGGGTCAATTGTCAACTATCTGCAAACTGAGGGAATGAGCAAGGAGAAACTCATCAACTTTTTTCCAAAAAAATATTGGCTCGAAATTCCCAACTGGCTTGACTAACATGTTCATTTATACACATTTTTCTTTACCCCACCCCCCCAAAAGGAAACAAAAAATAAAATTCCCACAAATCATCTGAAAACCCATGAATCTAATAAGAAACTATATGTCGAAAGGCTAAAAAGAAATAGAAGAAAGAAAAGAAAAAAAAAAAATGAATAAAACTAATGGTGTCTGGTGTTGGAGCTGCGGACCGTCACACCATGCAAAAATTTTGTATATCCAAGGAAACTAAGCTTTCCATCTGCGTTTCTGATCCAATCTCTGAGGACAGAGTAGGCAGAAGGGCCAAGATTTAATTCCTGCAGTGACAGGGTAAATGCGATTGAGATCAAATCAGAAATGCAACAGAACTCAGCTGCAGAAAAAAAACATAGAAGGACTTCCATGACAATGAGAGAGGTAGAATTGGACATACTCTGGCCAATTCTTCGATCGATATGACTCGGTTACCCTCGCGTTCAAAATGCTCAAAAGCGGTAGAGGCTATCTGCTCCCAACCTTCAAGGGCCTCCAATTGATGCGTACTGATTGCGGCTGCACAAAATTCTTCGAAGTCCATCGCTCTATAAGCAAGGGGCTCCATCTGAAGTCAAATACAGCATGGAATTGAGAAACTGCTACTGAATTCAGAATAATATATAAACAAAGAAAGAAAAGATCAAGCCCAGAATCTTCTTGAAAATGGGAAGATCTAGGATAGGCGGCCAACCAAAAACTCATATTAGAAAGACAATCGTTTTTTGTTTATAGGGAAAGGCAGAGTTTGTAAGAATTTGGCCAAAGGAAAGTGACCTTCTGTTGCATTTCTTAAATTGAAATGACCTCAAAAACAGAAATGACTTACAGCATTTAGTATATCAAGAACCCTCGACTCCCTCATCGCCTCAGTTGAATTTCTTTGAAGAGCCTGCAAAATTCAATCTTCTAAGCATAAAATGACTTTTTTACAAATAAAAAGAACAAAAGGAAAAACACAAGTCCCTCTTCAAAATATATCTCGCTTGTACAGTCAAATTAAAAGCATTAGGAGTAGGAAATAACCGTTTTGAAATTAAGAAGAGAGACACGTTCATCGTTATCTGGTTCCAAAAGCATGAATTGGGCTCTAAGATATATCAGCTCATCCTCTGTCAGGGCTTTCGAAAGAGACTGCCATTACAACATGAAAAAACAGAAACACAATTTTGATATCCATCACAAAGGAATCTCAATCCTTGCTTGTTGCAATATAATAGACATTAATCTAGTGGCATACAGTTGAAAATGATTTTTCATACTTGCCCCGTGAAAAGTAAAAGATATGGCACATTAATAATCACACAACCTTAGACACAGGAAATAAAAAAGGAAAAAGAAGACAAAAGGGGATAAAAAGTCACGTAATTTACTTGGATTTAGCTACATGGAGAAAATGAGAGGAAATTAGAATTTTGCCAATTTTGTTTCTATGAGCCAACAGTCTCCAAATATTGCCTACTTTATAGAGAGAGTTTAAGAGACAAAACTAGAATTTTTCCCTTTTCTTTTCTCTTCCATTTAGAAATAGGAACCAAACAATGGAAAGGAATAGGGGAATTTAATAAAACTAAACATTGATTACATGGGCAATATCTTCCTTCGTGTAATCAAAGATTATCATGAAAAAGTTGAAGATACATTCTGCATTATCATAATAAATAAAAATGTAAAATTACTCTAACAGGAATTAATCATTGAGTAAAAACCAAAAGTAGAAGTTTTGGCATTCAAGAGCAGAGACGACTAAGTTAAATATACTACTAATAATCAGATGATATCCAAAATCTATTAAAGTGAAAAATGCAACGGGTGAAGGTAGCAAGAACCATATTTGGAAATGATAATAATACCTTAAGTGTTGCACGTTTGAAGGGCGTAGCATGGAGATATGATTTGACCAATTTGTAGATCAATATATCTAAAGGAAGGGGACGACTATCATTTCGCAGCCATGGGTGAGCTGCCAATTATGAGTGATTATTAGCTTTAAATATCAAATCGAAAACATTAATTATCATCACTTCCAAATAAGAATGCCAAAGTAAAATCAAGTTTTGATTTGGCAAACAGTATTCAGTTTAATGTCACTCATGCTTGTAATTTGTAAATAAATATTTTGGGGCATGCAACTAACAATCAATAAAGTTATGTAGCTGGAGATGTTTGGGATGATTCTATCACCATCTTTTTTTAGAGGAATGAATAAAGCTAGTTCAGCATATGACACAATATAGGTGGACATTTAGTTCAAATATGATGGACCGACTAGATGGCAATCTCCCACCCACTCCCTAATATAATTTTTATTTTCTTTCGGAATGTGGGAGGAAAAGACATAAAACCACCCATGCATCATTAAGCGCAAAGCATATCATCTAAAATTTCCACCAATTGGCTAATCTCTTAGGTACTTTAGACAGCAATGGAAAGAAATTTGCTTACCTAAAGCCTGGACAGCAGTCATTCTTTTCCTGTAGTCCTTATTCAAAAGCCTTCTTACGAAGTCCTTGGCCTCTAGAGACATAGAAGGCCAGGGTAAATCATCAAAACTCGGATCAGCTCTTAGCACTGCACGGAAAATTCCAGATTCCGTTCGTGCCCAGAAAGGTCGGCTTCCGCATAGCAGGATATAAGTGATAACACCAATGCTCCATATATCTCCCTCAAGGCTATAAGATCTATGGAGGACTTCAGGTGCAACATAGTATGCACTTCCAACAATATCATTAAGTCTTTCATCTGTACATATATGCATAAACGGATTAATAATAAAGAAAAGGTTTCCTCATATAATCTAGTAAGTACCAACGAATAAAGTCCGAAACAGCTCTAGTGGTCAAAGGGGCAAAAAGTATATTGAAATTGGACAATTGAAAATGTAGCATGTTGTCCACAGCTGTTCTCATAATATTATGGCATTTTTTGGTGCGAATAATCAAATTTAGTTTGTCTTAAAAAAGCTTGAAAAACGAAACAAATGCTTTATTTTTTCAAGAGAGGTAAGATCAGATAATTCATGTTGCATAGAATTGGATTGGACTTGACACAAATGTAACGTCATCCATAGGTTTAACCTTGAGTTGATAACTATCATCAAATTTATCAAATGCGGTCTAAGATTGACTGCCAAGTCATGGCACGATGTTCCATTTAATTGAAACATCAAATACTCAGGAAAATCCGAATGTTGTCCCTTTGAAAAGGAAAACAATAAATAAACCAAGTGGTACCTTGAAACTGCAGCTCTAATATATTTATTAAATCAAGGAGAATATTCAACTTCAACTAACGAGAGAGTAGCAATGATCATCAAAAGTTACCTGGTCTGATAAAGTCAGAAAGACCAAAATCAATAAGCTTCATATCAGTATCTTCACTTCTAGAAGCGAAAAGGAAATTCTGTTAAGCAGGAAAGAGAGAGAATATATTTAGCACTAAGTCTGGAGGTAGAAACAGATACGAGATTGTAATTAACTGAAGCACATATAGGTTGAAAATCGAAACCTCTGGCTTTAAGTCACGGTGCACAACGCCTTGAAGATGACAAAATGCAACAACACTTAAGATCTGCACAACTATATGTTTTGCATCTTCCTCCGCATATCTTCCACCTCTGCAATTAAGGTGAGTTTTTCAACACAATTCAGCTATGCAATGAAATGACTAATAATTAAATACTGGCCAAGAAAATACCTAGATAAAATTCTGTCAAGAAGTTCCCCACCTTCACACAATCTGGTAAGAGAACACAAATCCACATATGTCATACCCAAAGAGCAGGAGAAATATGGCATATGATGCCTCAACCAGAAAATTTATATACTTCATCATTCAACAATCATGTATGCAACACCAACCTAACTGACTATTTTCACTTAAATAAATAATATTTAAAAGGAAAGTATTAGTCAACATTACAAAACATAGATAACATAAAGAACGCCTGACCCTCCAAATAAAAAGGATGAATAGAAAACAAGGTATACATACTCCATGACTATGTAAACATTATTGGCGTCTTCACATGCATCATAAAATTTTACAAGATGCTTATGCCCAGATAGAGCTTTCAATATCTTCACCTCTCTACGAACATCTTCAATTGATATTGCTGTCGTCATCTGCCAAATGAATTTGGTAAGAAATAAATACTATGCATTTAGATTGGGTAATCGATATTTGCAAAGTTTCACACCATTACAGTTAAAGAAATTTGAGACCTACAGAAAAAGGAAAAGGAATATGAGGAAGGATGACAATTGTCCAAATCACTTGTACACAGGTGTTATCATACTTCCCCAAAAGCACTCCCATACAGATTGTAGACTAGATACATTTCCAGCTGTAAATTGCAGCTTCTGACATTGTAATAGATCATAATACTATCCCAATTATAAATTACCAATTTTGACATATGTAAGTAGATATCTGGGTAAATGAAAGGGCAAGTTGTGTTCTGAGGAGAGTTAGATGCAAATAACTAAATTTGAAAAGTAAAAACAGTTTACGCTCATAATGCATGCAAGACCTTCGATGTATGACACTTCATTCAAGACCTAGGATGTATGACATTGAGGAAGAACCAAATGTACTTTTGACTACTCATTTCAGAAACTTAAACAGTTCTTATTCATTGATTACAATAGTTAAGATACATGGAAGATGGGAAATCGAATAATTACGATTTTGAACAAAACTGACGCGTACCTAGTTTGGGGACTTCGATGATTACGTAATCATTACAGAACGATAATTATCATGCATTGATGCAAAAAGGGCACAATGACACGTTAGCTAAATTCTGCAGAGATGGCAACGTGGACGCAGTGAAAAACGCAACGTAAGATTCTAAGGACGTTCGAGCTGAACACATCATCTTCATGCTGCATATCCCACATCATTGTGGGATACTGCAAACAGATCAGCCCTTATCTTTTCTTCTTCAGTAAGAAATTAATATTCAGTATCTAGTTCATAAATTCTGTTTAACCAGAAGAATTACCATCAATGTGGTTTCTCTATATATGCATTTTATATGGTTCTTTTCTTCTTCTCCATGCATTACATTTCCACAGCTATTTCGTTTCTTTTCCATTTCTTATTAAATCGCAATTGACACCACCTGATATGAA
This sequence comes from Prunus mume, assembly GCF_029339155.1. Lineage (NCBI taxonomy): Eukaryota > Viridiplantae > Streptophyta > Magnoliopsida > Rosales > Rosaceae > Prunus > Prunus mume. Next base: position 22,990,510 of record NC_142702.1, read on the forward strand.
CTCAAAAGTGGTTCCCTTAAGACAGAGCCATTCCAATCCCTATACGTTTCCCACTACAGTTTCGACATGATAATAATGGAATATCTTCTACATAAAGATAACACATTAAGTTCCCACTATACCATAATTTATATATAAACAGGATTTGCATTTCATAAACAACAATTACTTAAAAACCAATGAAAGGAATATACAATTAATAGCATAGCTCGATTGTACCTTGGCTTTGGAAATGATCTTAACAGCCACAGGCTGGTCCTTGAGCTCGCCCTTCTTGCCTTTACCAGAGCAAGTATGACCAAAATGCCCTCGCCCCACCTCCTTCCCTAGCTCATACTTAGCTCCAAAATTCTTCCCATACCCGAAACTCTTGTCCAGCAACTGTTCCGGTTCAACTCCGTGCTCCTCGGGAATCGGGCTCTCCTTGGGCTTACCGAACCGCTTGGCTAGAGACGCCTTTATATGCTTCGCCGGAGAAGGAGGCGCAAACCTCCGCCGGAAAAACCTCCCCGGAGTCGACGACCTCGCCGGTGACGGCGATACTCCCGCTGGCAAGGGGCTAGCCGATACGCCGTGCGGGTAGGGGCTCGGCCAAGGGCTAGGGTTCGACGACCGGGCCGGCGTGTTTTTCACGCTGACGACGCCGTTCTGCGGCGTACTCTGAGGTTGGTGCACGGAGGTTGTGATGGTGGTTACGGTGGTTGCGTTCGGCTCATTTTCAGTCGTCGGAATAGTCTTGCCGTAGCACTGGCCCATCGTCGAAGCTCACTCCGGCGGTGTATCGGATCACGAGCCCAAGTCAAAGTCCGCACATCTGACGGCCCGTGTCGAATCTGAGTCGACTCTCGCCGGCGAGAGACGACAAAATGAGAAAATGAGAAAATGAGAAATTTGAGATCTACGGCGAGAAAACGATAAACCAAGAGAATGAAAGAGAATTTGAGTCAGGAGAGAAAGAGAGAGAGAAAGGAAGAAAGGAAGCGAGGGACTGAGACAGAATGAGTAGGGGCCTTCTCTGTTGAGACACAAGGAGCCAAGTGATGAGAGATTATAAGCTACTCGCCTTAATACAAAGAAACGAAATCTTCGACAGATTCTGGACCGACAGATTTGAATAATAACACATGGATGGTCAAAATCAGAGTTTGAAAATGATTGCTTCCCCTAGACGAAGCATTTGAGAATGAACGGTTGGATTTAGCATGCTAGTATACGTTCTACGTGCTCTACAATGTACGCTAGTTTTCTCACTCCTTGTGCTTCTGTGTGCAATTCCTTTTGATTTTGTCTCTTGCTTCTTTGTTTGCCTTTTTTGTAATATTTAAATTCAAAAAGGGCTTTTCGGGAAAGAGATGAGAAATATTCTGTGCGGTTTGGTGTACGGTGTTTTTAATGGACCTGCTCAGCTTTGACTAGTTAATGATGGTGGGTGATTAAATTTACCCCGTTTTGACAGGTGGCAGGCTAGTGAGGTATCTAGGAGAATTGTCGTTCAAGGTGTGCGTAGCAGGGGATAAAAAATTTGGAAGCGGATTTGAGTGAGTCAGAGCTGACGAACATGCACAGCCTGGTCCGAAGGTTCGAAATAGGTGGCGATCCGGTGGGAGACGGAAGAAATGTGAATGCGCTGTGCCCCTTTTTCTGCCGTTGATCACCGCCTTCAGTTAGTTGACTTTGATTAACTTCATTAGAGTACATCACTGTAGAGTGTAGAGATAATTATGCGGTAGCTCTAGAGGCGAGGAAAAAAAAGGGATAATTAAGCAAGTTTAATGTAATGAAAATTGCAAACCGGCCTAACCCAGTTGAAAAGGATCTAGATTTGTAGATCAGAAATTTCAGGCTCGAACCCAGATTTGTTAGGGTCTTGAAAATTACAATCCAACAATTTGTTTACAATACTAGTTATAGTCAGGTTAATTAAATTATTGAGAAAATGGCACTGGTGTCCTTGTGATTATATTTATATTTCTTCTTCAACTTCTGATTCTTTCGGGTTTGTCAAATCCTATAATCCCATTGACCAAAATAAAATTCCTATCATCTTAAATTTAAATTTAAAATAAACCCATATAAACCCCATGTTGTTTTTAATCTATATTAAATCAAAGTCATTTTATTAGTGGTATTGAGTCTTTATTTTGTTAGATAAGGCTATTAGTTCAAATCTCATAAGTAGGAGAGTTTGGTATAAATAAATGTGGACATTTGATTAGTGAAATAAGAATAAGTTGTCTTTGTATTGCTTTGCTTCTTGCGGTTTATTTTTCATGTTAAGAAGTAGTTGAAGTCATAAATAACCAGTAACTGAGTTCTGTATTGTGCACTAAAATAGGCCTTGCTACAAAAATGAAACTCAAGTATTGTTATAAACTAAAATAGGCCTTACTTTTGTTATGAACTACAAATATTGTCGAATTCTAAAGAAACTCGTATTATATTTTGGTTGAATCACAAGTTTTATTTTTAGGTAATGTTTTGTGGGTTGGACTGAACTGGACCATTTCAATTAAAGTGAATGAGAATCTTGATCGTTGTTTGATGAACTTATAAATGTTGAGACTAGATTCATTGAATTAGAGTGGTGAGACAGATAAAGATTCTCTTAGGCATAATTATCCTTGTTGTATAACTCAAACAATTAGAATAAGGGTTGCAAAACATGAACATGTCAACTTTCCACTTACTCCCACTGGCCGCAATATCTTTGTCTAAGAAGACGTTAAGTAAAACTTGTGGTGATGGGATGAACAACCCTCTTATTGCATCAAATTATTTGACTTGCTCCAAAGGCTTATACACAAAAGGACAGTGTTTTTAGACCAACTACTTTATCCAAAACGCCATTGAGTACACCATGAGAAGACCTTGGAGGTTCAAAACCACAAGCCAACAAATAATCAGAGCACAAGCAAATAGCTTTAGTAATGTCATTAGAAAACCTACCCTTGTGGCTGTATTATATAATTAGACTCCAATATGAGAATATATTAGGTATCTACATGATTTACTAACTGCATTACGCTTCCCAAAAGTACATTTTCAAACAAAAACAACAAAATTCACAACAACCAATCACATATTGCATACATTTTTTGAAATTAGGGTCGACCTTGAGATTCTGAAAGTCCCAAATGAACCCTCGAGCTGAGACTCCTCCGACCTACATGTATTTTACATGGATAAAGAAAAAGTCAATTACTTCCAAAATTTTGTTTCTGTTATATCTTAGAAAAATGAAGACCATAATTTCAAATAATCAACAATTTTATATATTTAGGAAGCATTGCCATGGGTCACGTTGACTTATTCTATCAATCAACAACTCAGGATAACTACAATGCCTTTAAATTTTAATACGATGTCCGACCACATGACTTAGAAGTTAGAGGGATATCGTGGATGTTGTAAAATACTAACTACATAATACATTTAATTACGTCAATAGTATTGTGTATATATATATATATATATATGGATACAAAAGAGGACATAAAAAAGTGAGGGATAGAGCCTCCCCTTGTAATTTAGATTATCGCTTAATGAGGTTCGAACTTGAGACCATTAGTCTGCAAATTAAAGTCATTTTCTATTAGGCTATTAGGCTAGACCCCGTTGAAAAAATATACTTTATTGAAAGTCTTGAGTACGTATGTGATTTGACCAAATAAAGAGTACCATGTGATTTGACCAAAAAAAAAAAACAAAAGAGTTATATGTGATTCGACCAAAAGAAGAGATGTATGTTTTATATATATTGATAAAATATATATATATATATATATATATATATTTCAATACAAGTGATAGTCTAATCTAATAGGAAGAGGGGGGATTTCTCATACAGACATATTACCAAGGTGTTATAAAGATTCGAACCGAAGATAACTTAAGATAACATATATTAATACTATTACAAGTTACAACTCGAAACCATGAACCCTTACCTCACAACTAATTTCGTTGAATTCAAAAGGCCTAGTGCCTGGGCAGGAAAAGAGGTTGGTATGTATAGAAGCAAAAGGCTTTAAGGCTGCCAAAAATAAAAAATCACCCCACAATGAATCAAGGTTGGCTTCCCCAACTCATTCGGTTTGGTTTGATTAAAAGAAGTGGTTGGTTATTTCGTTTAAAAAACAATTAAGCGATTTTCCATATTGCTTTATGCATGTCAAAGGTGCCATAAATTTAACAATAAATAGGGAAATTTTGAATATGGAGAAATTTGAAAGAAAAATAACTTCTAATTCAAATGATTTAAAGATGTTATATTTTGATATTAAATGCTATATATCAATGTGTTGGATAAAAATAATAGTAAATGGTGAGGATCAATAAAAAAAATTGCCAAATGCTTAAATAAATACATAATTTGAGTTGGTTCAATTCAATTTTTATTGTTGTCAAAGTTAGGTAGGAGATGGGGGAATTCATACACAAGGATACCATAAGGGATTGAACCTAGAACCACTTGGGAGCACACTAATGCCTCGTTTGATGGCCCATATAGGACATGATTGGATTTAGCTTTGTATATTCGATTGGATTGGTTGAGACTGGACCAGACTTTGAGTATGTTGTGTTGATGTTATACCTACTTTGGACTAGACTAGATAACGTAATAATTTTGGAAATTTTGGAAAACATAATGGCAAAACATAAGGGGAAAAAGAAGTTAAATTGAACAAAAGAAAACATCGATTGTATGAAGCTATGAAACTTGAAAGATTCACCACAAGAAAATCTGAACATTTTCGAAAGAAGAAATCAACCTCATATCATGAATAGCCATGGCACACCACACAAACACAACATGAACCTATATATATACAGCAAAAGGCAGAGAATGGTGAAACATTCAAAATATCAGAAAATATCATTGGTTAATTCAAACATTAAGAATTAAAATTATTAATTAAATGAGGATAATATGGTAAATTCACACTTTTTTATATTAAAAAAATTAAAATTAAAAGAAAATTCAGATAATGAATCCTATTTTTATGGAACGCAACTACCCATTATCTTTTTTAATTCTAAAATAAATTTTAATTTTTTTTTTATAAAAAGCCTATCGTAGGCAAGGAAGCGCGTGCAGAGAGGTTAGTACCCATAAAACAAACAAATCAACCCCATATTGTGAGCTTTAACAAGACCAAAACGACACCCACATTTCCCAAAACCAAATCCTATTTACACCCAAACAACAATATGAGATCAGCACGAAAATCCCAAATCACAAAAATAATGACAAAAAAACAAAAAAAATAAGAGAGAATAAGATGAAAAAAGCAAATACCAGGAGATTGCAGATTGAATTTGACAGAATCAAAGAATTTGAGCTTATTATCACAAAACGTCCCTGACATTTGCGAAACCATCAGATTGCATCTTTAAAGTTTTTTTGTATCACTCATGGTCCCTAACGTTAATATAGGTGCTCTTAAATAGTCTGTTTGTTAAAAAAATCGTTAAATCCCTAATTTTATGAGGGGTATTGTCAACTCCCTTTTACCTCTCACGCTTCAAATATATTTTCTCGTGGTCATCGTCAACATCATCAGACCTATTTCTACGCTTTTTTTGAGAAATAGGGCTTTTCAGTCGTGGGAAATTGGGCTGTAAAGCTTATGCAAAAGTGTCTGAGATAAGATGGATGAGGCAAATGAGCGTTGGGAGACCGAGACCAAACCTACATTTGTGCACTTAGGGGTCTTGGCCAGGTGTAGAATCTCCATATCCAAGCAATTGGAGATGGCAGCAAAAGGCCTACGTCACGATAGAGGCAGACGCACGTTGGGACAAGAGGGTCTAACGACCCCTTGGACAGCTGCGGCGACCTCTTGTGTGCACACCAGGTGCTCGATGAAAGTCCCAGCTTGTCTCGAGTCTATGATGGCTCTGTTCCACGGGCGAGACCGAACGCACTGAGCTTGGTAGGGGTAAGGTAGTGGAGCCTCCTTTAATAAGGTTTTCTAAGTTGCAGAAGAGGCACTGTGTGCCTAGCAAAGAAGATGATGCTTGGCTTGTCTCAGTGCCTGTGCCCTTATAAACGAAACACACCGTTTTGTTACTAGCCTCCTTTAGTTAAATGGTGGGTTTAGTGTTCAACATTTGGCTGCCCCTTGTCATTGTCGATGGGTAGTTTTGGTTTTATCGGTTTTATGAGGTTTGGCTTCATGGTAATGGGTGAATTATTTATAAACTTTATCTTATGGGCCAATATAATATAATAGAAGATTATCTAACAAACAAAAAAACTATTTTAACAGTCAATATAAATATATATAAATTTATAAATATTTAAGTAATGTTTTAATTCGATAATGCAATAATAATTGAGGAATTTAAAACTTCTAATCTAACCTTTGCATGATAAAATTTTAAATTCAAATAGTGTTAATTTGTTTTGTATTGTATTGTATTCCATTCACTTGTGATTTTTATTTTTATTTTTATAGAAAAACAAAGCAACAACAATTCTTGAAATAATAGATAAGAAAAAGGAAAAACTCTCTAAATTTTTTTTTTTTGGAACATTTACACTATGACCCATTGGGTTATGGATCCTGGATCCGCCATTGGTCACTGACCTGAAGCTTTTCTAGATGGATCTCAACCATGAAGGTGAGTTGCTCTGCTATCACCTGGAGAAGCTTGTCCCAATCGCGAAAGCACCTGAAAAGTTTCAGAGTCCTCAGATTCTTCTTTTTTTCTCTATTTTTTACTTTTGGGCTTTATTCGTCAAGTGTAATAAAATAACACAGGGATTTTTGTGGCACTAGTAGTTCTGGGAATTGGGTTTTACTGCCAACGTCTAATGCATTGATTCTTAGTTAATTTTTGTTTCTTTTTTGTTGTTTTTTGGTGTTGCAGAGTACAAATCAGAGTAGTAGAGAAGCTTTAGAGCTAAGACTGAAACAACAAGTCGTCGACAAGTGTGATCGCAGTATGCTTTTAGCCACGACGACAACATGCCGGCAGATCACAGAAGATTTGTCGTCGACCTCCATCCGGCAGTTTGCAGCCGTTGATTTGGGCTTGGAGCGATGGTTGTCATGGCAAAACTTCTAGGCAAAAGTGTTTGGAAGTGATTTTTTATGGAAGTCATGTAGGGGTTAATGTGATGGAATTGAACGTGGTTGATGATATAAATTGAATGTAGTTAAATGTGTTAGTTTATTCAATTTGTTCAACGTATGTTGTTTACAGTTCAATTTGTTTATGTTATTCCCTTCCATTTTCACCCCTTACCTCTGGCAATTCCAACAAGAAATGGTTCCAAATTGGAGGCAAACAGGTCTGAGTCATTGAAGAGGTCAAAAGGATTGATTTGACGATTATACCTCTAGATTTAACAGTTTTTTTAACTGATGAACTATTTAAGTGCACCCATATTAACGTCAGGGACCATGAGTGATACAAAAAACTTTAAGGATGCAATTTAATAGTTTCGCAAACTTCAGGGACGTTTGTGATAATAAGCCATGAATTTGAGATGGCAAGAGAAATGAGAAGGGAGAGAGAGAGAGGAGAGAGACGAAGGCAAAACCATAGAACATATGATGTGAATGAGGCTGAGGGAGATGACGAGGTGCTCACGTTCGCAAAGATGAAAAGGAGCTCTTGTTCGTTGTAAACCCACGTCTGGGGTTGGGTGCCAGAGCCGTAGTTATTTGGGACTTGACTCCAATGTCCAATATCCAGTCTGTGATACAATTAAGTTCATTAAACAACATATTGGATTTATGTTTATTTTAATAGTGCTGCTAAATGAACCATAAAATTTACTGAGTGCACTATACTATCAAATTATTTATTGAATTATTAATTTACCCTAATATAAAATGACCAAAAAAGATATATTGAATTGTGAAACAAATATAATTTTAATAAGTACATCATACTCACCAAATCCAACTCTAATCAAACGTAGAGAAGTTTTCGTTTTTGCTTGACACCGACGGCAAACAACACAATGAGCATTGTCAGTAGTGCAAAGAGGTGTCATTGAATGTTTGTTCACTTGCCCCTTCCTTTGCCAACCAACAACCCTCCATTGCTACCCAACAACTCCTCCATTAGACATGAAGGTTAAAGAAATTATTGAGAGACCAAATCTAAAAGTGGAAGACCATCTAACTATTCATAGCAATCATTGAAGATATTAGTTGGATCTAAAGTTCAAATATAAGAAGGCATTTGGGAATTAGTTTTCAAGTTTTCATTTGAATCAAGTTTGCAGTAGCTATTAGACCCATATGGCGTGTTGTCGAACCAGTTTGAACAAATTCGTTATTTGAAGACTAAATCAAAAACCCATTAAGATGAGGAAAAAAAAAAGGAATTTGTAGAACAAGTATTTGTTCAAATTGACACATTTTAATTTGAAGAACAAAAGCATTATAAGAAATTAAAATATGACGTGGCAAATTAAATGTGATATAGTGTATTAGGGTGTACAAAGAGTATTTTTGGTAGTTAAATAGGGTGTACTTAGTTAATTTTACATTTTGATTTAAATGTTATGGTGTACTTAGATCATAGGGTGTACTCAGTTAATTTTAGAGATCGTTTAACATCACTTCTATTTATTTTAATTGAATATATCCAATTCAATTTAGCCCATCAAATATAACCCAAAAATTTGGGCCAATCTAATTACTATTTTATTAATAGTTGGTTCGATTCAATTCAAGATTATTAATTTAGTATAAAAAATAACCAAACTGCTCCAATAAATTTTGTTTGACCGGCCTAAATGGTCGGATGGTTTTCTCGGCTACTCCCTGACCAGTCGAGATAAATCCTCGCTTATGTGGTTTTTTCTTTGGGTTGGGTCAATACTTGCTTATGTGATTTTGGTTCAAAATTGGGGGGCAAAAGTTGGGTCAAAAAATAACTTGGTCTTGGATTTCAAAACTTGGGCTTCTATCAACCCAGTTTAAGTTGTACGGTCTAAAAGCGGTTGATCCATTAGGAAGATAAGTATAATTAATGGCAGACCAGTTACAAATTGATCATGTCATGTGGCTTATTGCTGGTCAAACTAACTTCAGTCTTCTTGTTCATCAGTCAGCGATCAAATTGGGCTACTTGATCCGGAAAACCCTAACATTAACATGTGCCAGTAGGTCGCCCCTTCCTTCGATTTCATGGTGAAACATAGACTATGATATCAATTGTTGAGAACTTATAATAGAATTTGTCCGTAAAAATCAACTTTTAAAGGGAAGGATGCCCAAGAACTCTTAAACCACTTTAGGATATGTTATTTTTCCAATGCGGGATCTTGAGTCCTAAAGTTTATACTTTTTTCACCGTCAAAATACATTGTTGAGTAACCCTATAAAGAGCATGTGCATTTTTTTATTTTTAAAATCTCATCCATGCATAGTGAAGATTATGATAAAGCAACAACCTAACCATATTTTTCCTTATATGCATTTGAATATAAGAAGAAACTTTTAACTTAAAAAATCCATAAATATATGAAAGAATGAGTTGAATTAATTTCTAATTATCTTAAGGTTGAATTAATATAGAGGACGATTAGTTAAGAAAGATCATTCGAGTTGTTGTGGTTCAATTGAGATAAGCCATTACACAAACTTTCACCTAATTGCTCATATGAATAATATTTGACCTTACAAATCACGTCAGCCGTCAGTGGATGCTCATACTCGATCAGATTCTTTGAGTAGCTTGAAAGCAACGCAGCATCGCACACACAACACGGCAGGACCAATATAATATATGCTTCTTCTTCATCACTTCCTTTTCATTCCTTTCTTTATGTACTGTTTCTTTTTGCATGAGCTTCCTCCACCTCCTTTCCAAATTAATATGCTTTAGAAGCAAGCATATGATTCGCACTTTCAATTAATATAGTAAGGACAGTTTGGTGGACTGTTAGCTTGGATCAATCATAGTAAAAATCATTATACATTATACAGGGAGGAAGATCAAACTCAGGCGTACTCGGTCGTACGATAAATGGCAGGAACTCTACTTTGGCCAATCGACTTAACTCATATAAGCACTTATATCACATCATATTTTTTGGACATATACGTATGAAGTCCATAAACTTGCTTGAAATGGCAGATCGTCTTAAAGGCCTTTGTTCATAGGCCCACAGTTCCAGTACAGAATTTACAAACTTTTGGGAATTAAATATATCTTGAGAATTAAAATTTAAAACGCAAGCATAAACTTTTGCTCATATGGGAACTTGATTATGAATATGAAGAGGTTTGTTTGTTAATAAAAGCGTATAATGATATACAAAAAATTATATTGCTATGCACCGATGGAAGATGGACATGGACAACATGTTACTTGTTCACTTGTGATGAGCGAAGGCTGTGACAAAACAAAACTGTAAGAAGCAACACATGTGAAAGCCATTGGATTGGTGGTGGGGACCATGCAAGGCCCACCGTTGGATTGGATCAATATCCTGCGGTAACACAGTAATGACAGATGCCTGCATTTGCATGAGATGCATGGGCTTGTTCACGTGCCACACCGTTTTCCACAATTTGCATTTAATAAGAATTACCCCACACTCAGGCCACACCATATGCTTTATGGACCAAACCTATGGTAAAATATCCTTGGGCTTTCACTTGGGGTGTATGACCCAAAAAATAATTTAGGCAAAACAAAAACAATACAACAAAAATAGTCGGGAGAGTTTTTCTTGTTTAGAAGAAGTTAACTACGTGATTTGAACTCGAGATCTTTTTCAATATAACGAAGACACTGATGTTTTGCTAGATCAAATAATTATCCGTAATTGGGAAAAGTCTTAACAACAGAAACATCAATCAGAAGATTTTAGGTTAACTTTTAGTTACGTCGTACGTGCTTGAAAACTAACTCCATCAAGTAATCAAGACTATTTTACATTGATAAAGGACTTAAGTCTTTATGACTAGCCTCGTATACTTGAACTTAATTTTGTTTAAAGCTGATCTTTTGTTTAATGTTGGCGTAAAGTACTCATTAACCCACAACACCAAGGTATTATTATTATTAGTAGGTTTGGAATAAGAATGGAACATGACATGTGGCCACGTGACTGGCATGGGGGTTGTCTTGCAAAATACAAAAACAGCCAGACGACACGCCATTTTCAGATACTCAAATAAATCCAAAGCATCAATTCCAAAGCTTCGTCTCATTATCCCACCGAAAAAAGATCCATACTTTGCCAATTCCCAACACCAGACGTGAATAGTGAACAGTTTTTTCATCCAATTATTTGGAACGTTTGATTGAGCAAAGAAGATGGTCGTATAGAGTGGATGAGGGAACATCCTAGGTCAAAACGAAATTGTACCACAAGCCTCTTAAGCACGTGGAATTTATGGATAACGTTTCTAGTATACCATGCATACTTGTTTTATACAACATTTGCCCAAGGCCATGAACTTCCTTAATTGCACTTCACAATTTAAAACTAGATTTAACATAACATTGTTAATGTTAATTTATGGAAAAATCAATTATCGTAATCAAGGAGAATATAGATTTTCGCTAACAGGTGTGATCAAGGCATGACGAATCTTGTGAAGTGATCAAGATGACATAGTCTCGGAAATATAATGTTAAGAAGTAAGTTGTTGATTGATGGAATTGAAGCATGATTATTAACATAAAACTATTAATTTAGAGAGCTGATTTTGTTATTCATCCTTTGTCTACTTACATTCCCTTTTATATCAATCTCTAATTGAAATTGGACTTTAAAATAATAATTAAGGTGAGGTAAATATAAATGGTTGGTTGATGGAATTGAGGCGCAATGAAATGAAATCTACCAATTCATACCAACCTCTATAGCTAGTAATAGTATGTGTGCCTCTTATTTGGTCGGCTTATACAAACCAACATAATGTTATCTTAAACACACTAGACATTTAATTTGTACTAGAATTATCCATGAAGTGATTCTTTCAAATGGATAGCTTCTTCACACACACAGCAATGGCCCCTCCACCCATCTTCACGCCTTCCTTGTTCAACATCTGTATCATTGTGTAATGAATTTTAACTTTCACTTGAGTAACTTCCAAGGCACACACTCACTCTCATATCTGGTTGTCTCGTAGTCATTTGTCACCGGCCTCTCTCTCTCTCTCTCTCTCTCAAAGCTCAAATACGCAAGAAGAATAAGAGATGCAAATCACTCGAACAAGAAGAAAAAGCAAAAAGTCTCAATCACCCTCACCACCACCACACCCTCCCTCTTCAACTTTCAACCCAAAACCCAATAATAATCACTCATCCCCCTCTTCCAAGCAACCCTCTTTCCACCTCTTCGTCAACACCAAACCCACCTCTCCTCCTCCTCACCCTCTCTCTAAATACCCAACCCCCATTTCATTTTTATATTCTACAAACACACACTCTCTCTGTTGTCTTTTAACTTTCACTCTGTTTTAGACTTTAGGCTTTTATTATCACACGTTAGTTGTTGGGTTCATTGGTTTTATTATTTTAGTTTAGAAAGCAGAATGGCCCGGCTCTTCCGATCCAAATCTTGCCATCTCGTTGGACTCACTGAGTTCAACATTGCCCCTCCGAGCCCATTTTCCCACCACCATAACAACAAAGACGTTGATGGAGAAGATGAAGAAGAGGAAGAGGAGATGGAAGAGCTGGAATATGAGGACTTGGGTTATGAAGATGAGGTTCAAAACAATCCCATGTCGACCCCATTTCTTTATCCCACAAGTAGAGCCCATGGGAGCAATAAAAGTCGAGACTTTCATGCTCATAATGGTCACCAGCAGCAAAACCAGTTTGCTGTACTGGACATTTTGGTGGCTGCTCTGAGGAAGTCTTTGATAACTTGCAGTGTGGAGAGGGATGACGTGGCTTCCTCTATCGATATCAGTTCTCCTACTGAGGTGAGGCATGTTTCGCATGTCACATTTGACAGGTTTAATGGATTTCTGGGTTTGCCCACTGAGCTTGAGCCTGAGGTCCCCAGGAAGGCGCCTAGTGCCAGGTGAGAGCTCCTTTGATCTTTTTGCAATTTTGCCTTCTTTTTAATTAATTTATTTATTTTTAATAAATTTAAAATAATTGGTTGAGGACGAATTTGTGGAATTTATGAATTGACTTGGTTATCTGGAAATTTTGGGTCTTTGGGTTGGTTTGAAGTACCAGTAGTCTGAATTTGAAAACTTTGACAGATTCAAGTTCATTCATACTTGGATTTTATGTGTGTGTTTGTGGGGGTGTTTTTCTTACTTTCTACTTCGCTTTTAATAATGAAATTGAAATTATGTTGTTCTCTTGTAGACTTCTAAATCAGTTTCTGTGATTTCTGGTCTTGTTTTGGCTTCTCTTTTGAAACTCCGCAATTTTATGTCTGGTTGGCTTGTCAAAATTGGTCTTTCTAACTCTTGGGTTCCCCTGAAAAACAAATTAACCAAGTGGCTTACTTTAAATGGGTTTTTATTTTTTATAAACACAATTGGCTTGAGTCTTGAGCAAGGTTGTGAATCCCCTTCTTTGTGTTAGTCACAATCACAACCATTACCGCTTTAACTGATCTCCTCAAGAACAGAGTTCCCCTGAGGATACTGATTTAATTTAAGTTCATATTTGGGGAGGGAATTTAGAGAGGGAAAGATGATTTGATTCTGACCTAATTAGATTGTTTCACCTTAGCGCTTATAATTTGTGGTTCCTGCCATATCATAGCTTTTGCTATTCTGCCTTGAACTTGGTTGAAAGTGTTGGTAGGCACTTAGGCAGATAAGGGAATGTAACATGGAAGGGATTTATTGTCTTTCATTTTGTTTCTATAGCGATGGGTGGAGTGATTCTAATTATCAAAGGAAACCATTTGGTCTGTTCGGTTTGCAGTAGCGAAGATTGTTAAAAACATCTTATTGAGCAAATGGATTTGCATAGGGTAGCAAACACTTGATCTTTCGGCATTGTTTATTCTTTTTGTTTTCGTGAGTAGATTGTACTAAAAAACTATCTGAAGGTAGATTTGGGAAACATGTATGTGGGTCTGGCAGATGGGAGTTTTTGTTTCAGCAGTTTGAATATATGTCTTACATCATTTCCTTGAGTCCTAACATCAATGTTTCTGTACCATTCTATTTGATTAAGGACTAATGGGATACGCTTCTTTTCATCCAGTGCAAGTGTGTTTGGGGTCTCTGCCAAGTCAATGCAGTGTTCTTATGATAATAAAGGAAACAGTGTGCCTACAATACTTCTTATGATGCAAAAGCGATTGTATTCAGGAGGAGGCCTTAAAGTAAGTTTGGTTTCTGAATTAGTAGCCAAGTTTTACTTGTATGCTTCTTTGCACTTCTAACAAAACATGAGGTGCTATTTCATTCTCCTCCTGCTTAAAGGCAGAAGGAATATTCAGAATAAATGCTGAAAATAGCCAGGAAGAGCGTGTTCGGGACCAATTGAACAAAGGTGTAGTCCCGCATGGAATTGATGTTCATTGTTTAGCAGGTTTGATAAAGGTAAACTTATTTGACATTTCTAAGAAAAATTCCTTTATTATGCGTTTGTATACATTTTGAAATACATAGCCACTGGCTCCTTCTTCAGAATGTTTAGTGTTGTTAAAAATGTTAGTGGACTTTCAGTTTTTCCTTCAATCTTTCAAATTCTTGATCTTAAATAAACCCTCTTGAATTAAACCTTTCATTCCTGTCATTTATGATATCTAAAATTATCTTTATTAACTTTGGGTTTGTGCTCCTTTTCCTTTTCTTTCTTTTGGTTGTCAACTTCTTCTTCCTCCTTTTACTAATGGGTGCTCCCCCCCCTTCTCCCCTTATTAAAACTTGCAGGCATGGTTTAGAGAGCTTCCTTCAAGGGTACTTGATCCACTCACACCAGAACAGGTGCTGCGCTGCAACACAGAAGATGACTGCACAAGACTGGTGAAGACACTTCCTCCAACAGAAGCTTCACTGCTTGATTGGGCCATCAATCTGATGGCGGATGTTGCGCAGAATGAACAGCACAACAAGATGAATGCACGCAACATTGCTATGGTTTTTGCACCGAACATGACTGAGGTTGGTAGCCTTTGATTTAAAATGGTTGTATATTGTTGTTTTACGTGTGAAATGTCTCTGGTTGCTATATGTTGTTTGCCTCAATTTTTCTTTGAAACTCTCTCCATTTTGAGTTATGGTCAAGCCTGATGGTTGTTATAGCTTTAAAGTAAGAACCGCTGCGGATGATATCCACCAGTATCTTGGAAAGATGAAATGAAATGTTGTTGTTCCTTGGCCCCCCAGGTGGGCCAAGTTGGCCGGACTCAGGACAACACATTTTAGATGGAAGGCCCTAGTTGGCCTCCCACAATAATACCTTGTTGATTACCTGATACCTAGGTCAAGTGTAGGCCTGGATTTTGGGGTTTATCAGGCCCACCTACTAAAAGATGAGTCAATCCATAACATCAAAAGATTGTTGGTCCTTGGCTATGACTTGGATCTGACAATGATTCATTGTTTTATAAAACTTAGCCAAGTTTAAATGATTCATTGTGTTAGCCAAGTTTATTCTAGCAGGGCTTCATTGTTATTCAGTTTTCTTTACTGGCGGTAATTCTGGTTGTAATGACCATATATAAGACAATCCTCTTTGTTCACAAACAAATATAAGCTTTGCTATAGACTAAACTAGAATTGTTGCTGCAGATGGCAGATCCTTTAACTGCATTGATACATGCAGTGCAAGTTATGAATTTCCTGAAGACACTGATTTTAAAAATCCTGCGTGAGCGAGAGGAATCAGCTGCAGAGGCTACACTGCATTCACCAAGCTCGAAATCTCCCAACCACAACAGTGACACTGTGTATTCATTCATGGGTGAATCCTTTGGGCAGAATCTAAATACCTGTGCCCCCAAAGGACCTGTTGATGATATCTCATTCAGGACTACCAGTTTGGACAGCCCGAAAGCTGACATTGATGAGAAACTGTGGTGCTCTCCGGTATTAAGTGACGGGGAAGATGAACTTGAGTCCAATTCACACAGCAGCATGTCTACTAAGTATGAACTCGATTGTTCCGAAAATGGATGTAGAAGTGGATATGAAGCTGGAGACTGGTTAAGTTTGAGGAAAGGAGTGCGGAAGCTGTGCAGCCACCCGGTGTTTCAGTTGAGTAAGCCAGCGAAGAATGAAAATCTTGGGATTGTAAATACTAGGGGAGGAGGAGGAGGAGAACCATGGGCATAGAAATGGGAACCTCTGTGTGAGAGAGAGAGAGAGAGAGAGAGAGAGAGAGAGATGTCTGTATTTGTTCATAATATGTTGGTTGTGGTTGGTTTGTGTGAACATTTTTATAGCATAGATGTTAGGCTTTTGGTTGATTCTCTAGTCAGATAAAAAGGTTTGGAAGGAACTAACTTGGAGGGGTAGTGAAATGGATATAACTTTGAGTGCTTTTAATAACAATGTTGGAGATTTATACAAGTGAATAAGCCTTGAAAGGATGCCACTACAGACAATTGATAATGTTAGTGAGAAATTAACACATCAAAAATCAACTACAAAAAGAGAAGAGAGTTTTGATGGGCTTACCCTTCAATAAACTACACATTTGATTGGGTTTGTGGTTTTGCCATTTTGCTCCCCAGCAGAATGAGCCCAAAACAAGGAGGCCTTTTGAAACCAAAAAAAATAAAATAAATAAAGAGGAGAAAATAACTGAGGTAGTCTCCAAGATTTGGATTATGCGAAGTGACGTCGGTAATTTAGCAAAGATCTCTTTTGACGTTAAGTATTTGATCCTCTCTCCCCAAATCTTTGACATGATTATTTTATTTTAATATGCAAAAGTATAAAACCACAATTATGCTAAAAAAATCGTGGGTATGAATTAAACACATTGATTATTATATATTATATTCTTTTAATCAAAACTTAGGCACACACCTTTTCTTACTTATACGATTTATTATATATATATATTTGTGATGAGTTCAATGCGCACTAACCTAACGTAACTTTGAATTTATTCTCATTTCAAGTGACTTTGACACTTGGCCTATTTTCTTTAAAGTTTTCATTGCAAAAGGGAAAGATGGAAAAAAGCCTCAGGATCTACTAGCTAATATAGTTATATATATTTTGATTGTCGTTGCTAACATTAAACACAGGCAGTTGGTGTTCACAATCGATATTAGTGGTTTTAGGCCCTCGATTAAGATCTCTTAATTTCCGTATATATAATAGACCCTTTGCATGCAAGTCCAAACCCAATTTCCCCCCTCACAAATCCTCCTGCATGGAAACAAGATTTTATATTTAAAAAATATCATGGATCTTACCTTAACAGTTCTTTTTGTCTATGTCATAAGTTTGAAATGATCTTTCATTATATATATACAATTATTGGGTATAAACATAATTATTAAATCAAAATGTTGATAAGTATATAAAAAAGATAGAACAAAGGCGATTGTGTGGCCTGGCTCTCTCTAATATTCCATAAATACCAAGTACTAATGTTCCACTCCAGATCCTAATTTCTTTTATTGGAAATTGCTCGCAACTTAGATGCCATTTTCAAGAGCATTTTTTTATCATTATTTTAACTCAAAATGTATCCTCACTCATTCTCAACACCGGAGATGTGTTCATATGCATAATTATAGTTTCATAAATACAAAGAAAAAAGTCAATCATGATTATGCATATGGACACATATAAAATATTAAGAATGGTAACGAGGATACACTTTAGGTTAAGTTTCTTTTCTCTTTTTAATGCCTTTGGAATGTACTTTTTTCATTAAAGGTTGTGTATGTACACTCCCTCAGAAAATTATTAGCTGGAAGAATAAACTACAACCAAAATATGGCAATGGCAGGTATACGAATAAATAACATAGGTCCTACTTTAATGTTATACCGTAGCAGGGTATGATGATGAAAAAGACGATTCCTAGACGCACAGTTTTTGGACCCTCATGCATGAATGACTGGTTGGTTTGCTGATACGTAGTAACGTAGTCCAAAAATTCTGATGATGGAGTTACTGTTTAGGTGCAAAGCTGGAGAGCCATGTTAAAGCATAATGAAAAGTGTCATTGCATATCCTGAGGCTAATGTTCAGCATTTGCCTAGGATTACTTCTGATCACAATTCAATCAAGATTAAGTTGAGCTCTCGTTTTGTTGTTTCTCCGCACTTAAGGCCTTTAAGGTTTGAAGCAATGTGGATGCAACATGAGCAATTCAATGAGTTTTTTTTCCTGATGTTTTGTTGTTTCTCCACTCTTAAGGCCTTTTAGGTTTGAAGCAATGTGGATGCAACATGAGTAATTTAATGAGTTTTTTTTTCCTGATGTTTGGGGACAAGCCGCTGGCTCAGCCTTGGACAAAACTTATCAGTTGGTTCAGCCTCTAAAAGATTGGAATGTTAATGTTTTTGGACATCTTAAGAAGCGGAAGGCCTGTTTGTTGGCTCGTCTTAATGGTATTCAAAAAGCTTTGTGCAGGGGCTCAAATATTTTTTGAGTAACTTGGAAATTTCTTTGATTGAGGAGTATAATTGTGTGCTGGAGCAAGAGGCTATGTTCTGGAAACAAAAATCCAGATTACAGTGGCTTCAGGAAGGTGATCGAAACACCATTCTTTCATCTTACTACTATTATTAGGCGGCGGAGGAATAAAATAGAGAGATTAAAGAATAATGAGGGTGTTTGGGTTGAGGAAGCTCAAGACATTAAAGGTTTGGCTATGACATATTGTTGAGGCCCAAAAATCCAAGGGGCTAAACTCAAATTAATACTTGGCCCAATATAGGTGATTGGATGCAAAATAAGCTCAATCGGGATAAAGGAGAATTTATAAGAGCCGCCAACACAAGCTACAAGCTACAAATCATGCTAAACAAGCACGTGCAGAAGGAGCCAAGAACATACCGATATTACTAAATCACGCTCACATGCTCATTCGGTGCTACTTGGCCCAACTATAGCCTATCACGGCATAATAAAACCCCAAGCACGAGCATAGAAATCATGCGCATTCTAATACCGAGCTACGTCACGAGCTTAAGTGGACCCAAGCCACAAAATTAACCGGGGCTTATTGAGAAGGTTGTGGTATGGAAGGAAACAAGCAATCAATGGGCCCATTGAGGGTTCAAGGAACGTAGGTTTCAAAGCCACTTGGGGGCTTTGGAACTCAAGCCCGTTCCTAGAACCTAAGCATATGGGTTGGCATGAAAGAGAAAAGAAAAATTGCCCCATGCTCTAGGAAGACACCAAAAACCCATCAACATGCTTAGCCCAACCCACATCAATAGAGTTAAAAGCCCTTTCCAGCAGTTTGACGAAAATTCGCTAGAAATAATAGGCCAGCAGCCCAAAAGTCACGCACAAAGCCCAGATCCAGCAGCTTGTACAAAAGCTGTCATCGTGTTCCACCCTGATAAGACTCCAAGCAAGTCAAACAAAGGGTCAAGGCAAGAACCAGCAGAAATTCATGGGTAAAGGGCAAATACCCATCAGATAAAAGGCTTCACCCATCTCCTTCCCCATTACAAGCTCTGTTTTGAAAATACTGAGAGAAAGCAAAGTGGCGCCTCACCCTTGTGGGGAGGTCCAGCTGCGTCAAACTTGTTGGAACCACAATGGTTCCTTTCCCATATGCCTTGATAAGAGAATTGCACGAAAATAGGACTAAGTAGAAGCTGCCAAGAGAAAAGGAAAAGGAAGACCAGACAAAATTAGAGCTCTTAATGCCTATAAAAGGAGACTTTTGCTACCCAGAAAAATCAACCATCCAGAGCCTGACCAAGCTTTGTCAAGCAACCTGGAATCTACTCAAGCCACCCAATCCTCTTTCTCCGTTGTTTTCTTCTTCCCCTGAGATAAAACCTTGCTAAGTTTTCCTTCGTTCTCAGTTTAGATTTGATCCTTTGTAAGAAATACATGTTGTTCTCTCTCTCTCTCAAACTGCTAAACTCGTGAAAGCTTAGCTCCCATGCCACATGCTCCTCAGGCTAAGTCATTAGCGAAATCATTACGCTTATTTGGGTGTTAGTAAAGTGATCCTGAGAGTGTTCTTTTAAAATCCCATCAGATTTTCTAAAAACTATCTTGGGAGCTTGGTTTCGAACTCAGGCATTTGGGGAATTTTACTTGTTTTCTTCTTACAGAGCCCATGCCCATTCGTCAGGCTCTGGAATAAAAAACCCCCTACACATATTTTGAGCAATTGTTTTCTCAAGAGATTGTGGAGCATAGAGACCTGACATTACCTAAGTTGTTCCCTGTTATTGATTCGGCTGATTTGGAGTTGCTTGAGAAGAAAATTGATATGGCTGAGATTAAGCGAAGTTTGTTTAAGATTGGAGGTTTGAAAGCTCCTGGTGTAGATGGGTTTCCAACTTGTTTCTATCAAGCTCAATGGAATAAATGTGCTGATGATATTTTTGCAATGGTGACTCAAGATTTTAAGAAGTGCAACATCCCTGACATGCTGAATTACACTTTAATAACTTTGGTGCCTAAAGTGCAAAGCCCCCAGTCTATGGTCCAGCTTAGGCCTATAAGCTTATGCTCTACTCTGTACAAGGTTATTTCTAAAATCCTTGTGGCTAGGTTAAGGCCTATTCTTCCTAATCTCATAAGTCCCAACCAAGTTAGTTTTGTCCCTGGACGACATATTACAGATAATATCCTTATTGCACAGGAGTTAATGCATAAATTTAAGTTGTCTAAAGGGAAAAAATGGTTTGTCGCTTGGAAAATAGACCTTTCTAAGGTCTATGACAGGTTGAATTGGCATTTTGTTGAGTATGTACTTCTTGAATTGAGGCTGCCTGCTCGGTTTGTTAAGTTGATAATGAACTGGACAAGTAGTCAATTTTGATAAGTCTGCTGTCTTCTGCTCTCCTAATACTTGTAAAGAGGTTGCTAAGGAGATAAGTTTGATTTGTGGCTCTCTTCTCACTAATGACCTTGGTAAGTATCTAGAATGCTTCTTTTGCATTATAGAATCGGAAAGCACACTTATAGTTCTTTAGTTAATAAGGTGCATAATCGTCTGGCTTCTTGGAAGAGTAAGCTCCTTTCTTTAGCTGGAAGAGCTACTTTAATTCAAGCGGTTACAGCTTTTATCCCTGTTTATGCTATGCAAACTACTAAACTTCCTGTTAGTGTCTGTAATGATTTAGATCAGCTTAATTGTAATTTCTTCTGGGGCAACAGTGATAAGAAATATAAGATCCATCTTTATCAATGGGATTTGGCTTGTAAGCCTAAAGGTAAAGGAGGTTTAGGGTTTAAAAAGACTGCTAGTATGAATCAAGCTCTTCTTGCTAAGATTGGATGGAGATTGCATTCTAAGGACAATGGTTTATGGGTAAAAATTCATGAGGCTAAGTATCTTAAAGGGACTTCTATTTTTGATAATTCTATTAGAACAAGGCAGGTTTGCTCCACTACTTGGAGGAGTATTATACATGGTATTTAGTTGCTTATGCAAGGGATGTGTTGGAGAATAGGTCGAGGAGACAGTGTAAAATTCTGGGAGGATAATTGGGTTACTAATGTCCCTTTAATGCAGTAGGCTGGAGTTCTCACCATTCATGATAGAAAATGTTATGTTTCAAGTTTTTCTAAGAATGGCTAGTGGGATATTGATAAGTTAAGAGTTGTTCTTTGTGAAGACCTTGTTCAACAGGTCATTAGTGTTCCTGTGGGGTTTTTGGGCTCTATACTTGATACTCAGATTTGGAAGGGTAGTGATAATGGCAACTTTTCTGTTAAATCTGTTTATAGTTTATTCTTTCAAGGTTGTTATACTTCTGACTCCTGCTCGAAATCCTTGTGGAGTTTAAATGTTCCTCCTAAGCTACAATACTTTAAGTGGCTGGCTTCTCAAGGCAAAATTTTATCTAATGATTAATGTGTTCGAAGGCAGTTGGCTTCTGACCCTTCGTGTGGCTTTTGTTCTTGGCCTACTGAAACTGTTCTTCACATTCTTCATGATTGTGAGCGAGCTCGATCTACGTGGAATGCTATTCGCCCTGCCTATGCTCATAATTTTTTCCACTTAGATGCTCAGCCTTGGATGAAGGTCAACGTGCTTTCCAAGGAGAAATGGAATGGTGATGTTCCCTGAAGTACTGTTTTTGTGTTTACTTGCTGGCATTTATGGTGTTGGAGAAATAAGCATGTTTTTCAGAATGAGTATACAGTCATCTTTAGTCCAAGACAAGTTATTTGTGAGGCAGCCCAAGAGTGGATTAAGTTAACTTCTAATCACACTATAAGGGTAAATAAAGTTCAAATTCATGTTGCCTAGGAGCCTCCTAGGCCTGGACAGTTCAAACTGAATGTGGATGGTTCTAGGAGAAGTGTTACTGGTTGCATTAGTGTTAGGGGAGTCATTTGTGACCCTTTTGGTGACTGGGTATGTGGTTTTGCTGTTAATCCGGGAAAAGGTCAAGTTCTTGAGGCTGAGATATGGGGTCTTTTCTTTGGTTTGAAGTTAGCAATTGAGAAGGGCATCAGTAGTCTCATTATTGAGATGGACATCTATGTTATAATTATTATATGCTTGCTCTGCATCCCTTAGCTGCATTGGTTAGGAGCTGTTGTGACCTTATGCAGATATCCCAGTTGTGCCCTTTAGCATGTTTTTCGTGAGAAGAATATTATTGCTGACCGTTTCGCTAATTGGAGTTATCAAGTGGATCTTGGGCTGTACGTGTTTGATCAGGCCCCTAGTTGGTTAAGTGCTTATCTTGTTAATGATCTGCTTGGAATTGGTCATTCTAGATTGGTTTGTTTAAACCAGTGTGTGTAGTTTGTTTCTTAGGGCTTTGCCCCCTACTTAATAAAAAGAAAAAGAAAAGGTGCCATTACATATATAGGTTATGCCGGTTAGGCACGATTGTGTGCCTACTTCCTTGCATTAATTCAAATTCGATTCTCATCCCTGTAAGTTTTTGTTGATTCTCTAAAATCTCCTTGGACTGCGGATGGGTTATTTCGGAGTGAAGTAATTGAGTTCTGGACCGGATGAGCTTTGGGTGCATAACAAAGACATCCTGCTTTAGGTGAGTTTGGTATAAGGGCGCGGATGGCAATGCGATTTGAGTTGTGGATGAATGGATTGGATGGATGGATGGTTGAATGCACTTGTGTGATCTGACTTCTCTGCAAACGATTATTGGCTAAGAGAGGAACAAGTCTTGGTTGTAAGGTTCACGGCCTGAACTACAAGGCCGTTGGATTTTTGCGATAGTTACTCCTACTCCTAAGAAAGCATCTAATCATAACCTGCCCGACTACCCCCTTCTTGCTCGGTCTGGTAATTCTTCTTCGGACTGAAATACTTCTTCGGTCACCATTTTCCCTCGTTCCCTTACCCTTTTCCTCTAGGCTATCTAATTGGCCGCTTTTAGGCATCATGCACCACCTTCCTTTTTCCCAAGAAGCCCAATACAAATATATCCAGCAAGTACAAATTTTTGGGCTGAAGAGTTTTTTGATCACCTCAGCTCAATCCGACCGACATTATATTTCAACTATACAAAATACATGGGATATTTTCATACCACAACTGAATTGAAGGGTATTTATTTATCAGACTCATCAAAAGGAGTGGTCCTGATTGGATTTGTTTTGGAATAATCAATGATATTCTAGAGAGGTGGTTAAAAGGGAATATTATCTTGTTCACAAGCAAACTCAATCAGGCGGGAAGCTGTCCCCATTTGGGTCTGTATTGTACTGATGATCAACATGGCAACTTCCAATCCAATTATAATTAATTATGGTGACAAGGAAGTGAGTGTATACAACCACTGTGTTTATGATGGATAGCGTCGTCAATATATAGTTGTTCGGTGTTTTAATTAACTTCATTGTCAAGGAGAGATAGAGAGCCGGAGAGGGACTATACCAATTGTCCCATATACATGCCTGGCTAAACTGAATAACAAAATCCAATGAATAAGTAGAGACAAAAATCAAGTAATTAAATGAAAAGTGGAGAGTGAAAAACACTTAAGGCCCGTCTGGTAATTCGGAGAATGTTTTCTAAGAATATTTTCAGAGAATGAAAATGAAAAAACTAATTTGCACTTTCAGGTTTCGAGAATGCGTTTGGCAAATTAATTTGAAAACAAATTTAGAAAATGAAAACAGTGAAAACATGTATGGTAGTACAATTTAAGAATAATAATATGTGAGCTATTTTTCAAATATATTTTTGCTAATGTATGTTCTTAAAAAAAATTAAAACAATAATAAAATTCTAATTCTAAAAAAAACCTAGACAAAGAATGTATAATTCTAATAAAAATACATCATATAATCTATGTGAGCTATTTTTCATGGAATTATGGAATTGAAAACAAAAAAAGGAAACAAAAATACAGATAAATCTTTTATGAACATTCTAATTAGTTAAAATAGTTTTTAAAAAATAAAATAAAAACAGAAGATTTATTTTATTTTTTAAAGAAACCCAACCCCATTGCACCATCTCCCTTCCCCTATCTCATGAGACAAACTCTCATGTAATGGGTATAACACTTTTTGCTATTCCCGATCAATAATGCAATGACACGTAGGATAACTTTTGAACGTATCATTGTGTAAGTGGCGGATCTAGAAATTCGTCAGGGGCGGGGCAATATTTAAAAGACTAAAAGCAAAAATAAAAATAAAAATTCAGATAACCAATTACCCTTATAATTTAAATAATACCAAAGTTTTGAAAGGAAGGTATAGGTGTAGATGCTAAGTAACTTTAGTCCCGCAAGATGAAGCGTAAGCCTTAAAGCAATGATGAGTAAGCTTTTTGAGAAGAAAAATTATAAATAATAAAATATAATGAAACTAAATCAGTAAATCTGATTAAAGCTTCATATTCAATTAAATATAAGTAATAAATATAATAATAAATTTCGAAACCTAATATTATCCAATTAGTTATACAATTGAAATAGAGTAGGATGATTCCTAAATTGACAGGAGGGTTAGGGCTAAAGATACATGCGGTTGAGAAAAAAAGAATTTGGGGTTTAGTGTGATTGTATTGGGAGGAGGGAGAAATAGATTTGGAAAAAGGAAACGACAAAAAAAGGTTTTAAAATAACAATCAAAACGCACACTTTTATTAAAACCCAAAGGTGAACACAACGACATTGTTTAAGAAAAAGAAAGGGTTCAGAAATCATCTTCTTCCTCACGCAGCAGGTTCTTCTTAGCCCAACCAACACCTTCAAACAGAGCAGAAGGGGCAATCTTTGCCACTTCCAAAGTGTTTTCCAGCAAGAGGAGGTGCAACTGCACCTTCTTGCGCTTATGTGATCCGCCACTGATTGTGTTATTGGCCAAGGATAGCAAAATATTGATATCCCTGTTACATGTAAATATTTTTGCTATTGGAGACGTCATCGTCTCTCTCTCTCTCTCAATGGAAAATGAAAATGGGATCCCAAAAACGTAAACCAATGGGCCCTTAGCTTACCATAGAAAACGATGTCGTCCTAATCAATTATGGTATTTGTTTAGGGCAAGCTGTCCTAATCAATTATGGTATTGGTTTAGGGTAAGCTAGATCTAGCTATAGAACGTTATATTGCACATGTAATTATGGTATTTGTTTGAAGGCATGATATGAAAGTGGTATCCTTTTCAAAGGATTCTATTTTTAATACTGTTGTTGTGGTCCTATTTTGATTGGACATGACAAACAAAGCCTATCGATCCCTAAAAGTGTCCACAATTTGGCCATCCTTCATATATTAAAAAAAATTATCTATATACATGCTAGTTAAGTGTGTATTAATTTAATATATTATCCCTCTCTTAATAGGAAATTCTATAAAAATAATAAATAATAAATTCAAACCATGAATTAAACAATAAATATATGCACAACATCTCTGTTCCATAAAATTAATTCCTTGGTTGGCAACTTGGCATGGGAAGAAGAAATAGCTATTAGCTAGGCTGCCGGCTGCAGGCTGCAGGCTGCATGCATGTTCCTCTAATCGAAATTCTTATCAATATCCTGGAAATGACGTTTTGTATTTCTCTCTAAAATCGTTCTTTCTTAATTTAAAGAGCAACTCTTCCATCTATTGGAAAACGTTGCTAGAGCTTGCTCGTTCAATGAAGAAACGATTATCGTAATTGGAATACATTGCAGAATAATATCGCATATAAAAACAGTCATTGAAAGTAACCATATATAAAACATAGTTTTAAGAATGTAAATTAAACATATACAGTTCGTAGTACTGTGAATCAATAAAAATTAATATTTCTGACGATTTTATATTTAAATGTAAAAATAAATGGAATAAACGTTTAGCATGTGGCACTGTGCAAGTTTTTCAGTTCATGGTTAAACTCTTTTTTTTATGTATATGGAATGGAGTGCCTTTCAATGCCTTTCAAAGTAATAATAATAATAATAATAATAACCAAAAAGTAAACATACAGCGAGCAACTTTCTTAAGTTGTACGGCACTTTCGATTTTATACTACGAACATGGATAAAACCAGTCACCAAGTGTTGATTTGATCACGAAAGCCACCATTGAAATTAATATAATAAGCAACACGAGTAAGCACCCAACTCAGTATTATATATTAGCATGTTTTTCCTCGTGCTGTAAAATCTTATTGGTTAAAATTTTCCACCCACTAAAATACGTCAATTCTGCTTTGATTACTTTGCACTAACATATATTAACCATATATATTTTGTCGCACCAAATTAAAAACCAAATGGACATTAGACAGTGATACAAAGATATGCATGGACGTTAGTATTTGAGACATATGCATATCAATTTTTTTAAAAAAAAATTGGAAATCTTGACGGCATGAGGGGACTTTATTTATAACTAAAATTCAAAGCATAAAGGCATTCTTAATAAAGTCAGGGGCACCCCAATCCACGTTACAAGATGCACGCAAGTTAGAGCAAACTTAATTAACTTTTGCGCTACTTCATTTGCTCTTTATAAGACCCTAATAAAAATGTGGCACATTGTTTCTCTATTTTTCTTTTTTAAATACAAATGATAGTCTAAACCGCAGAGAAGGGAGTTCATTTCTCTATCTCAATTTTTTATAAATTTTTTTAATCAATACCATTTTTAACTGTGTTAGACCCCATTTCTCTATCTCAGCAAACAATAATTGGGTTCATTTTCCTTTCATAAATAGGGTAGGCAATTTCATCCCCATGGGGCGTAATAGTACGTACTTGGAAGATCCAAGTGTCTATTTAACTAATAAGTAAATTTAGGTTTTAGTCATAAAAAATTTTCACTTTTGGAAAAAACCAAAGCTTTTTTAAAAAACACAGAAAAACCTCTCACCTTCAAATTAAAGACATCAAATATAAAGGATTCCTTAAGAAATCCAAAAATAAATAAGCAATTGTGTCCCTTTTGACTTCTTTTAAAAAATTTCTCTTTCCTTTTGTTTTTTCCAAAGTCTCCCGTGCATTTCATTTATGAATCATTATGATGATCTGTCTCCTTCTGTTAAGCATACAATGACGAGCATGTGAGATGTCAACACTATAATTTCAGAATTTTAATTTTTCCGCAGATTTATTTATGACAAATATATGAATTCCTCCTTGGCCTAGCTACTAAATGCTTGCATGGCCCCCACCAATATCAACTAGGTATATCAAGTTTTAATTTCTGCCTATAGCTAAAAAAGATGGGTAGCTCAACTTCTTGCATGGTAGTTGAGTTGGCAGGCTCAGAGGGTTCTGTCTGATCGCTAAGGCATTGCCCACATGTCGATTAAACTTGTCCAATTATTTACGTGTCATTATCTGCAATGGACAAATTAAGCCCCCCTTCCAACTATACGACGAGCCATCTCTGATTTTCCTGAACTTCTCATAAGAAAGAAAAAGAAAAAATAATCTAAGAGAGTTTTATTCTAAAAAAATTCATTCCGCGAATCAAACGAACTCAAAAGACTTTGATATTCAAGAACAAGTTCAAAATGGAATTATTACTGAGGTGGTCTGGTTCGTCAAGCACAATTAAATGAAGATTTTCTTCTTTGTTTCTTTCCCATAAAACAATTAAATAAAGAATGTAGTTGCGTGTGGATCTCGAACGTACTTGTCATTTTGTTTATTGGTGGGGCATGGGCATACGAGGTTAAGTTTCATGTTAAATAATGGAACAGTTAAATACAAGAATTAGGCACAAGATCAACATGCTTAATTAAGTCTGTCAGAATCCAAAAATAAATAAATATATTAAGTCTGTCAGTTCAAGAGACATACGTGTACAAACTAATACACTAGTTTTTCAATCACACACTGTAAATTAGTTTAGTTTAACAAATGCAATGATTCCCACTAAAATAGATTTTAAAAACTTTGAAACAAATAGATTAACGAAGTTGTGTCCAACCGGTTTTCAAATTCTAAATCCACCACTGTTCCACTTTATATATAATAAGCTTATGAACAAAGAGTAACAGACTGGATGATGAGTTATGGGTTATTAGAAAATGTCGAGAAAAATTAGTTTTAAGTAACGAATTTTTCTTTTTATAATTTGATGCACAAAATGAAGTTAAATATCATGTAAAATGTACGTAATAACATTCGTGCTTGTTTAAGTTAGGCAATCCTTTTGGAACACAAACGCTTGTAAGTACTTCCTACATCATGTAATACGGCACATGAACTACTCATTCGGATTCATTTCATGATCCAAAATGTCAATTTATTAAGTTATCGTAATTCCAATTGTTAGTTCTTCAGTGATGGAGTTTTTCTAAATTAAAACCTTTTATCTGATAAAGGGAGGGAGTGAGTTTTATATATAAACTTTTCAACTTATTGAGGGGGAAAAAGGGGACACCTGAAAAGACCTAACAGGGAAAAGATATGATCTTGGCCCTAAACCGTACGTTATGCATGTGCAGTTGCCCTGTTGATATAGTTCCATCACTGTAGATATGGCCCCAAAGCTTTGCTGGTCCTTTTTTAACCAATGTCTATATATGAAGAGAATTTTCATATATTTATATCCTTCACTTTCAGGCCTAGATATGTGTGTGTCTGCGTGAGAAAGAGACAGTACTGTGTGTGGTTTTATGCATGTCAGATCTAGAGTGTCGTCGTTTTACCTGAATTTGCATCTTCCTCCCTGAATGTAGTTTGTGGATATCGTATGGTCATCTTCTTGGCGACTTGTTGGTCCATATCTAGAACAACATCTTCCCCGCGCCCCCGCCCCCGACCGTAGCCAGAATTAACATAAAATAGATCTTGATATGATCTTGTCATACGGACTGCAAAAGTAAAATTGTGCAATAATAAGTTAACTTTTGTAAATTCAAGTAACAAGTAATTGCACGGGAGACTCTGGAAAACAAAGGGTGGAGAGACCACAAAAATTATGGTAAAACGATTAAGAGAGAGAAGCATCGTATACACGTATCAGTGCTTGTCTCGGCTGTTAAAGTTAAAATTGTACATTCAATCCAACAACCTCATACATATAAAAAAAATCAGAAAAATTATTTAATCATCTAACTGTTATCACTTAATAGACAAACACAATATTAATGTTTCTGATTAAACATTAATTGAATTATTACATTGCTAATTAAACAGTTAAAACAATTTTCTTTAATTGCTTAATGATCTTGGGAATGAACGATTTCAATTATCATAAAGCTTTGCATAATGAAAAAAAAAAAAAAAAACAGTGGGGAAAAAGGTCTATAGCGTTCCCCAAGCACACATTTGTATCATGTCAAAAGTAGTTTCATGAATTGAGGTGTTGTGCCTCATCTTGCGAGAGGTTGCTCTTATGGCTTGGTCATGGTAGATCCATTGCTCATTGGTACGTTGAGGCTCTAGAGTAACTAGATGGCGCTCCATGTCATGTCCCGAATTAAGATTAGCGGATGTTGATCTTCTTTTTGTCGGCTTTGTTTTAGCTTTTTTATTTTGGTTTAGACAATAAAGTCCATAAACTCTATGAGTTTTCTGGTTTTTTTTTTTCCGGTCATAATTCAAAAAACTTGGTTGAATTTGCTGGGTGCTTTTAGTCTCTTCAAGAGAATCATGTCAGTTAGTGACTAGTTTTTGTCATTGATGTCATTAGACTAGATTCGGGGAAATTGTGGCAGTTGAAGGGGGTTATAGAAAAGTTATTTTCAGCTTTTCTGTTAGCTCAGGTTACTAGAGAAGTTTTACATATACGTATGCCATATTGTAATTGGGATGGCTTCATTTACAGTATGTATCCTTTTATTTATTATTATGTCATATTGTAACTGAGATGTTGTATCTCAACAGTACAATCAAAGACATCAACATAACATCTAAAGTACCAATCCTAAGAGGGCAACAAACTAACATGTTAAAAACAAAACTAAAACAGACAAAAGCTACACTAAAACTATTAGCTCATATCACTACAATTAATCATAAGTCCAAACAAAGCCTACATAACCAACATAACTGAAACTCTAAACAAACTCATGAGCCTAAAGGAACCTTACCATCACCACCACTTAAAGAGTATCGTCGCGGCCACACTCACCACCGCATTCATAACAGATATGGGGAAAACATGGTTTCCAACGATCTACCTACACATAACAACAAACGAATAAACGAAAACAATTACCTTTATAAAGAACAATTGGGTAATTTGCAGCAACCTCCGTCAAAGACAATGTAGACCCAAATTTAGAGAATATGAGTAGTGTTAGAGAGCGGGTTTTGGGAGAATGATTAATTTGAGAACGACTAAAATGGGTCATGGTGAACTTCAATATGAGCATGCTAAGAATAAATCACCACAAAAGGCTTTTTATTCAAAAAGCCCCAGTAGACTTATTCACTAACTCAGAAGAAAAATGTGAGGAGAGAGGAGGGGAGGAGGGGCAATGACACTTCTTCCTCATCCCCCTTCTATGGAGTTTTTCTTTGGGACTTACAAAAGGAAAGAGTGGCTAGGGTTCCTAAACAAAGACAAACTTTAATTTCATTAGAGCATCCACAATGAAGTCCCTAAATCACCGCCTTAGACGAATTTTAGGAAGAAATTGAAAAAATACAACTCCAACCATGCTTCCTATCCACCTCCTAAAATAAGGATAAGAGCCCCTTAATGTTGCTTTGTTTTATGCATATTTTAAACTTTTGATTAATGCTAACTATTTTATTTTTATATTTGTTATATAGATGGACTAATTATATTGAATTAAAAAATGTAATTATAGTATTTATTACTCTCTAAACTAAATAGTATGATTGAAGTTCAAATTTTATAGAGAGCTCATAAAATAAATTTTGTGTGTTTTAAACTACATTTTAACTAAAAAATAGGGAGCATGATTGTAGATACTCTCAGTATGTATCCTTTACTCTTTATTAATATTAATCTAATAAAATTATATCACTTTTTTATTTTTATTTTTAAAAAGGGATTGATTGACTCTTATTTTGTGTAATAAACAAAATTTGATGTATGCAAAAATCGCTATGCTCCATGCATATAGGGTAGGCATCTCATCTGAAAAATCAGTGTACCAACCGTACCGTATCAACGATTTGGTTTGGTTTGGTTTAGTTTGATTTTTTTTTTTTTTATAATTTATAATTTTTCTGTTCTGATCCATATCGAAGTGTTTTGTTAAAATATCAGGTAACACTCCCTAACTCGACAGAAATCCGTACTAAACCGAACTAATGTATGTGATCTATTTTTGGTTATAATGTTTATGTGCAAAAATATGTGTTAGAATATAAGCCTATAATACTACTATTTTGCATTTGTCATGGTGCTATATTCTATAGACGTTTCATTTGTTTTATTAAGTATCCAAATACAAATATTAATATATACAAGTATACCAAACATAGAGTATATATATTCCTTTAAGACTATATTCCCTGGCTAATATGTTTGTTAATAATAGTACATACATATAGTCAGCTTTGTAGCTATAGATGTTTATCTTTGTTTTTATTATTTAAAGATTGAATTATTATCTAAAATTACTTGTAGGATGACTAATAATGTCTACGGGGGTTGAATAGACCAATTTAAAATTATAATCAATAAATAAAAATAAACTTTAGTAGCAGGATTGATATGACTTATCAATCCTGAAATGTGCAGAATATAAAATAAAAGAACACACATTGAATTATTTTACGTGGTAAAACCTCATATTTGGGGAAAATCCACGGGACTCCTCAGTCCAGAACAAATCTACTATAGAATAATGATTACAAAAAGTACTCACAAATTTATCCTAGACACATTCTAGATAATGTTTACCGACTTCTTCGTAACTCAACTTCTATCAAAGGATGATCTTTCAACACTTTTTATGTTGAATGCAATACTGGTCACGATTGCTTCAAGCTTGTCGCAGTTCTTCCAACTCTCCTTATGTTGAATTCGATAATAGTCACGATCGATTCAAACTCACTGGATAAAAACCGCCACAACAGTCTTAGTGCCCTCAACCATACGAGTCACTGAATATACAAATGAATGCAATATGAATGATAAAAGGGTTTGCTAAATCACCAAGTAAACATGGAATACTTGATGATTTATCTAAACTAAAAACTCAGCCTTCCAAAATTTATGAACTGAAAATATGATCGTGAAAGTTCTACGAAGAAAGAAGACAAAGGTCTAGTTTATAAAAGTTTTTCTTCCTAAGAAGGAAAACCCATGTTTAAAGAAACTCCACGTTTTAACTTTTGACAAAAATCACAAAGATAGTTTTCCTATTTTGGAGTTGAGAAAAATGAAGCCAACTAATTGGAAAAGAGGAATGCTATTCACAATCGCTATGTATTCTCCTTTTTATTTTTTTATTCTTCTCTCTTTCTTTCTCACGGTTGCCTCACGCTCTCTCTTATTCTTCTCTCCGTCTTTCTCCGTCTCTTTCTTCTTCTACTTCTGTCTCTATCTCTACCTTTCTTCTCTCCTCCTCTTGCCTCTTCTCCTTCTTAACAAAGGGGCTTAAGCCCAAAGAACAGCTAAACACAAATCTTCCTCTTTATTTCCTTATCTCTTATCTCTATGTTCTCTTTTTCTTCCGAGTTTCCTCCTTATTCTCTCTCCTCTTTCTTTCTTTCCCTCCGCCAATTTTCTTCTACCATTTTTGGCCATATTCGCACTACCGTCCAAAATTTTTGGGGTTGTGAACCTTTCTGGGTTGTGAAATTTTGGGGGTTTCTATGTTCTCTCCCTCCAGTATCTGGCATTTGGCAGTTAACCAAATTTACACATAGATAGATATGGAGACTGAGAAAAAGAAGAATAAGAATAAAAGAGAGGGAGAGAATAAGAAGAACGAGAAAGAAAATTAAAAGAAGTAATTTTAATCATAAGAAGTATCATGAAAATCTGGGTTGTGTACATGCATCCAGCAAGTATCGTGAAAATCGCTTTAGAGCGATTGTGAATAGCATTCCTCATAGGAAAATAAAAGGGAATCAAGAAAGTAAGACATTGATAATCACACAATTAAAAACTAATTTTTATTCAATAGGATTCTTTCCAATTACCATCGTGATTTTCAATCAAAAATAATTGAGAGACAAAAATGATTTAATAATAAAAGAGAACAAGAAATAAACAAAAAAAAAATTGAAAAATATGCCTAAATGAGATGTATTCCTAAAGGGTTTTTAATTGATTAAAATCATATTAAATTTCAAAAAGCGTTATTATTATGAGTGCATGAAAAATGACATGTTTTACTATTCAGATCAAATGTGTCATACGTATTAAGTCACAATTCT
Source organism: Prunus mume (assembly GCF_029339155.1). Lineage (NCBI taxonomy): Eukaryota > Viridiplantae > Streptophyta > Magnoliopsida > Rosales > Rosaceae > Prunus > Prunus mume. Next base: position 23,024,341 of record NC_142702.1, read on the forward strand.
GTAATTCGAGGATTGCTTAGTTGTTTCAATTTTACAGTGTTTGGAAATTATAGATAGCAATTTTGCTTCAACCCTCTAGTTAAATGACACTTCCAAACTTATACTAAGTTTACGGAAATGCAAACATAATTTCATACTAACATTATATCTGGTGAAGAAAGGATTCCTGAATTTGACATATCTTTGTCTATTGGGTTTTTTCTTGCAACTAGCCTTATTAATAAATATATTTTTTCTTCCTCAAGAGTTTTTATTAAACGATACTAGAGTTTTTGTTAAATGATATTACCGGCCTACTAAATTAATCCGAATCAAATAAGTGGTTAACCAATTCGAATAATTAAAAGTTCTAATAGTTAATTAATTAAAAAGAAATTGATCTACCAAAATTTTTAGTTTAATGGACGAAAGAGCCCTCTATCGCTCCAAACCTATCCACGCTGAGGATAATGCATGTAACTTGTAAGAGTGAGACCCGCCAATCAGTCACCGAGCCTCTCCCTTTCATTCCACGTGCTAGTGATACCCAATAGCGACTCTATCCCACAACCCTCCTACGGATATTGCCTATTAGGCTAATTTTTCTAACCAAATTAATTCTAAAATATTTATTTGCCTGGACTAATTGAATTATAAAATATTTTTTGGGCTAATCCAGTTGAAATGAATCTGAACCCCAGCAACACCACCAAACTTAAACCCCACATCACACTCACACTACTCACTCTAAATACTATAAACCCCCCCTCCCACCCCAACCTTTTTCTAACTCCTTTACTCCTCTCTCTCTCTCTCCCCCATGCATACTTTTTCTACCCTCTTCGCTGCCAAACTATTTATTGATTTGTGTCCACTAAATTAGACACTCATTTCCCCACAAACTTTGGTCTCATTACAATCTCTCTCTCTCTCTCTCTCTCTCTCTCTCTCTCAGATATTCATACACATATTCATACATATTCTATGGAAGAGCTAATAATCTCTCCCTCTTCATCCTCTTCTTTAGTATCTTTACCACAAGAAACCTCACCATCCCTACAACAAAGGCTTCAGTTTATTGTCCAGTCTCAGCCGGACTGGTGGTCGTACGCAATTTTTTGGCAACCCTCGAACGACCACCAGGACAATGGCCGTCTCTTTCTGACATGGGGAGACGGCCATTTCCAAGGCTCCAAAGACCCCTCCGCCAAACACCACAACAACCCCTATGGGATTCTTTCAGAAAGAAGGAAAATCCTCAAGGGCATTCAATCTCTCATCAACGACAACAACCCAGATCATCATCAAGACAGCGTCATGGATCACATGGGCTTGGACGCCGACGTCTCCGACGGCGAGTGGTTCTACGTCATGTCGTTGGCTCGATCTTTCTCCATTGGCGAGAGCGCCATTAGCGCTAGTGTTCCCGGCAAGGCCTTCAGCTCCGGCTCTGTGGTGTGGCTCACTGGCGCCCATGAGCTCCAATTCTACAACTGCGACAGAGCCAAAGAGGCCCAAATGCATGGGTTTCAAACCCTGGTCTGCATCCCAACCCCCACCGGAGTTCTCGAAATGGGTTCTTCAGATTCGATCAGAGAAAACTGGAGCCTGGTTCAGCAGGCCAAGTCGTTATTCGGGTCGGACCTCATCTGCTCGGTAGCAGACAAACCCGACCCGGAAACCACATCCCCCATCGACTTCATAAACCGAAACTTCTCTTTCGCCGATATCGGAATCATCGCCGGAGTAGAAGAAGAGGAAGACGACAAGAAGGAAGTGGCGCTGGACTTGACGATGATGAAGAGGAAGGGTGGAAACCCTGGAACGGGTCTGTACCCGGATTCAAACGCGAACCCGAAGCCAGACTACTCGGACTCCGACGGCCCGAAAAGGACACCTAAAAAGCGGGGCCGAAAACCTGGTCTGGGCCGCGACACGCCGTTGAACCACGTGGAGGCGGAGCGGCAGCGGCGGGAGAAACTGAACCACCGGTTCTACGCGCTGCGGGCGGTGGTCCCCAACGTGTCGAGAATGGACAAGGCGTCGCTGCTATCCGACGCCGTTTCTTATATCAACGAGCTGAAGACGAAGGTGGACGAATTGGAGTCGCAGGTACAGAGAGAGTCAAAGAAAGTCAAGGTCGAAACAGGAGATAATCTGGACATCCAGAGCACCACCACGTCCGTGGAGCAGATCGCGAAGCCCCTCAGTTCGTCTGCGAATGGGTCTGGGCTCGAAGTGGAGGTGAAGATTGTGGGCACGGACGCCATGATTAGGGTTCAATCGGAGAATGTGAACTACCCATCCGCCAGATTAATGGCGGCGCTGCGGGACTTGGAGTTGCAGATCCACCATGCGAGCTTGTCTTGCATCAACGAGCTCATGCTTCAAGATATTGTGCTGAAGGTTCCAGAAAACATGAGAAGCGAAGACAGCCTCAAATCTGCCCTTCTTAGAATATTAGATCAGAACTAAAAAGCAGGACCGACGGATCGTCCAAGGCAATGTGTGTGTCCGCTTGTATCGAGTTCAATCTCTCTTCCGGTACATTCTAATTGTCTAAAAACATGTTCGATCGTTCAATTGGGTAAACCTGATTTTCAGTTCGCCAAGTTTGAATTTATTTATTTATCTCTGTATTAATAAATAATTGAAGTTCCTTATTGGTTTTTTTTATTTGTTGTGTTTTGTAAAATATGTAATTAATTATGGAGATAAATATTTTCGTACGAAACGTTGATTTTTTTTCGTTGTTGGAAGCGTCATTACTAGTAACGTGTTCCCCATGTTTATGGCACAGTGGGACTTTAGGAGCAAGATAGTCCAACCATAGTTGGGTGAATCAAATGAATCCAGGGATGACAGATATTTTACGCACGTTCCTAAATGGACTCACAAGTGGGGGTGGGGTGTCTAATAAACGAAGGTGAAGAAAAACTCGTGAAGGGTACATCGTCCCTGTCGGAAAGAACAATTGCTTACGCGCGCAAAATTTATCTTTTAACTGTTGTGCATCACAACATAAACCTCCTCGCATCGCATCAACAGTACCGCTAGTTATGAACGCGCGATCGGACGACTGTTGTTAGCAGTTCTCAGAATTGATTAAAGGACAAAAAAATTCTGGTTTTTGCAGGGTGTGATTAATTTTGATTTGTTGGCCTGAAGTGTACCACTCGTGCCCTTTCTTTTGTGGACGAAATGAAATGGAATATCAACTGCGGATGTGTTTTTGGGGTCCTCGGACATGAGAATCTAGGACCCACCCACCACCACTAGAAAATACCATTAAACAAAGAAAACAAAACACACTAGGAAAATGTGCTTTTCATGCATCTATTATTATTATTATTTTTTAATGGATTTCTTTTTCGGTGGTAACGTGCGATGCAGGTTGAAGCCTAAATAGATTAGAAAAAAAAAGAAGAAGAAAAAAGGGGGGTTGTGGATTGTTATTGGATAGTGTTTGCTTGATTCTTTGCGCATAAAACAAAATGGCAAAGATTCAATCGATGAGACAATGAAGGAAAGCGAGAGCCACCACTATTGCTTTGTATTTTTGTTGTTGTGTGCCTTCTTTATTGGGCTTTGGTTGGTCTTCTGACTTTTTGGTTTTAACCCTAAAGCGGTTTGCTGAAGAGAGTTTCATTTCCTTCAAATATAGGAGGTTAATTGAGAAAGACTACCATCGTTGATTTTCTAGAAGAAGGGGATCCCAATGCTGTATTGCCTAAATGAACTCTAATGCTAACGTCATATAAATTTTTCAGCAGACTTTTCGCTGGTATAAGAAAATTGTGTTTCTCATTGACATGTCTTGATCGGCGGAAAAAACTTGTGTAAAATTTGAATATTATTGTTTTGTTATTTTCGACCAATCACGTTATGCTTAAATGGAAAGATTATCATGCGTGACAGAATGTAATTAGAATAACAAAATAATGCTATCTCCGTTTCACACGAGTGTTTCTTTTTATAGGATGTTAAGTTTGATGAATTTGAGACACCAAAATATTATACCAATTTTTTTTATATAAACACGAGTGATAGTCTAATCTACTCTACATTAATCAATCTACATAAAGAAATTCGAACTAGAATACAAAGAAGCGCCATTGACTACCATGATCAACTTTCATAACTCAAGTTTACATTATCCCAACTTTTTAGATTCCAAAATATGTGGCAACTTATCATTTATTGCTGTCTGGGCCTATGTAAACTTTAACCAAAAGGTGGAATAAATTGTTGCTTACTTTTGGCCATTCTAATTCGTGTAACTTTCAACTTGATTCCTCGATTGGGCTGAATTGGTGTTATAGATTCTAAATGAGTGATATTGGGCCCAGAGTGTTGGTATACCCTTACTTTTGGACTTGGAAAATGATCATTAACTCATGAATAAATATTAGGCTCTTTTGGTAACATTTTTGAAGAAGGTTTTCGGAGAATATTTTATGAGAATGAAAACGAGAAAACGAATTTATATTTTCAGGATTCGAAAATATATCTAGTAGATTAATTGGAAAACATATTCAGAAAATAAAAAATAGTGAAAATGTGTATGGAAGGACAATTTGAGAATAATACTTTGTGAGTTATTTTTCGAGTATATTTAGTTTAACATAAACACGAAATTGAATAATTTATGATGGTTTTATCATAAAATTAATATACACTGGTGTAGCAAAATAAAATAATGAAGTGGAACAAGAAAACTGAAATTTTAAAAAATTGACAAATTTAAAAAAAATTAAAAATGGAAAGAAGAAATAAAAATCAGACCAACAAAAAAGAAAAAGAAAAAAGAAAGCCATTAGACCAATACATTGGGTAGAAAATGAAAACAATAATTTGGTGTTTTCAGTTTTTGTACATGAGGTTGAATTTGTTTTCATAAAACAATTCCAGTGAAAATGAAAACGACATACCAAACGTGTTTTTGGTAGAAAATGAAAACGGGGCCTTAAAAACGTTACCGAACAGCTCCTTATTTATCTCAATTTTTTATACAAAGAGTAGTCTAAGAGGGTGTATCCAATTGGATCCCAAGCCTCTGTATTTAGAGACTACACATTTACCTGTATTTCACTAAATCTAAACCATTATAATAATCTAGCCCTTTAGAATGTGACACAACACATCAAGTTTTCTTTCTTTCACTAAACATACGTTAAGTTTTATTTGTGGTTAACTAAACTCTCGACTAGAGCATGTTTTATTTGTCTTTCTCACTGATTTCTGCTCTCTCTTTTCTCTCCGATTCAATAAACAATTTCCCATGGAATTAATATTCAAATCCAAATGAAATGGAAAAACCTCAAAAATTCTTATCACAATCCAGCCTCTTATGAATAGATAATTTCTTTGAAGACAAAATAAAGACAGATCCATTACAATCTGATTATGAGGGGAAGGGAGGAGATAACCGCATAAAAGAACAACTAAAAAACTATTTCTCCAGAAGATGCATGAATCAACACATGCGTGGTGGAAAAAAACAAAAACAAAAAACTATTTTTTACTTGATTGGGTTTGAAGATCACTCTGTAACTCACTTATCGATTTTGCTCACTAATGCGAAACTCTCAGTGGAAGAAATGTAAAGGGGTTTGAATGAAGAAGAGAGTGAGTGGTTCGCACTCTGTTGGGCATTCTGAAAACTAGGTAGTGAAAAAGACCGAGCCTTTATCGAACACCTCTGGTTCAAGAACTCTGAGGCAGATTGAAACTCGTCTAAACTATGAGGCAAATAAAAAAACTATGGTTCAAGAACTCTGAGGTAGATCAAAAAACTTGATGAGTTGTCGGCTAAGGCAGATCGAAACTCGTCTGCCTTAGCCAAGTAATCATAAAATTACTCGGTTGGGTTTTCCATTGAACCCAAAAAGGGAGGGGCATCAATTAAGCAGGGATAAAAGGAAGATGACCAAAACGTGAAAAAGAAAAAGCAACAAGAGGAGAGGGAAACACGAAAGGAGAAAAAAAAAAAACCACATAACTAACTGCAAAAGCTAACGTCTATTTAGAGAAAGAAAAAAAAAATTGATGATGTGTTATGTTCTAGAGGGTTAGATTATTATAATGGCTTAGATTTAGTGATTTTTTAAAAGTCACAACTGGATACCACCAAATTTTCACCAAAAAAATAAAATAAAAAAAATTAGCCAACAAAATTGAGTTTAAAAGTCATAATGAAATACAACTAGATTTTTATAATTGCGTTAAAATTTTAAATTGGATATATCCAAGACTTTTAAACTCTATAAAAATCTTTAAAAGTTTAAATTGGTTACACTCCTTGAACTTACTTTAAATTAATCTAATATACCAGAAAAGTGCTCCAAACTTGAGTGTAAGAAGACAGGCTCATTGCAAGCTAAATGGTCTAGCCCACATATGCTATTTATCTTATTTTTAGAAAGAATAAAGTTTACAATATCTTTAATTCACCGAACAAAAGATATAAAAGAGTAAATGATAAGAGCATCTCCAACTCATATGTCAAATTCATGTAGGATTTTGATTACTATGTTGGAGCAACTTTACCCTTTAATTTTTGCCATTTCATGTCCATGTGGTAATTTGACATATCGGTTTAAGATGCTCTTATACAAATACCCATATAGAGCTTATTTGAAGAGAAAATTCCAAAATTGGCCACCTGTCATTTTCTAATTGGTTCTTAAAAAATATTAACACACTAAAAAACAATTAAAAAACAACAAATGACTAGTTTTTAATTTTTCCATCAAAATAGACTTTATAAGGACTTTTGTATAATATGTCAATTTTAGCATATTCGATATGTCGATTTGATTGTATAATAGGGTTTAAATTCGATACATACCCATTACGAAAAAATAATAATTATGCAGCAACAGCCACACGAAATAAAACAAAAAATGTCACTCGTTGTTCTTTTCCAAGCAATTAGGTTCTAGTTTGTTTCAATCGCCACACCAATTCATCGAACACAAAAATGCTACTTTCATATTAGTTGTTACACAATCAAACATCAACCCATTAATAAAATATCAATCAAAGTGTCGTTTCCACATTAATTACATTATTAAACATCAAACAACGAGCAAGAAACAAAAATGTCACCTCAAATTTTATTACACTCTAAGATTTGATCATATTTATTTCCACATTGCAAGTAGTCAAACACCATAAGCCTCATCTATAAGATTTAGAATTTATACTAATTGAGTTTAATTAACTCGATTCAATCACCCAATGTTGCCCATCAAGCTTAATCTTGAGTCCGTAAACTCGGGCAAACAAAGTTACCGCCCTCCTCACCCCGTGGTCATCCGCTGCGGTAAAATAATCGTGCCCGAAAATAACCCCGCCGGGCCGCAAAATCCGGTAAGCCCGAATAATATCGGACCAGGCTGAATTAAAATCATGACCCGCATCCACTTCGATCAAATCCCCGTACACGCCCATCTTACAGAGCCAGTCAAGACCCGACCCGGTAGAGAACGGAATGGGCAAGACCGTCTCGGTTGCGTTGACCGAGACGACGTTCTGCATGAACTGGTAGAGCAGCAAAACGTCGCCGTTCAGGAGGCCGATGCCGCCGAACTGGTCACGGAAGCCCGGCCAGCCGCGGAAGTCGTCGACGCAGAGGATCTGGGTGTCCTTGAGGCCGAGCTGGCTGGTCAAGCCGGCCATGTGGATGGCGGAGGCGCCAAGGAAGGTGCCGATTTCGATGATGGTTTTGGGTTGGACTTTTTGGATGAGGTTTTGGAAAACGGGGCCGTTTGAGCCCCAGCCTTTGACGCGGCTGCGGCGGAGAAGGGGGGTGGCGTAGGGAGGGGGGAAGTTGACGAAGGGGGAGGTGGAGTTGAAGAGGCGGTCAAGGATGGTTTGGCGGATGAGGTGAGAAGGGAGTGGGGTGGCGCAGTGGGTGGTGAGTCGGAAGTGGTCGAGTTGAGTTGGGAGGTTGACGAGTTGGGGGAGTTGGGGGGTGGGAGGAGAAAAAGAGGGGGTTGTTGGAGAAGAAGGGGAAGAGAGGTATCCAAGGGTGAAGGAGAGGAGGAGGAGGAGGAGGTAGGCGATGGGTTTGAGTAGTTTGAAGGCGGTGAGTTTCTTTTGGCGGCCTTCTTTCATGGTGGGTGGTTTTGGGTTCATTGTGTTTGTAAGGCTAAAAGCTTAGGTTAGCTTGGCTTGGTTTTGAGAGAGAGAGAGAGACAGAGACAGAGACTGAGAGACAGAGAAAAGAGAATGGAGAAGAGGAAGAGAGGAAGAGAATTAGAGACTGCGTTTCTGTTTGGTTGGGTCATATTTGCGAGCTTAGGATGAGGGTGGTGTAATGAAAACGACTGGAAAACGCCCCAAGGCCTGGTCTTCATCTTTACGTACCTACTCTGAGAGGTTGAAATTACTCAAATCAGGATGCATGAAATCCTCTCTACACGTGTCATAATCGAAATTGTACATTTTTTGGGTGACCCATATGTATCGAATACATCAACAATTTTGATAACAATTAAAATCTTTATGATAATGTGGTTTATATATAGAGTAATGCTACATTTATCAATTTTTATTCCACATTTCTATACCACATGATATGATATGTCCATATTATATGTCACATCAATCAAATCAATGAAGTGTATTTTAATTAAGACAATTAGAAAAACAAATATTGGAATAAATCATAAAAGAAAAGAAAATATAAATAATTTTAATTGATGTGGCTGTCCACCTCAGCTGCCACATAAGATAGTATAGGGATGTGCTAAGAGTAATATTATTATTATATATATGATGTTAGCGAGATCGTAGCTTAATTAGGATATTTATTTCCTAATTTATTATAATTATATTTTTTTCCTTTTTGTACATATATTGTGTAATTAGGTTTTTATCTTGTTTCATAGTTTGACCCTACTAGGGTTACATCCTTGTACTATAAATACTTTCTTTTGGAGAATGAAATGTAACCTGAAAAATATTAGGGAGTTTCACTAAAACACCCAAAATGGGGGCTGAAATTATAAAAAAACCCAACACCCAAAACACTTTATAAACACACCCAAAACCCATCATTACACACACTCAAAACCCATTTATAAACACACCTAAAAAATATACAATTATTGATTTTGGGGTTGATTTTGGGTGTGTTTCTATGTTTAAATAGTGTTTGGATTTTTTTATAAATACATGTCTAGGATTTGGTTTATTTATAAATTTGTAAAAATATTATACCCATATTGTTTGACTTCGCATCATAGCCAACTTTTCTAGTGACCTGTGTGTTGTGCCCACCCGTGTTCTATCCCCACATTTTTTTTTTCTCTACCTGTGCCGTGTGTGCCCTCCTAGGTTTGTGTGTTGTGTTGTAGTATTCGTGCCTCTACTGTGTTCGTGTCATTCATGTGTTTGTGCATCTGTCGTATTTGTGCATTTACTGTGTTCTGCTGTATACTCTGTTGCATTCGTGTTTGTCTTCTTGCATCCTGCCGTATTTGTGCCTCTGCTATGTTTCGTTGTATACTCTGCCGTGATCTGTTGAGTTTCTGCTGCAATCATGGGTGATAACTTCATTGTTGCTTCTGTTGCTTGCCTCTACAAATTTGTGTGTTTCTGATTCTATTCCAGGTACTGGCTCTAATACTTGGATAATTGACACTAGTGCTTCTGATCATATGACTTATAATGCTAAATATTTTGATGAGTTGTCTAGTAACACCCGTGACCTATACATAACTAGTGCTAATGGCTTGCCCTCTCCAATTACTGGTAAGGGCACAATCTCTCTCACTCCTACTCTGTCATTGTCTCTTGCGTTACTAGTTCCCAATATCCATTGTAACTTGTTATCTGTTGGTCGATTACTTGATACACTTAATGTTTCTGCTACTTTCTATCCTACGCATTGCTCTTTTTAGGATCTTAAGACTTACGAGATGATTGGGCATGGTAAACGGATAGGGGGGTTATATTATTTGACATTGCCTTCTGCACCAATTCGTGATCGTGTCGTTAATACTGTTCAAAGTTACAGTGTTAAAGACAAACAACAAATTTGATTATGGCATCGTCGCTTGGGACACCCGTCATTTGGCTACCTTAAGCATCTGTTTCCATCTTTATTCCGCTCTTGTGATGAGTCCAGTTTTAAGTGTGAGACATGTATTTTGGCTAAGAGTTATCGTACTGTGTTTCCTTTGAGTGACAGTAAAGCTGCAAAACCTTTTGATTTAGTGCATTCTGATATGTGGGGTCCGGCTCGCGTTACTTCGAACGGGTTTCGTTGGTTCGTCATATTTATTGATAATTGTACCCGATTCACTGGGGTTTTCTTGTTGAAAAATAAACATGATGTTGCTTCCATCCTTCTAGAGTTCTATACTATGGTGTCTACTCAGTTTCATACTCAGGTCAAAGTATTTCGGACTGATAATGGAGGTGAATATGTGAATAACACTTTGACATCTTTCTTCCTTGCTCAATGTATTATTCACCAAACAACAACCTCATTTACTCCTTAGCAGAATGGTGTGTATGAACGCAAGAATCGTCAGTTACTTGAAGTTGCCTGCTCCCTTATGTTGGATATGTCTGTTCCCCATCATTTTTGGGGGCATGCTGTTTTATCTACTGCATATTTGATTAATCTTACTCCTAGCCGGGTTCTTGATTTCAAGACTCCACATGAGGTGTTTGGTGACCATGTTTCTCCTGTCTCAGTCTTCAAGTTGCCCCTTAAAGTTTTTGGGTGTGTTGCATATGTTCATGTCTACTCTCATCAATGGAGTAAACTTGATCATTGTGCTCTGCGATGTGTCTTTATTGGTTACTCTTCTACTCAGAAAGGTTATAAGTGCTATCATCCACCTACCCAGAAGGTGTATGTTACTTTAGACGTGACTTTCCATGAAGAAGTGTCATATTATGTTTCTCATTCCTCTCCAATTCAGAGGGAGAGGGGGAGTGAATTGGAGAGTCTTGAATTGGAGAATGATATGTTTGAAGATACTGCTCTCAGGAAGGAAATGACCTATCGCACTGAACCAAGTGACCGGCTGCCCATATCTGAAGATGGAACTTGTGGTCCCTGTGAAGAAACGAGTGATCACCCTTTGGAACTCGACCAGTCACCCATATTTGGAGATGAATCAGGTGCTCTCATTGTCAAACGACTGGTCACACTGAAGCAAGTGGACTAGTCGCTGTATCTAAAAACAATGACAGTGATTCTTGTATGGATGAGTTCGATGCAATACCCCCCTCTGCCCTACCAATGCCCCACTCTACTTGTGATAGTAAATCAAGTGAGGTAATTTCTAATGATCTATCTGTGTCAACTTATCAGTTACCCTCACGAACTACCCGTGGGAAACCTAAAGTATAATATTCTCCTGATATACATGCCAAGTCTAAATATCCCATTAGCCATTATGTGTCAACTCATTATTTGTCTAAGTCATACGCATCATATTTGTGTCAATTATCTAGTGTTTGTGTGTCAACTAAGCTGCAAGATACTTTATCTAACCCCAAATGGATGGATGTCATGAATGTTGAAATGGATGCCTTGAACAAGAATAAAACATGGGATTTAGTTCTTTTGCCATGAGGGAAGAAAGCTGTTGGATGCAGATGAGTGTTTACTTTGAAACATAAAGCTGATGGTTCCATTGACCGTTACAAGGCTAGATTGGTAGCAAAGGGTTATACTCAGACCTATGGAGTTGATTATTTGGAGACTTTTGCTTCAGTGGCAAAGCTTAATATTGTGCATGTACTATTGTCTCTGGCTGCTAACCACGACTGACTCTTATTACAGTTCGATGTCAAAAATGCGTTTCTACATGGTGACCTCAAAGAGGAGATTTACATGGATCTCATTCCTGGTATTTCTGTAACCTCTCCGGAAGGTGTTGTGTGTAAGCTGCGGAAGTCTTTATATGGATTGAAGCAGTATTCAAGAGTGTGGTTTGGGAGATTTGTAATATTTATAAACAAATTTGGGTATGTACAGAGTAACTCAGACCATACTTTGTTTTTAAAGCGTCATAAAGGTAAATTGACAGTTTTAATTATTTATGTTGATGATATGATTGTGACTGGAGATGATTAGGCAGAAATGCAAAATCTTCAGAAGTATCGCTTCGAGTTTGAGATGAAGTCATTGGGTGATTTGAAGTACTTTCTTGGGGTTGAAGTTGCCAGATCTAAACATGGTATCTTTCTGTCTTAAAGAAAGTATATTTTGGATTTACTTGCAGAGACTGGAATGTTAGATTGTAAACCAATTGATACTCCTAGTGAACAGAATCATAAGTTGGGGTTGTATCCTGATCAAGTATCTACAGATAAAGAGCTTTATCAACGATTTGTGGGGAAATTGATTTATTTATCTCATACACGTCCTGATATTGCATATGCAGTGAGTGTAGTGAGTCAGTTTATGCATTCTCCTAGTGAAGATCATATGGGTGCTGTGATGTGCATCTTGAGGTATTTAAAAGTAACTCCTGAAAATGGGTTAATGTTTTGCAAGTATGGTCATACAGATGTGGAAGGGTATACGGATGCTGATTGGGCTGGTTCAGTCACTGATAGACATTCTACGTCTGGGTATTTTACAGTTGTTGGTGGTAATCTTGTTACTTGGAGGAGTAAAAAGCAAAAAGTGGTGTCTAGGTCTAGTGCCGAGGCTGAGTACCGTGGGATGGCTCAAGGTGTGTGTGAGTTACTATGGTTGAGAAGATTGTTGAGAGATCTTGGATTTGGACCCTGGAAACCCATGAATTTGTATTGTGATAATAAAACTGCAATTGCAACATGATCGTACAAAGCACGTGGAGGTTGATCGACATTTTATTAAAGATAAGTTAGATGCTGAAATTATTTCTTTTCCGTTTATATCATCCGAGTATCAACTGGCAGATGTTCTTACGAAAGTTGTGTCTATTACGGTCTTTCTCAACTCGCTTGACAAGTTGGGCATGCGTGACATCTTTGCTCCAACTTGAGGGGGAGTGTTAGCGAGATCCTAGCTTAATTAGGATATTTATTTCCTAGTTTATTAGGATTATATTTCTTTCTTTTTGTACAGATATTATGTAATTAGGTTTTTATCATGTTTCCTAGTTTGACCCTACTAGGGTTACATCCTTGTACTATAAATACTTTCTTTTGGAGAATTAAATATAACCTGAAAAATATTCTACCCATATTGTTTGACTTATGAATCACTAAAACAATTTTCAATTAATTTAATTTTTGGAAGAACGATTATTATTATTATTATTATTATTATTATTATTATTATTTAAGAAGTGCATATTTATATAATACTTTTACAACTAGCCAATATATAACACAAATATATATTGACTTTATTATCCATGTGATTCGAACTAGAGGTGTCAAACGGGAGGTGTTGGGCCAGCCAGACCAGTTTAGAGTCGGCCATTTTAATAAACAGGCCATGCTGGACTTGCCCATTTAGGAAAATTATCAATTCCGGTCTAAGTCCATATAGACTCGAGCTGTGCTCATGTCGGGCCACTAAACGAGCCAAGACAAAATTTTAAGGGAGTTTCACTAAAACACCCAAAATGGGGGTTGAAATTATAAAAAAACCCAACCACTATTTAAACATATAAACACACCCAAAACCCATCATTACATACACTCACTCATTTATAAACGAGTTGACTTTGGAGTTAATTTTGGGTGTGTTTCTATGTTTAAATAAGTTTTTTTATAAATACATGTCTAGAATTGGGTTTATTTATAAATTTGTAAAATTTTAATTCGTCAATGATTGTCCTTTTCAAGATTAATTCAATATGTTAGAATTAGTTGACCGGAGAAAAATAAAAAAATTGAATGAAAGCTAGCACTTGGCTGAAACTTAAGGTTAATTGTGTTGTGATTACTTGGCGGAGAAAAATCAATAAGCTTACGTGGAATGTGGACTAGTAGGAGACGAATCGTGTTTTTGACAGGCGATGATCCGAAACTCGTTAATTTCTCATAAGAATTAATTATGATATCCAACAAGAACAACTGGTCCCTTATCAAGCCAGTCAACATAAGTAAGATTTGTGATATTGGGGGGATGAATGTCTTGGAAAATGGGAAATTTGCGAGGTAAGTTTCAAGTACATTTCGACAACATATGACCTATGTTGCACGGACACTCCAAATTGCTGGAGTGTCGGAGTGTCGGACACGCCGACACGTCGACACGGCTCTGACACGCATTGGACATGGTCAATGGTTGGGACACGGTCAAAACACGGCTCCGACACGGTCAAGACACGGTAGGGACCAGTTTGAAAATTTCAAAATAAAATCTGAGGTCTAAACGTGATTTTTGAAACTTTTGGTGGACTGATTTGAAATATTTTTAAAAATAGGGGCATTTTTTTTAAAGAGAAACACAACAAATAATAACAATAACAATGAAGACATAGATGCTTGAAGAAGATTCAGAGTTAGATCATTTATGTTTTATTTTGTGATCTATTAATTATTATGTATGGATGATAAACATGAGTTATTTGTTTTGTTTTATGAAATTATGTGACATTGAAGTATTAAGAATAAATTATTAATTTAATTGCCGTGTCCTAACCGTACCCCTATCCTAATTTTTTGAGATTTTCCGTGTCGTCATGTCCCCGTGTCCCTGTACTCGTGTCCATGCAACATATATGACTAGTATTTCCCCGGAGAAACTTGTGAAGGTGAGGGAGTAATTTCATTGCACGCTGCGGTCAAGTCAATTACAACCTCTTGGTCTTTGGTCTTGACTCAAGTCTACGGCTAGGATTTTTTTTATCCAAAACCCACTTCTCCTCATGCGCGCATCAGGCCTGTCAAATATGCATTTATCAAACACAAGCAGAGCAAGTCTCACCAAAAAATTAAAAAGAGAGTAAGAGAGCTATGATTTAAATGCAAAAACTATAGCCAAAGCTACCCTTTTACTATTATTACTATGTAAGCTTGCCAAGGCAAAATAAATAAGTTCCAATATTTATACTCCAACCTCGGCGGCAGCATTTAACAAGTTCCAAGTATTTGTCCCCTCTTTGGGTCTGAAAGTTCAAACATTTGTCACATGCAGTTTTTTTTTCCCTATTCTTAAAAAAAATAATAATAATAATCCAAAAACGAAGAAAATAAATGCCCACATACGGTACAGGGGGATGCGAGGGCGCTATTTAGCGGTAGGAGTATGACGGACCAGCAAAAGCATAAGGAGATGAAACTGGCGCACGCAGGCAATGCATCAGCCTTGGTTGCCTGGTAGTTTTCTGTCCGGTTATTACCGGATGCAGCATCAGCAGGAGCAGCATGCATTGAGTATAGTCTCTCTCCTTAGCACAGGATCAGTCTCAATCAGGTAGTTCTCTCTCCTACCACCAACAACATGTGTTGAGTATAATCTCTCCACATGATCAGTTTCTCTCCTCACAGGATCAGTTTCAATTAGATGATTCTCTCTCTGGGGTGCCAGATATGGGTCCAATGATGAAGAACCATAATAGGAGTAGCCGTATGGATCCCTTGCATACGCATCTACAGCAATAGCAGAAGTTGCAGGTGGCAACTCATGTCTAGCACTGTGAGTATAAGCGGGTAATCTCTATCATTCAAGTAGAGAGGATCGGAATGAACATTTTCTCGATGTGCAGGAACAGCCTCCCCGTAAATGAGGTTTGGCTGTCTTGCAAGATGCTCTCTTTCATACTCTCTATGAAGAGCTTCCAGAGCTGGAGGAACGATACGAGGAGACACGTTTCTTCTCTCTCCCGAAGACCATAAGCTCGAAATTCCTTTTCAGTAAGGTATAAATCATGAGAAGTTTCCTCTCTCCTTAAAGATGCCATATCTCAGTATGCAACACGCTGGTCCCTTTCATGAGCTAACACTGGATAACTCCTAGCATCACCATTGGCAGAAGGATATCTAGCGTGTGCATTCCTGTGGGCATGTGGCAGCTATTCCCTAGCTCCTTCATGAACTCCCTGATCCTGAACTTTAGCCTGGACTGGAGAATGAGTGGCTAGAGCAGTTGAATGGACTTGAGCTGGTCGGAAAAGTGATGTGAGCTTCCTGACCTGAAAGGAAAATATTGGATATTATTACTTTAGCATATGCAAAGAAACAACGATCGCTTACTCCAAGAAAACTTAATAGAAGGAAGGGAGGCGCATTATCTCACTTGTCGAACTGTAAGTTCTGTTTTGAACTTCTTTTTCTCATTATAGTTTTCTTGTATTGCCTTCTTGAAAACACTCTCGGGTAGAGGAAGACAATCTTTCTCTGCGTTGAACCGCACCTAAAGTTTTCAAGTCATCAGCATACATGTCTGGTTAACTAAACAAAGCAAATAAGGAGAGATAGATCTAAGAAAATGTGACCTGAGCAGGGAAGGCCCCGCCAAATGCTTTTGGCCACCTGAAGAGAAAAAGCTTCAACCCAGTTTTGATACCCAACACAAGGTCTGTTTTACCCATTGAAACACCCTTGATATGCCTTTATAATCACAAATAAGAGTTCCATACAAAAGCTCCCACAGCGTCCAAAGAAAAGTAAATTCAAAGGAGAAAGAAAAACCAATTCAGTCAAGATAAACTTTAACATCAATCCCACTATCAATGAGGGATTGAACAACTGCCCTAATCTTCCCTTCAAACTTGTCCCTGTCCCTGGGAGTATAAGAAGCAGTGTAGACATCAGCTTCTCTTGCCCTATCAGCCAAGATTTGGCCTACGGCCAAACAGGCTGGTATGTCGCACCGAGACTTGAGGACGGCCTTAATGTCTTTGGAGTTGGTACCAGCAACTGCAACCTGCTTGCATGTCACTCGGTGGGTGATTGAGGCCGAAACAAACCGCTTTGAGATGAACACATCAAGTGTAAATGGTTCAATGTAGGCTATGGTGCGCTGTTTGAATGATACATGTTTTTGTGGATTTTTGGATATCTTCTCTTTCTGGTAAGTGTATGGCCGGCTATTGTTATCATCAAGGAAATCCTCTACCCCGAAAAAACTTCTCTGTGCACAATGAACCTATAAATTGCATAATTAGATGGCAGTTGGCTTCATCAAAAAGTTTCGAAAGGAAAAACTAGCAAATCTTCATGGCATCATGCAAGCATAAAAAGATGTTCAAACGTGCTTCTTCAACCCAAATACAATCCAAAGACTTTATGATGTCAAAATTCCAGAACATAAGAAATATGGAAACTGGGAAATTGGGATTTGAAGGGTACCTGTCCACTGTGGAAACCACTGGTGGGCACATACAGGCAAGGCAGAACTCTGTTTCCTCCATACACATGAACCCCTTTGTTCCACACCTTCCCAAAGACATGCTTCAACATTTTTATTTTCCTTTTTACTTGCACGCAAGACACCTTGATGTAGAATGATCCTAGTTCTGTTTAATAAGCTGAAAAAAAAAATTACACAACCACCAAAGAAAGAAGCTTAGAACAACAGGTTACAGTCACTTAGTTGATGCATTACGTCCAAAAGGTGTTAGGCAATGGAAGATATACAAAAACGTCAAAAAGGAAGAAGCTTTGTTTCCAATTTTATTCCCATTTATGTGAAACACGCAAGAACCACTGTTATTACTTATGAGTATCGAGCAGGAGCAGCATGCATTGAGTATAGTCTCTCTCCACGATCAGTTTCTCTCCTTAGCACAGGATCAGTTTCTCTCCATGCGATTAAAATAATATAAATAGAAAAATTGATATTTCATCCATAATAAGTTCATAAAGGAGCATTATCATTCTCCTCATTCTCTCCATCATTATTATTACTAGTATTCCCATCACTAGAACTATAACCCACGCTATTTATTTCCTGTGAATCAAATGAAGTTTGATAAAAAAAAAAATTAATAGATATACAAAACAATTATACAGCCAAACCCACCCCAATTATATACACAGACAGCCATCCCCACCCCAATATTACGGAATACCCATATACCCATTATCTAATTAACAACACAGCAAGAATAAGAGAAAACCTTGAGGAGCGACGGCAGAGGTGGCGACGGCGACGGCGATTGAATCTGAGGTGGCGACGGCCCGACAGCGATTGGTGGTGGTGGGTTCTTCTCTTCCTTCTTCTTCTTCTTCTTTTTTGGTTGCCGTTGAATCCCAAATGACATAGCCAGGCAGGGTCTTTGAATTCTAGGTTTTAAGTTTGCATTTTAACCCCAAATATTCAAGATATCTTCGTTTTTCACCCCTTGACGTATCGCGACTGTATCGGTGGAGTATCGGCTATACTAATTTTTTTTTAAAAGACCCCAGTACAGCCGTGCGGCTATACTATTCCATACAGCCGTGCGGCTATACTAATTTTTTAATAAAAAAATCCTAGTATAGCCGTGCAAAAAAGGGCCTAGCGCTTAGCGATTGGGCGCCACGTATAAAAAACGTATCGCCGCCTGGCTATACTATTTATAAAAAATTAAAAAAAAACCCCAGTAACGCCGGGGGGCTATACTTAATTTTAAAAAATCCCGAGTATAGCCGCGCGGCTATACGCGGAACCTGCCAAGAGAGTTGGTGGCACGAATAGTATAGCCGTTCGGCTATACTATTTATCAACAAAACTAAAATGGAGGCCCCGGTAAAGCCGGTCGGCTATACTCATTTTTTTCACGTGGCGTATCGGTGTCGTATTGTATTGGCGCCGTATTCGATGATACTCGCATACCCCAGAAATCTGGTATATCGGTGCAACAGAGCTCCTTACTGATGGCACATCCCGGTATGCAACACGCTGGTCCCTTTCATGTGCTAACACTGGATAACTCCTAGCATCACCATTGGCATAAGGATCTCTAGCATGTGAATCCCTGTGGGCATGCGGCAGCGATTCCCTAGCTCCTTCATGAACTCCCCGATATCCCGAACTTTAGCTTGGGCTGGAGAGCGAGTGGCTAGAGCAGTTGAATGGAGTTGAGCTGGTCGGAAAAGTACCGTGAACTTCCTGACCTGAAATGGAAAATATTGGATATTATTACTTCAGCATATGCAAAGAAACAATGATCGCTTACTCCAGGAAAACTTAATAAAAGGAAGGGGGCACATAGCATTATCTCACTTGTCGAACTGTAAGTTCTGTTTTGAACTTCTTTTTCCCATTATAGTTTTCTTGTATTGCCTTCTTGAAAACACTCTCATCTCAGGTAGAGGAAGACAATCTTTCTCCACGTTGAACCGCACCTAAAGTTTTCAAGTCATCAGAATACATGTCTGGTTAACTAAACAAAGCAAACAAGGAGAGATAGATCTAAGAAAATGTGACCTGAGCAGGGAAGGCCCCGCCAAATGCTTTTGGCTCGAGTTTTAGTCCACCTTAAGAGGATGCTTTGTAAACCCCATACAAAAGCTTAAGATCAAAATCAAAGAGAAAAAGCTTCAACCCAGGTTTGATACCCAACACAAGGTTTTTTTTTTTACCCATTGAAACACCCATGATACTGTAATGGAAGCAGTCTGGCTTTGTCTTTCCACTGCACATGAAGATCAAACCATCAAGCTTTTCCCTCTTTTCATCATGTTTTTCGCTGTTCCTTTGACTCTTCACACTCTTGTCTGACCCACGTCGTTTTTCTGTACCCTTCTGTTTTTGTCGGCTCTTTTCGGATTTGTCAATCTTTCCTGGATTCTTTTGAGCCTGATGGCTCTTCTCGGCATGCTCTCCATTCGTGATATTCTGATTCTCTTGTTTCTCTCTTTTTGAATTCATCTTCTTGGCATCTTCTTCTCTTTTGTTGCTACTCTCGTTGTTACCCCTATTCCGCCTCCGTTTCCTCCCATTAACCTGTGAGCTAGTTGTACCTTTGCTCGTTTTCAAGCTGTTATGAATGGAGTTTTCTTCACTATTTTAGCTTTGCCCTTCAATGATCTTGGGGTTTTCTTTCCAGAGTTGGATGCTTCTGCAGGAGAGGCAATTTTCTTTTCAGTTACATCAGGTTTATTAGACACTTCTGCAGGAGAAGACATTTTCATTTCAGCTGACTCAGGTCCACTGAACGCTTCAGCAGAAGAGGTCTTCAGTTCAGATGAGTCATGGTTTTTTGGATGCTTCCGCTGGAGAGGGGATTTGTTCGGATGACTCTGTTTGTTGGATGCTTCTGCAGGGGAAGGGAATTACTCAGATGACTCTGAATTATTCAACACTACTGCAAGACTATTTATCTCCTTCCTGTTACCTGTTTCCATATAGTTATCATCTAGTTCCATAGTATATGCCATACGATCAGGATCACAAAGCCAAATGTATCCTGAAAACAATACTTTAAAAAAAAAAAAAAAACAATCACAGTAAAGCCGATCGGCTGTACTAGTTTTTTTTACAAATTCCGCGTATAGCCGGTCGGCTATACTACTTATAAATAATAAAAAAGCTTAAAAAAATAATGTATGTATGGAAACAGTATAACCATTCGGCTATACTATCTATAAAAAAACAAAAATACAGCCAAAAAGAACCCCTAAAGCCCGGCTGGTGTACTTTTCTTTTTAAAACCGAGTATAGCCGTGCAATTGTACTATTTATAAAAAGGCCGCCCGCCTCGCCTAGAGATTCGCGCACGTGTCAATAAGGGACTGGCTGGCGCTAGATTTAGCATGTGTTCAAAAGCGATGCAGCGTCTATACCCTTTAAATATATTATATTTAAAAGACATATAGCCGAACGGCGATACTATTTATGAAAAAAACTCTAAAAAAGGAACCTAGTAAAGCCGATCGGCTAGACTCAGTTTCTATATAAAAAATTCCCAGGTATAGCCGCGCGGCTATACTATTTATTAAAAAAAAAAACCCGTCTAGCTGTTAGCGATTCGGGCGACGTGTCAGAAAAAAGTAAAGCCGGACGGCGATACTATTTATACAAAAAATGTAGTGATTTATTTTGTTTTCTATTAAAAAGAGTAGGATGCAGGAACAACATAACTAGAAAGGAATCAATCAACATGAGAAAGAAAAGGAAAAGAAATGAATGTAAAAGCAGCTTCCATACTTCACTCTGTTCTGGCAATACATAAAAACTTAAAACGGCATTGAAATTATTTCTTTCAAAGGCAATACAGTAAATCCATGGAGGCACTTTAGCTAAGTGGGAAGGTATCAGTTTCAATCCAAGAATCACTGAAATTTA
Source organism: Prunus mume (assembly GCF_029339155.1). NCBI lineage: Eukaryota > Viridiplantae > Streptophyta > Magnoliopsida > Rosales > Rosaceae > Prunus > Prunus mume. The sequence continues at coordinate 23,045,510 of NC_142702.1, forward strand.
AATCCCCTTTTTAACATTTCGGTGCACAATACAGAAGAGGTTTCTACCTTCATGCCCTTGTCTTTTGTTTTTCAATTAGTTTCAATACTGAAAAAACTCTAACCGTAGAAGTACAAATCCTAGAAGGAAAAATGATGGATGGTCCTTTAGGTTCCAACCAACTGAAAACAAATACAAGTAGACCCAAATGCTAACTGGTTTGCAGGATGATCTTTAAATTGTGATTTAGACAATGAACGGTTCCAATTATGACACGTGCATGGTGAAGATTCGTTAATCGTAATGAGAGGGAAAAGAAATGTGCACTTGTTTGTATATAATAAGGGTTTCTTTTGTTATTCTTCGGCTTCGAAAATAAACAGAATTTGGGTCTAATGGATAGTTTGGGTATGGTTTAGGTCGCATTCATTCCTTGTCTTTGTTTCCTTTTCTGTTCTTAACTATCTATCCATGTCAATGTCAACCCCACAAAATGTGCTTAAGCCCCATTGTTATTCTATTTATTTTACCATGCTAGTTAACCCTAAAACTATCTAAGGGTCTAATTCATTTCAAAATATGTTTTTTTTATTCAGTCCTTGGGTAGTACCAAAATCATTATTGCCCCTCTCCAGAAAAATTCCTGGATCCGCCACTGCACTGTTATTCTATTTATTTTGGGGTTGAAGTTAGTAATTATAATATAAGCATCATGCCTAAGATAAATATGTTGTGCACAGATACATTTCTATCTTCCCAAATTAAAAAGGGCTTAAGTTCTAAATATATAAGCTCAACACTATTCTCTAAGTATATAAATTTGTGAGTTCAACATCTCAATTATAAAAAAGGGAAAGGAAAAGGAAAATCAAGATTTCAATGTCCATCAACTTTATTGTTATTTATCTTTAGTATTCAGACGTGACCACCACCTATATTCACCACCCGAGGGCTTTCTCTGTTTTTGCGAAAGGAAAGGATAAGTATAGAGGAAGAAAAAGAAACCAACGGTCGTAACTCTTCTTCCAAATTCAATATTGTGATTCTCTCTTATATCACAAGACGGCAGAAAACCAAAAAGATGTTGCTAGTGGACTGCCTCTACAATCCTGCATGGGAACAATGCCAAAAATTGTAGGCAATGAGGACTGAGAGAGTAAAACTTGAAAATTGAATTCTAATCGATCCTTTTGGACATTGCAAATGAGAACGCCCAGTTGACAAACCGGCGAGGCAATACAAAACCTTCAACGGCCATCTATGAGTTACAAATTGCTAAGAAGAGTTCATACACATACCAACAGGAAAACAAACTACCAGCAAAACTTGTAATAGGATCAGAATTTGTGGCGCATGCTGCACGCATTTATGAGTTACAAATTGACAGACATCCAAGTACACGTGTTTCCATCTCTAAGAGCCCTTAGAACCAAGTCTGTCTTTTCTTTCACCACCTGTTTCATCTGATGCCAGGATCCATTCCATGCAAAGGAACTTACAACACGACTCACCTACCTAATCACTTTAAAGACTAAGGAGAACTTTCGCTGCTGTTTGCAATCTGTCAAAGATTACTGAGCAAAGCAGCTACTTTAGGAAAACACCTACTATCAACAGGCACATGTTTCCATGTGGAATCATCCATAAGAACATGTCACTTTCCATCTTCTCCATCACCATTGCCATGCCCGCCGGCTGAGCTCCCCTGGCCATCACCACCTGTCCCAGCCTCTGAGTTGTCTTGCTTGCTTCCTCCACGCCCATCGTTTGGACCCCCTCCAGCTGAAGTTGGGCCACCACTACCACCACCTAGTGTGGCTTCAGTATGATGCATGGAAGGCATGCCATTGGCCCCTCCAGCTCTCATTCCCATTTGCCCTTGCATGGCTTGTTGGTGCTGCTGGTGTAGCTGCTGTGCTGCATCATGCATTTGGTGCGGGTTATTGAACTGCAATGGCATCTTTGGGGGGAAAATACCCTGTTGCTGAGCCATTGCTGCTGCCTGAGGATGTTGCATGTAATATCCTGCTTGTTGCATAGCAGGATGTGGGGCCATCTGCCAAGTGTTGAAACAAAGATGATAAACATGGATAAAAAGGTGAACGGCAAACCATCAAGGCATGCTTACTACCCACCTGAGCAGGCACCGTTGGTGCCTGTGGTTGTGCATCAGCAATAGCTGCTAAATACATCAGATTCTTTTGAAGCTGAGCTTGGTACCTAAATCATCAAAAGCGAAAAGTATACATCATACAAATATTGTGGTCTTGCATTAAGGAATAAAAATTTATATCCCGAATTCATAACATGGAGACCAGCATTTGATATTTATAATTGTCCATTAAAAACAAAAACAAGAAGGAGTCAAAACTCAATTAGTTTCTCCACTCAGAGCTGCTGATTGCATGAAATGCCTACCGAGTATCCCCAACTATATAAATAAATATGTAGGACAATCCACTGCCATACCTAATTTAACCATGAATTATTATAATTAATCCAGTAATTACGAGACATCAAACACCTTACAAGTTTTTAAATGGGGAAATATCAAAATAAGTCTGAAAACATTGCATGATAAAAGATACCAATACAAACATGAGGCTAGGTCAACATTCTACCATCTCTAAAAGATCAGACGTAGCATTCTAACCTAAATCAGACAAGTACAATCAATGTGATACAGGCCCAGCAATATAACTCAAGACACAATACAGACATAAAGCATGCGTGTGTGTGTGTGTGTGTGTGTGTGAGAGAGAGAGAGAGAGAGAGAGAGAGAGGACTTACTGGGCACACTCAGCAAGTTTTCCAAGGTTTTGATTATCCAATATTGCCAGAATCAATTTTTTGTTCTCGTCAAGGTACTACATCATAAATTAAGAAAAAAAGACATTAACATTAGATTTATTTTAATTCCCACATATCACATATCAAGTGAGATGTATATTAGACTATCTAGGTGGATATACAAAAATAACACTAGTAAAATAATTGAACAGTACAAAATCTATATCCAAGTTATATCAACTGTGCCAGTAGCCATCCGCCTAATTCACAGGAAAAAAGAAATAAAGTAAAACCATACGTGCATAGACCAACATTGACAATATAAGATACTAACACTTAATACTGGTAAGGATCATCTCATGTATCCTTAATCCTTATCAATTTTAGGTCGACAAAGTATAATTCAACATTTCATAATAGATATCCATTCCTTCAAAAGAGTCTCTGGCTTAGATGGGAATTTCTGCAATGGTGATTGAAAATGTAACCACCTACTCACTAATTTAGTTCAAGACTGATGAGTGTGCCCAAAATTTTGTTTTAAAAAATGATTTGCCATACATATCACCCATAAGCCATCCCACGTAAGACTTCGGCATATTTACCAACATTTAATTGCATTAGTTTGATCAATTTTGACTATACTCCTACTTGTGGCACTACCTTGGCAAGTGGCATTATTGAAATCCTATCCAGTAAATCTTTCTGTCCCGTACCATAAAAAATCCACTTCCATGAAAATGGACAGATGTCGTAGGTGACAAAGGGAAAATATCATGTGTGCCTTTATCTCCAATTCTTAGAGGAGACTGGGAACTGTGGTGGACCAATGGAGTAAAATCTGCACAGCAGTAGAGTAACTAGATGGTTCCCAACATGTAAACCTAGTGGCCTGAATCACCATTAGAAATAGGCTGACACAGGGAAAAATCTTAACAGATTAAGAAAGTACGTCGCGCAGATCAGGAGAATAAACTGCTAGAAAGGAAGAGCATCTCGTATGGTCATGAATTCTACATACTAATCAGATCCCATATTTTGAGTTAACATTTAATTTCCATGTTCTTTACATTATGAACATGTAGACAAACTCCATGGTCTTATTTATTTCATTGTTCTCTTCCTGGTCTTACCCAACACATCCATAGTCTACAAGTGGGCGACATAGTCTTCCAAAATTCTATAAATGACCACCAATTATCATACATCATTCGACCATAAAAGTATAGAACAATGGCTTCCCAGCTTTATTGAATTTCTCCCTTAAAAATTTCAGCTAAAGGGCGTTCTTTTCTATGTGAGGAAGTAAAATCTTACAAATTATAATCAAGTAATCACATATTCCTTAATCACCTCAGTTTAATATAGCCTTGTTTGCATCAAAACTTGTTTGGCTTGCAAAGGTTGTTTCTTTCCCCCACAAAAAAATGGCAAAAACCTCACTTTACACAAAAAGAAAAACCCAACAAACCCAGAGGACCAATTAGTTCCACAATCCATTAAGAGCTCCAAATAACCATAATACTAAAAACAGAGCAAAAAATCCACAAAAAGTAAGACAGAGAGAGAAAGATTGAGCAAAATGGAAAAAAAAGGGTACCTTCTGAATTTGCTCGGTGGTGATGTTAGTGGGTGGAAATGAAGTAGGCATCACAGGGATCATTTGCTGTGGCTGCTGCATCTTTTTCCCCCTTTCTTTGTACTTTCGGAGCACAAACCCTAACCCTAATTAACCCCAAAAGCGAAACAAAATAAAGCAAAATCAATTAGTAGCACACAGATTCAAAAGACAAGGAAATAAATTTAGGAGCTTGAGACAGAGAGAGACAAGGCGGTCGTGTACCTTTTTGAGTAGGTGGTGAGTGTAGGAGGTGGGAACAGAGATTTTTGAAAGCGGATTTAGGGGAACTACGGATCTTTTTGGATGACGACGAGGTTTCTGGATTTTTAAAGACAAAAGCCACCAACAAAAACAAAAACAAAAACAAAAAAGGAAAAAAGAGAAATTGTAAATTATTTATGTTTTCATTAAAAAGAATTTGTATCTATGTGTTCAAATTGTTACTTATCTCGTGTTATTTTCTGCTGTATTTGAAAATGAGGATTCAATTATAGAATCTAAATTTGGAAACCATCATTGTAGTTCAATAAGACTAATAAAAAATGAGATTTTCTATTTAAATCACGCACTTCTCTTTATTCACTCTAATACTTAAATTATTAAGTTATAAGTTTTATTATTGTGTAAAAAGACAAAATATGTTATCCAACTTAATAATTAACCCTAGTACACACATACCCCACTACTCTTCATATTAAATTTTAGAAATCTCCTTCCAACTTCCTGTTTACAAACTCTCTCTCTCTCTCTCTCACTCAAGTTCTCAACTCAAGTGTTAGAATTTAGTTAATCCTCAAGAGAGGTAAAGATGTTCTCTTCCTCTAGATATTAAATTTCGGATTTAGGGTTTCATTTGTTTGTGTTTTTTTTGTTGTTGGGAACAAAGAAAATTGTGAGGTTTAAATAGAAAATCTCTTTTTTTTCTTATTTTTTTAGTTTGGAGTGTATTTAAAGGTAGTTTGGGAAGATAGTGGGATTTTCTTAGAAATTGTAAAAATTTAAATTAAAAGTTGAGGTGAACTAAGAGAAGTGTGTGGTTTAAATAGAAAATCTCAAAAAAATTATGTCTTAACCTAAATCAATTATCTTCAATCTATTATTTGGGTTAAGATTTCCTATATATACCGGAAAGATTTGAAATTTTGAATCATCAATTTCCTAATGAGTCGTTTCATTAAAAGCCTCAACTAAAACAAATAGTGAAGTTATTAAATTTTTGTATAACAAAGAGCTTCTCTTGCGTTTATGAACACATAAAAAACAAAAAATTATGTGAATTTCTCTTTGTACTCCTAATTTTCACATTCATAATTCACAATTCGTGACTTCTCCCATTCTAATTGAGTAAACGTAATTCAACATAATAGAACCTCTAACAATCCATTTTCTTTGAACAAGAAATAATGAATAATAAATAAAAACAAAAGAATGATAAATAAAAACTGAAACGGTGCGCTGAGTTGATTATTGTGGCGCGCCCAAAGTACCAAACTGAGTTGATAACAAGTCCACTTCTCACTTGCACAGTCTCGAATTTATTTGACCCAAAAAAAAAAGAAAAAAAAAAGGAGAACGTCTCAAACTTCAAACGCCAATGAACAAAAACACATGGATCTCCAAATCCAGCAAGACTTCAAATACTTGAATCAATCCCACTCAGCAAGAAGAAGAAAAGCTTAAACCTGGCTCCTGATATCTGGAAACGCCTCTTCCCTCCACGAAGAACCAGAAGGCCAATCTTCCCTCTCAAATTTCCAACCGGGATAGTTCGGCCATTGCCAATCAATTCCAGAATGGAGATAAACCTGTTCAAGTTATGCTCCGGCCTCAAAGTCATCGGCTACTTCATGATCCTCTTGGTTGCCGCCATAATTTCCCTCTCCTACTACGCCGTCGTTGTGGTGACTTGGGGCCCGGAGCTGCTCAGCGGCGGGCTCCACTCTTTTCTAGCCTTCTTCATCATCATTATGTTCCACTTTCTGGTAATTCTCAACTATTGCAGCCATTGATGCTTCAAGTTTTGTTCTTTAATATATGGGTATTTGGGAAATTGGAAAATATAATCAACCCACTTTTTTTTCCCTTGCAAAAAGTTTGCTCTTCCTTCTTATTTGGGTTTTGTTTTTTCTTTGGTGGGTTTGTGTTCATTTTACTATATCATTGGGGTCTAAAAAGTTAAGTTAAAATTGAAGTGGTTAGCTTGCATTTAGTTCAATTAAGTAGATTAATACTGATAGCTGCTGCAATGAGCACAATTTAGAATAATTTGCAGAGGAATGAATAACATCATAACTATGGGGCAAATAGAGTAGTGAACTAAGTCTCATGCTATACACGTGAGTCCAAAGTTAATGGATGAACAAGAATGAAGTTGCCCGCAAATGCTTGACAAGCTAATAGAAGTTGAATTTGAGATGAGACCTGGGATGTAGGGACACAAATCAAAATTTAGGTTCAGATCTGTTGGCTGGTTTAGCACTGTTCTCAAAAACTTCAGTATTTAGGTAGAGAGGTACATTTGATACTTATATTGTACACCCTTGGGATAATTGCCTTTAACAAATATTAAAACGGTGCATGTTGATTTGTGGGTTTGATGACTATTCTTATTGGGTTTCTTTCTGTAACTGATTCAAGATTTTTATAAGAAAATTTATACAGAAAATAGTTTATCTGTGTAACGACATTGAGTAATAAGATTCATTTAGAAGAAAACTAACTCTTGAGTTTTCCCATTGGTTTCAATTTGCATTTGTCTTGCAGCTTATAATGTTATTGTGGAGCTACTTTATGGTTGTCTTTAAAGACCCGGGTTCTGTTCCCGACAATTGGAAACCCCTAACAGAGGAAGAAGTTTTGGAGGCTGGTAGTTCTCTGACTTTGTCAGAAAGTATAGAACCCGAGGCTTTCACTTCCACACACTCTGCAGATGGACGAGAAAGAAGACCACAAGTAGGATATTGTAGTCGATGCCAAAACGGCAAGCCACCACGATGCCATCATTGCTCTGTTTGTAAGCAAGTTGCTTTCTATTGTTGCTTGCGATGTATATTATGCTTGTATCTTGACATGCGTTTCTGTATTATTGCATATTCCCTCGGTGTGTTTCATCATCTTCTTCTTCTTTACTTCCACTTTGTATTTAAGAATTTTTTTCCCTTACTTTTTATATATCTTGGAGATGACATCGATTTGAGTGTAGTTGTGATAGAACGTATCTCCCTAGAAAAATCTTTCAAGGGTGGTACCATATATATGAATTTTCTTTCCATTTCTGTGTTGTTAACCCTAGATTAGAATTTTTATCAGTAGAGCCATCATGTGTCATTTGTAGTAGGATGTTTCCAAGTTTAAATTATTATGGCATGTATTCTTTTTGTGTTTTTGTTTTGTATATAACTCTATATATTGTCTGAAAGTGACACAGTCATAATATTTTCAGATGCACTTCACAACTTTAGAACATTGGTGGCAGCCTTATTTAACATTCGGTGAAATTGTCAGTTAAGTTAGAGAAAGTGATTTTGTTTTCTGCTATTTTCTGTAGGTCAAAGATGTGTACTTAAGATGGATCACCATTGTGTTTGGGTGGTGAATTGTGTTGGTGCACGCAACTACAAGTTTTTTCTTCTTTTCTTGGTAATCCTATATTTCTTTTTTCTTATTATTATAGTTGCAGTTACAAAACAAGAACTTTGTATAGCTTTCCTTAACCCCCCCTGAATTTTTGGTTCAAAGGCTGGGAAAGCCCATAGAAACTAAGGGATGGGAACTGGAGATGTTTGAGTAATTTTTTTATGTGTGTGTTTGTGTTGGGAGGAAGTCATAGGGTAGAGAGAGATGAGTAATAATAATTTATTATAAAATGAATACCTTCTGGTGTGCAAAGAACTTTAAATTTGGACTAATTGGCTAGTTTGTTTTATCTGTTGTTTTCTGCTGACTCTTTCCATTTTCTGTTATTGGCATAAAAGCTGTATACATTTCTGGAGACGACAATGGATACCTTCATTTTGCTACCAAGTTTTATCGATTTTTTCTCTGAAGCCAAGAATCATTCAACATCCCCTGGCAATCTTGCAGTTATTTTTTTGACTTTTGGTAATGTTCCACCTGTACGATCATTTGCACGTCCACATATTGGTTCTGCTTCTGCTTTCATTATTTACTTGTTTCTTACATATTGTGTACTTTGTCGCAGTGCTTAATTTAGCCTTTGCATTGAGTCTTCTTTGTTTCGTGGTTATGCATGTGTCCCTTCTGTCAAGCAACACCACTACCATAGAGGTAATAAAATCAACTCCTACTTTCTGTCTACCAGTTTTGAGATAATATGAATATTTGCATTGCACTAACCATTTGAGACCTGAATTACCTGATATAATTCATTTTGTTCAGTTGGCTACCTGCTGCTCGAGCTGTTATTCCAATTTATGAATTGATTTTTACATGAATTGCAAAATGAGATTTGGCTAAAGTTACCTGAAGTGATCCGGAAATTAGAATAACCTGAGTCTACTAAGAAGTTTATTATGTAGCACGTTTATCTTATATCTTATTAGAGTACAGATACAAGCTCTGCATGGTTTTGGTAGCCAAGCTCAAGGCATTAATTCATTACTGCAGATTTTTTATTGTGTAGTTTTATATAGGTAATTGAAAAATGTTTCAGGTTCATGAGAAGAGAAGAGGAATCAGATGGAAGTATGACTTGGGCAGGAAGAAGAATTTTGAGCAGGTGGTACTCTCTCTCTCTCTCTCTCTCTCTCTCTCTCAAATTGTCTCGTGAAGTTCATATAAACTGACACTTTATGCAAGCCCTTCTTCTGTCGCACCGTTGAGGAGTCTCACTTTTTGCTCTTTTCCCCCTTCCTGAAGGTTTTCGGCACGAAGAAGGCACTATGGTTCTTCCCACTGGTCTCAAAGGAGGATTTAAACAACATACCTGCTCTTCGGGGCCTGGAATTTCCGACACTTTCCGATAGTGAGGGTTGATGCTTGGTGAGGCCATTAATTTTTACCTCCTTCCAGCCATTCAAATACTTTCACGACTCATATATATTGGAAATATTGGGTCTGAAAAGGTGCAGTACTGTGTTTAGTTTAATCCATGTTTGCAATCTTTAGTTTAAGAGGATCTGTATTAGGCTCGAGTTTTTTCCTTTTTTACACACTGGAAATTGGGTTCAGAAGGATCAACCCAACAGGAAACAGATTGCTTGGGTAAAAAACTCAGCTAGCCACACATAAATTTATATAGAGAGTTTTTTCTAGTCCATTTCTTTTCCTTCATCCAAACTTAGAAGTGTACCGCAATTGCTTTGGTATCCAGAAGAAGCTGTTTTTGCAGTAGCTAAGTTAGCTTTACTCCCTCAACATATTCGTTCCCGGATATCTTGACTGCCATTGACTCATTCACACTGTATGGGATGCTAAATGCAGCAAACATGGTTTACTGCTTGTTGCCGTAGGCAACTCCATTTGACTGCCATTGACTCATTCACATTGTATGGGATGCTAAATGCAGCAAACATGGTTTACTGCTTGTTGCCGTAGGCAACTCCATTTTAAGGAGCCTGTGCCCGCCATGTAGACTTGGTGTGATAATTTTGGTTGGCCAGTTGGCCAAGACTTGGGTTTGAGCTTGTAAATCATCAAATACTGCCTAATCATAAATGAAGGCATGGGTGTCCTATAAATAAAGCTAGTTCTAAGATATTTTTTCACAATTTGTTATGTACTTTTCTTACTCTCTTTTTTATTTTCTTTTGTACTTTTCTTCCTTTGTTTCAGTATTTGAATCTTGCCACTTGAATGCCCTAGGTTCCAACTCTTACAGGCATAAAACATCGAAGTTTACATTATACGTGTGGTTTGTGGATGATTGCAGATGATTGTGTGTATTCTAAGTTATATTTTATATTCTTGTACATATAAAAGAAATCTTCATGAAGATTTTCCTTACCCGAAGATTCTGTTAGACTGATAGTTGACCAAATTTCGTGAAAGCAATGATACAGAACGTGGTATGTAAAATAAAAATACTTGTTAAAAGAGAACTAAATCATTATGAGGGCGGAAGACTTTTTTGGCGAAAAAAAGAACTAATGACTTCATATATGATGACATCCATCCGTATTATCTGGAACCATGCATACTGGGGAAGGCAACATTCTTGGCCTGCCTACCCCCATGGTCTTGATTCTAACAGCTTTATCCTTTTTAATATTGTTTAACAATAACAATATCATAATCACACGAATCTGATCCCTATCACAATCTTTTAAACTTGGGAAGAAAACAAACGTTTTTACCAACTGCCTCCTGGTCTATTAGTACTTCTCTTTCCAAAATTAAAAGGATTTCAAGTTCAAATTCTCTCTCCTCGCCGATTTAAAAAAATATATATATCTTTAAATTTATAGCTCAAACTATTAGTGATTAGCAATGGAAAACGAGATGCACTACATCCTATTAAAAACCAAGCCTTACAACCATTAGGCATCAACTAACACTGTAAACAGCTTGATAAATTCCCAAGTGCAATAGCAGGAAAAGACGTTTTTTCTTTCTCTAAATTGCACAGTTGGTTAAGCTTAAGACAATGTGTCCGCCTCTTTGCATCCGAATTTGATTATTCCGCCACATAAATTAGAATAATTTAGAATACCACTTTGTCAGAAAACATATTAGTAGTGTAAAGTTTTATAACAAAATCAAACCACAATCAATCACTCACCTGTAATTAAAACGCCTATGTAACTATGCTCCTTACATAATATATGAATCTTAATCAATTACTTGGAGTCCACATGGCGTTCACATAGTTCTTATAAATAAATAAATAAAACTCCACGTATGTAATTGACTAGATTGGTTGAATTTTTACATAGAATCAATCGTAGGCAATATATTTTAAAATCTATACATCATTCACATGGTTGCTCCATTGCCCATCTTTCTTGGCAGGAACCGAGTTACTGAGTTGACTCACCCTTGTGACATGATCATCATCCTTCAAATTACAGATGTCAGAGGCCATAACAGAGAACCAAACAATGACCGGGGTAGCAAAAAGGATGAGACCAAAGGGCACCATCCACAGTTGCCTATTTGTAGGATGATATTGATATTCCCACCATCCTAACATGAGCCCCCCTGCCACGCTCACCAAAATTGACCAAAAGCAAGCTTTCCTAGTCTTCACAACTCTTTCATGTTCCAGGTAACTTGCATCTTTCTCTTCCTTGTTCGATCCCATCAAACTACAATCAATTAAAAGTAAAAATCTAGTTCCGTCTCTGAATTCTAATTGTTTATAAGAAGAAATAAGAGAAATTGCATCTATAAATTATTGAATCTATAAGTATGATAATGCTCTTTTGCCATCACACGGTCTCATAAGAGAACATTTTCCCTATATCATCTTATATATGTTGGTAGAAAGTCTTACGTTCACAGAGTCTTACAAGAGAACATTTCTCGTACTTGTACGAGTTTCATGAGAACAAAACAACAAAGCATATATAAAGAATGAACATACCTTGGTGTTATTGGTGAAGAGGAACAAGAAGCAGATTGGGAGGCGTGGAATTAAATAAGTGAGATGGGTGGTGAAGATATAGAGGGAGAGGAAGGACAAAGACCCTGAGAACAAGAGTGAGATTGTTGGGAGCTAAGAGGGCAAGAGCCCCATGACTCTGGTGGAGTGGGGTGGTGGGGCAGTGAGGGGCTTTGGATTTTGCAAGTCATATACAATACAAGAACAAGCAAGTCTGATGGATTGAGCTAAACATCAGACGTGCCTTTCTCTCAAAGTGGTTACTTGTTAAAGAGAATAAATATATATAAAAAAATGAGAAAATGATTACGTATATATCAAGAGAAACGCAACGCATTTGTGAAGCTATCTGGGGTAGATTTGATATGAACCCTATTATTATATAATATTTGTATAGGTCATTGTCTTTTTTTTCCTTTGACGAGAGGCTTGTTTGGTTCCAGAAACTTCTGAGGGCAATATTGAAATTTTATTTTTACATATTATTTTATTTTTGCTGGGCATAACTGGCGGGGGGAGCCGAGGTTAATTTCGTCCTCAGATTTTATTTGAGGTGCAATTTCCATGTTAGTACAAAAAGTTAAGTGGTTTTTTAGGGGGAAAAAGAAGGTATAATATAGCATTTTTTATGAAATGACTTTAATATTCCATTTATTTACGATAGTATTTACAGTGAGTTTCTATTGAGAGATTTATCAAATAAGCTTATTTTAGGGACAACTTCATTTTGTATTTCACTAATCCAAACCATCTATTTTGTAGATATTCATTTAAAGATCATTTATACAAAAAATCACTTGAATCCAATATGATTTGACCACTCAATTGAATTATTGAAATTTTAGTACTTTCTTGAAACACCGTGTTCATTGATTTTGTAAGACACAATTAGATGTCAAAACGGTTTTGATTTGTCTAATTTTTTGCAATGATAATCTATGAATGTATACTTAAAAAATAGATGGTTTGAATCGTTGTAAAAAAAATCGTAGAGGACCCAAAAAAATGTCCCTCAAATAAAATTATTTGATAAATCCCTCAATAAAAATGACTATATATATAATATATAATATAGCATATACTAGCAGGTAGCATGCCGTGCAGGATGTTGATGGGAATTTTTAGGTCAACAACATGATAGATATAGATTGTGCAAGGTTTCACCTTCAAATTGGAAATTCAAATTGCAGGGTTTTATCTTGGGATGCATTGTAGTTGGGCAGGGCTTTAAGATAGGACCTATTGAGTGGCTCCCAGCTCTTGCCTTCCTGCTTCTGCATCTTGCACTTTACACTTTTGACCCATTTTCCTTCTTTAAAAATGAAAGAAAGTTTTGTTGTTGCAACCCAAAAGCAGAACTCAACCTGTCAGCCATAACTTGGGTTGGTTTTTTCTGCAATGCCAACAATGTATACCATACAACTATACAGTATAAAATATTACAACAACTTTGCTTTCCAAAAATATTCGTTTCGCCTCTTAAGAAAGTCCGTAACGAGATCATAAGTCTTGACTTAAGTGACATAAAGCTCAAGCTTTCTTATAATAAGTCGATAATCATTTAATTTAATGATATTTAATCTCCACTTTGTTAGAAAAAGTCATGAGAATTATGTCTTGGACAAATAATTATGTCTGGTGTATCACTTGGACATTTTCAGATCCAACAATACATCTGTTATTTTTCAAGCCCAAATGAGATTTTTGTTAGCTAGGGCTTGGTCTTGTAACTTGAGCTTTAAGCATTGTTTTGTTTCTTAAGGCTAAGCAGAAAGGGTTTGTGTTTTGACCCAAAAAGAAAACCTTGGGTGTGTTTGTTAAAGCCCAACCAACGCATGCATAGCATAAGAATTGGTATATGTCGACACCAACCGAATGTTTCAATGGCGATGCTCAAAGGTAATATGTCGTGTTGCAGCTACTGTGGTGCAGTTGGCGAAAAATTACTCAACAAAATATTGTCTTGATCAACCAGCCTAACAAGAAAAACATTTCACGGTTCACAGTCCCACTCAAAACTTGTGGACACAGTTTGGACGGTTACATGATAAGATATATTACATGGAGGAGGCATACATTCGATGAAAAGATAGGAAGCTTCCTAGAAAGCAAAGTAGTCCCCTTGTCAAAACCATTGAATCCATATATATTTGTGTGCTGAAAAACACTTGTATGAAATAAGGATAATATTGTTTTGTTATTTTCAACCAATCACAAGCTGTTATGTAAAAAAGTTATCTCACGTGACGTGTGTCCATAATGAGTATGAAATAACAAAATAATATTATCTCAATTTCACCTTTGCATGTCAATGCGGCTGAGTGAGTGACGCGTTTCTCAATTATTGCACGAGAGACCTCAAGTCTTGCTTATCAACATCTTTTGTCTCTCCTACGTAATTAGCAATCTGGTCTTACTCACAATTACACTATTGCCCTGGTCCAAACAAACTAATGAATTGAACACCAATAAATTGGGTGAGCACCAATACTACAATGAAAGGATGGTTCCCAGATTATACGTATAATTCATCTGATTGATTTGTAAAGTTAGGTTAGCATTTCATGTGGTGTTACGATCACACTCATCAACTTTTTATCTTTTAAATAATTACAATGAATTAATGGTGGATGAAACGTAACACAAACCATAAATAGGTTTAACTTTAATTCAAAGCGTCAGTTACGCTTTCCATTTTTGTTGTGTTTGGATGAAGCGCGAATAACTCTGCGACCAATAAAATAGGGTCCAAATTAACAACGGGCGTAAAAAAAAATTTACAAATTTATAAATAAACCCAATCCTAGACATGTATTTATAAAAAAATTCAAACACTATTTAAACATAGAAACACACCCAAAATCAACCCCAAAGTTAACAATTGTATATTTTTTTGGTGTGTTTATAAATGGGTTTTGAGTGTGTGTAATGATGAATTTTGAGTGTGTTTATAAAGTATTTTGGGTGTTGAGTTTTTTTTATAATTTCAGCTCCTATTTTGGGTGTTTTAGTGAAACTCAAAAAAATTCCTCTAAAGAAGGGTGTTTTTGGGAAAATATGAAAAAATAGACAATTATCTTTGATGAAATGAAGCAGAGAGGACAGCCATGGAAACTTGAGAATATCAGAAACATGTGGCTGATTGGTGGAGTCATGTGGTGGCTTTGCATCATCATCATCGTTATCATTCCCTCTGATGGGCCCCACACGTTCTCAACACGATAACGAAAACACCGTAATCTCCCAATTCCATTTTCATCTCTTCATCATATGCTACTCTCTCTCTCTCTCTCTCTCTCGCGCGCGCGCGCTCTCGTTGCCACCCAAACCAGCCCAACCCAACCCAAAGCCAGCAGACGCTGAAACAAACACCAGCTTATACTAAGTAGACCCCTTAACATTGAATACTCTGTCTCGGGACCGTGTGATCTTGATCGGACGGGGGATGGAGAAGATGAGTGCGGCGGCGAAGTCCCCGAGGATGAGAACCAGGGTTGGGAAGTACGAGCTAGGAAAAACTCTGGGGGAGGGCACCTTTGCCAAGGTCAAGTTTGCTAAGAACATGGAGACTGGAAAGTGCGTGGCCATCAAAATCGTAGACCGTGAGCAAGTCCTCAAGCACAAGATGGTCGAACACGTACGTATCTATGCCTCTCTCTCTCTCTCTCTCTCTCCCTTAAGCATCTCTGCTTATGAATGGGGTGGCAATGGGACCCACTCGAATGCTTTATGGTAAGAGATGGGAATTCAGTTTAGTTGAAGCTGGTGATCATTGTGTTGCGGAATATTGTGGTTGGTGCATGTGAATTTTTCTGGTTTGGTATTTGGTAATTAGACATGTTAATATGGTGGGTTTGATGGGAGGTTACAAGTTTTTTTAGTAGAAATCTGTGTTTGCAATTGCCAAACATGAGTTAGTGAAAGATTAATTTTGTTTTTATTTATTTTTTTATATACTTATTTATAACTTTTTATTGCCTTGGTAGGTGAGGTGATAAAAGAAAAGAATAATGAAATTTGTTCAATAATTTATTTTTTAATATATATATTATTTACCATGTGCTCAGCATGAGAATGAAGACAAGACATCGATCACAAATTGTTTTTTTGGGTCGAAGATCACTAATTGTTGTATTTGTTTTGTATATTGACAGATAAAAAGAGAGATATCAACAATGAAGCTGATCAAACACCCTAATGTTACACAAATGTTTGAGGTACCATCAGCAACAATCCCAATCACTTGTATTTTATTTTTGTTCAAGCAGCATTCTTTTATTGAAATCTTCATTTGGGTTATTATGAATATAGGTCATGGCAAGCAAAACTAGGATCTACATTGTTCTCGAGTTTATTGATGGGGGTGAGCTCTTTGACGAAATAGTAAGCAATTGTTGTTTGAACCTACATTCTTGGGGTTACAAAATACTCTTCTTATTTGAGTAGTTTGTTCTTGCTTTCTTACTTATGTGGTCAGTGGACACAAGTGTTATGTCTCTTTATAAAGCATTCCCTTATTATAAGCCTTTTGTTTGCTAGGCCAAAAATGGGAGACTGAAAGAGGATGATGCCAGAAGATACTTCCAGCAGCTCATCAATGCTGTCGATTACTGCCATAGCAGAGGCGTGTACCATCGAGATTTGAAGCCCGAAAATCTTCTTCTAGATTCGTGTGGCCGCCTTAAAATTTCAGATTTTGGACTGAGTACGTTCGAACAGCAAGTGCGGGTGAGTGAAACTTTTGCGAGAAAGCTTTATGATGTTTAATTCCTTGTTGTTAAGTTGATTAGAGATTTAAGTCAGACATTGTGTTGATACTGTGTAATGTTGTGTTTCATTTATATCATATCTTATTTGTATTTTTGGCAGGAAGATGGGCTGCTTCATACTGCCTGTGGAACTCCAAATTATGTTGCTCCTGAGGTATCTGCTTCTGGCTTTTTCATTGCAGGAAAATAGGTCATTGCAGTGGTGCTTAATTGTTTATAACTATTTCTCACATTTGTCATTTTTGTATTAGGTGCTCAATAACAAAGGTTATGAGGGTACATCATCTGATATTTGGTCTTGTGGGGTCATTCTCTTTGTGCTTATGGCTGGTTACCTGCCTTTTGATGAACCAAATCTTATAGGGCTGTACAGAAAAGTATGTAGCCAAGTTTTGCTTCCTCTGTTTAAATGATGGGAATCTCATATGACTAACTTATGAGTGCATTGCCTACTCTTAATTTCAGATCTGCAAAGCTGAATTTTTATGTCCATCATGGTTTTCATCGGGTGCAAAGAAACTGATACAGCGTATACTTGATCCAAACCCTGTTACAGTGAGCTCCCAAACCTTTTCTCAGTGCTGAAATTCTATAAGTACTAGCTATTTCTGCACATACGTTCTTGAACATCATTATTTGAGGCCATTTTGATATGAGAATGGGCATATAATATATAAATGCATACCATCTTTTACTAAAGATTTGCCTGGCTAGGTGTTCTTTAACTTCTTTTTTTCTGCGTGTGTGCCAGCGGATAACAATTCCCGAGATCTTAGAAAATGAATGGTTTAAGAAAGACTACAAGCCAGCACAGTTTCAAGAGGAAGAGGATGTAAATCTTGATGATGTAGATGCTGTTTTCGACAACTCGAAGGTTAGAATTGGACAGAAGTCAACTTATTCTCTAAACCATGCATTTCTTTAGTTCAATTTATTCAGAAGATTTTTAAAAATTTTGAGTGGTTGATCGCATTATTTTTTAGTTTTCACACTAAAATAGTCTCTCTCTTTTTTCTTTGCTGCAGGAAAAATTTGTAACAGAAAGGAAAGAGAAACCTGTATCAATGAATGCTTTTGAGCTTATTTCTAGGTCAAAGAGTTTCAATCTGGAAAATTTATTTGAGAAGCAAACGGTATGTAGCATAACATTTTCCTAATTTCTTGTTATGAATGTTTTCAATGCGGCGCTATAACTATAGTTGCGAAATACATGTTCTGTTCCAATTTTGCTAGCCAGGCAGAAACTAAGGAACCCTGTAAAAGTTAGGATCATCAGAAAATCAAGGGTGTGGGCAAATGGTGTTTTGGGACTTCTAGGTTTTGTTGAATTAAGAGCATGCTTAGTCTCAATGGGCCTTATAATACTTTATAGTGCCCAAAGTTATTCTGCTAGTGATTTGCTGCATTCTGATCATTTGGAATTCCGTACTATACAGGGTCATGTGAAACGAGAAACCCGTTTTACTTCTCAACGCCCTGCAAATGAAATCATGAATAAAATTGAGGAAGCTGCAAAGCCTTTGGGGTTTAATGTTCACAAGAAAAACTACAAGGTATGTGAATTTTACTCTTTATCGGACTTGACTTAATATGCTAGTCATCTTATCAGAACAAGCTTCCTGTTGTGTTTAGAAGTTCCAAGCAATATCTTTGCTAATTCCAAACAATTGCAGATGAAGTTGCAAGGTGACAAACACGGAAGGAAGGGCCACCTCTCTGTAGCCACTGAGGTGTTCGAAGTTGCACCTTCTGTGCACATGGTAGAGCTTCGCAAAACTGGCGGCGACACACTAGAATTTCACAAGGCAAGCCAACACTTTCGTTTTGACCTTTGTAGTTTGTGGGAAGATATAGGAAAAGAATAGAAACAAAAACCATAAAATGCAACAAATTTGTTATTGTTCTGCTTCAATTTGCCTTCCTTTTTCTCACAAATTTAACAAGACCATTTTAGGCACTCTTTTTATTTATCAAGGGACAAGTTGCCATTGACTGATTCTGTCTTCTAAATGTCTATTGCTGCAGTTCTACAAAAACTTCTCATCAGGTTTACAAGATATAGTATGGAAAACTGAAGAAACTACTGAAGGATCAAGGTTATCACCCCTCTCTTTTCTTTTTCCGTGCGCGTGCTCAAGCGTGTGTATGTGTGTGTGTGCGCGGGCATTTTCACGGAGAGCATGCTTGACTGACTGTTTGATTGTCTGTGCAGGAAATAAAACTCTCCTTTCGGGTTCATCTCTTCATTGTTTCTTCTGATCTGTTTGGCCTATAGTACTTTTAGTTCTGAGCCCTATACGATGTACAGGGAACTGCAGTAAGGAGATATGAAGCCCTCAAAATTGAGGTCTAGATTCTTTTTCCTTTTAACTGCCTCTATGAACTGAAATCCGTCAACGTTTTTGAAGAAGCTGACTACATTCAGTTCATAAGGGTGAAGTGAGAAAACTCTTCATTTGCTGCTGTAATGGGAGGTTGAACATTTTAAGAGACAATCATATGACACTTTGAAGCCAAAACAAAAAAACAAAAAGAGTTGCAATTTTTCCCTTGAATAAAAATAATGTGATTCTTATGCCTTAACCGTTTCATCATTCCATGCCACTTGAGTCAAAGCTCGTAAGCTTCTGTTACTTATTTATTTTATTTATAAATATAAAAAATAAAAAAATAAAAAAAACTTAGACGGTTGGGGAGGGGGACGTAAAGCCAAACACAGGAGCTTCTGTCATGTTGATAGTGGCCACTCGCCAGGCAGGCATTTTACTGATTAGACCTGAAAATGAAGGGTGTTTGGCTTGGAGAGATTTTTGATTGACCAGTTTCTTTGAAGTTGTGCATTTTTTATTTTGTAGGCGGGAGGTGGCCCTGTGTTAATTGAAGTTTTGACAGGAAATTATGTGGTCTCTTTCATGCTTAACACGATTTGAAACCAATAATGTCAACCCAACCACATATATTGTCGAAAGTCATGTTTAAGAACCACATATATTGTCGATAGTTTCATTATTTTTCTCATGTTTAAGAACCGTTCCTTCCATCCAAGGGGTTTGTAGCTAACTGGTTAAGAGTATTTGCTCTTGCACTTGAAGTCTTATGTTTGATTTTCCTCTCTCTCGATATCACTCGCTTATATTAAAACCTTTAACAAATCATGCATTTTAACACATATGGTGTAACATTTCGTGGACAACACGCGACATGTGGAGCCATGTACAATTAATTAACTCTGAATCTAATGATATATTTTCCTATCCATAAATGAAAAAAACTCCTAACCCGCACAACCGATGCCAAACCCTACCAAACTCCCAATTTATTAGATTTCTGCTGCAATTAATTGGGAAATGGCATGCTGTTATCAGGTCACAGTTGGCAATAGATAGTCCCCAAATTTTCCACTTGGTCATTGATTGGATTAGTTTCTAGTTAGCTGCTACAGTGGATAAACTTGTCATATCTCACGCTTGGTTGGTCACCATTAATTTTTGTACCAAAGAAGAAGACATCACCTGCACAAGTTTCTTTTTTTTTTTTTTTTTTGGGGACATTGACCAACCAAATCCAGATTTTGTGCATCTCAGCTCTCTGGCCCAGTATTAAATTTAGAACAAAAGTACCGGGCCATCTTTGCCTACCCAGTAGATTAGGGAAGCTGTTTAGTTTTTGGTCAATGTATATTATAAAACCTAAGCACTTATTACCTTACCTTACTTTGTTGGTTAATCTAGCTTATGGGTTGACTAAGATCAAGTAAACAATCTTGTTAGGAATTTTTTTATGAAATAGGGCCAGTCTATGTGCCATTCACTGAGTGCTACCATAGCTTTTAACAGGAATAATTGTTACAACTTTTTGCTTGTTTATTCTTCTGACTGTGACTGGAAGCAAATAAAAAATAAAAAATCACTTGCCGGCAAGTAATTAACGCTTTGAATTTGTGATATTATATTAATTATTCAACCAAGTAACCTTCGGAAATAATATTTTTTTCTAAATTTTGTGAAAGTGGGTAGGTAAATATAATAGAAAACAGCTAACATCTGGGTTTGATGTGGGATGCTATCTCCTATTCAGATTTGGATTATTACACATGTACGTATATATGCAGGCGATTATAGAATTTATAGTTGAAGTTATGTGGAATAATAGGTTATCATTCATAGTTCTTGGTGTAATGCAATTTATCTTTGTTTTTGTTTTTTGGGTTACGGGGATGGCCGAAGCCAAAAGAAGAAAAAGCAAAAAGTAATTTCTCTTTTCAATATTAGAAGAGATGTCAAAGTTCGAGTCTCTCTTAGAGATCTCCAACCGATGTGTAAAAGTGCCACATAGACATTTAACAGTTAGAAATAACATCTCACATCACTCCAACTAATGTGTCAAAGCTGATGTTGAATGAAGGCCGGAGGTTGAGATGTTATTTTTGACATCCGAAAAGAAAGATGTCAAATGAATATTTTATTATTTATTCTTTTCTTTTATTTTTAATTAAAAATAAATCAATATTAAAATGTAATAAAATATTAATTTAATTTGACATATCAAGTGAAGTGTAAAATTGTGTAAGATATCAAATTGCCACATCAACCATCAAATTTAAATTTGATATTTGATATTTGACATCTCCCTTGGAGATGCTCTTAAAACATAAGCTAATTAAGGAAATTTCTTAACACAATATTGTATGACTCACTTTTTACTATTTTCTTTGGGTTAATTGTTAATTTCTTCTTGTATTCATTACGGTGAAAGGGTCAAAATCTAACTCCATGAAGTTTTACTTGTTTATCAGAAGATAGGCAAATAGGACTGTGATTTTTTATTTTTTATTATCATTATTTTTTTGCTTGTGTTGGTGGTTGCTACTGTACTTTATTTTTGGTTGTGTTCATGAATTTACCATGGTGGAGAGTTTCTTTTCCTTTCAAGTTTTCATGGTTTATCATCAGTGCACCCATCTGTAATTAGTGCTTCCGTCATCAAAGTTGCATTCAATTACAAAAAAAATTATAATATGTGCAAGGGGAGCAAGGGACTTTTATCCACATCCAAAAAAGTGATCTCCACTTATACAAAAATTTCTCAAATTCATAGTAAATTGTGGGGTGCGACTCATTTGATTGAAAAAATGTCACATTAAGAATGAATTATATGACATGACTCAAAGTTCAAGTTAGTCCTTAATTAATCAGCCTCTTTTAATACTCAAACTGCAGTCTAGCATGCCCATAGCGTGCTCGAAGAGCTTTTTAAGTTCACAAAACCTGAAGTCGTCGATGGAAAGAGACAAGACAAACTATAATTGGTTTCTTATAAGAAAGTAGATGTATATCCAATTTATTGAAAACAACTAAAAGGATTTTCTTTTAAAAGAAGCTAGTTATGCAATTTGATCTTCTAAATGTAAGGATTAGGCGAGCTGCTCTGCATCAAGAGTTTAGTCATCAAATTGTCAAAGTAGTCTATCCTTTCAATGGCAAGTCGGAAAAAAAATCCTTGCCTGATATAATACTCCCGTTCTCCTAGGATCATATATGTAAAAACTACTAATTACCATATTCAAACAATACATAAAAAATAAGTAAATTTAGGTTTTAGCAAAAAAAAAAAATTCACTTTTGGAAAAAGCCAAAACTTTTTCAAAAAAGATAGAAAAACCTCTCAACTTTCAAATCAAAGACATGCAAATGTAAAGGATTTTTTAGGAAATCCAAATATAAATAAGGGCAATTTTGTCCATTTTGGCTTCTTTTACAAATTTTCTCTCTCCTTTGTGTTTTTTCAAAGTCTCCCTAAAAAATATCTGATTAATACGAGGGTGTTAATGCCATATATTATCTCATATTTATAGGAAAAAGAAAGTATGGTTTAGCAATTAGCACTAATTCTCCGAGTTGAAGTCCTTGTGGGAAATTGATATATAGTTGTAACTGACCGAAGAAAGAGTATTGTTGTTTAGCTAATTCATGGAAAAACGGAGTAAAAAACACAGCAGACGTGGCGAAGATTGAGACAGTCGTTGTTTGCATTTGCAATGTCTGTTTGGTTCTTCTCGTAGACCGTTTAGCGGCTTCTTGTGCTTGCTTTGACTCTTCCCTCCATTTAATGTTCTTTGATGGCTAGTCAGTCAGCTGCACCCACCGGGTCGCCACCGGCCCATGTGCAACTTCCCCAGAATACCCCTCGATTTGCCCCTTCCACATCTTCCACATTACCAATTATAAAACTAATATAATTTATAGCTTACCCTCCAAGTATTATTGCACAATCAAACAATTGGCCCCCACCAAAAGGCCAAAAGCAGTGCATATTTACATTTGCATAAGTGGAAATGTCAAGAATGTGCAACTTTTCAGAAAAGAAGGGGAAGAAGGACCTTTTAGTCTCCTCTTCCCCTCCTCCTCCTCCTCCTCCTGCTCTCTCTCTCTCTCTCTCTCTCTCTCTCTCTCTCTATTATCTCACATGGGCCGCATAGTAAATTTGCCCCCATCAACATATCCCCCCAACATTAATTTAGTCTAAACCCAAACGGTGGTTGAGCTATCTGCCTATCCTTCTCCTTCTATGAACTACTCACAATTAATTCAACATCATTCCAGCTTTCTTGCAGCACCTTACTATTAATTCCCATTTTCATGCCCCCCCCTTCCCCATTCTTCATCTTCACAACTTCATACCCCCCTCTCCCCCTCTCTAGCAGTGTTCGTTTTCGCTTCTTTTGTTCACACACACACGCAAACGACTGATGCTAGCATAACTCTTCGACTTATTAGAAACAGTGCTTATAATTTGGTGCTTTATAAAACACAGAGAGTGATTGTTTGAGAGAGACAATCAAATTCATTTCATCAATGGATATTGCTCATGCTAGTAGTAATAGTAGTATAGACATGGACAATGAGAGATTGACGGCGGAGATGGCTTTCAAGGACTCGTCCTCCGCCGTCATCAAAATCCGCCAACGCTTGCCGGACTTCCTGCAGTCCGTCAAGCTCAAGTACGTCAAGCTCGGCTACGGTTACTCTTGTAACGCAGCCACCATTCTCTTGTTCCTCTTCATCCTTCCTCTCTTCGTGTCCGTAGTGATACAGCTCACCGGTCTGGAGTTGAACCGGATCACCGAGCTCTGGACCAACCAGGCCGTCCGCCTCGAGAGCATCGACGCCGCCACCCGCCTCGCCGGTTCCGGCGTCCTCCTCTTCTTCCTCGGCCTCTACTGGGCCAAGCGGTCCAGACCGGTCTACCTCGTCGACTTCTCGTGCTACAAACCGGACGACCAACACAAGCTGTCGGTCGACTCGTTTCTAAAAATGACCGAAGACAGCGGCGCATTTGCCCAGGACACGGTTCAATTCCAGACCCGGATTGCGAACCGGTCCGGTCTAGGCGACGAGACGTACTTGCCGCCCGGAATTACATCCAAACCGCCTCAGCTGTCCATGGAGCAAGCCCGGTCCGAGGCCGAGACGGTAATGTTCGGCGCGCTCAACTCGCTCTTTGAAAAAACCGGAGTCAAACCGAGCGAAATCGACATCCTCATCGTAAATTGCAGCCTGTTCAACCCGACGCCGTCGCTCTCCGCCATGATCGTCAACCACTACAAGCTCAAAACCGACATTAAAAGCTACAACCTCGGTGGCATGGGCTGCAGCGCCGGTCTGATCTCCATCGACCTCGCCAAGGACCTCCTCAAAGCAAACCCCAACTCCTACGCCGTCGTAGTGAGCACCGAGAACATCACCTTGAACTGGTACTTCGGAAACGACAAGTCGATGCTGCTCTGCAACTGTATTTTCCGAATGGGCGGCGCCGCGGTTCTACTGTCGAACAAAAGCCGGGACCGAACCCGGTCCAAGTACGAACTCGTCCACACCGTCCGGACCCACAAGGGCGCGGACGACAGGAATTACAATTGCGTTTACCAGCGGGAGGACGACAAGGGTACAATCGGCGTGTCTCTCGCGCGCGAGCTGATGGCGGTTGCCGGCGATTCGTTGAAAACGAACATCACGACGCTGGGCCCACTGGTGCTGCCGTTTTCCGAGCAGGTGCTCTTCTTCATCACGCTGATCCGGAAGAAGGTGTTCAAGGCAAAGGTGAAGCCGTACATACCGGATTTCAAGCTCGCGTTCGAGCATTTCTGCATTCACGCCGGAGGGCGGGCCGTGCTGGACGAGTTGGAGAAGAACCTGCAACTCACTGAGTGGCACATGGAGCCTTCTAGAATGACTCTGCACCGCTTCGGCAACACTTCGAGTAGCTCGTTGTGGTACGAGCTGGCGTACGCGGAGGCCAAGGGCCGGGTCGGGCGGGGTGACAGAGTCTGGCAGATCGCATTCGGGTCGGGTTTCAAGTGTAACAGCGCGGTTTGGCGGGCGCTCCGGCCTATTTCGGTCGGGGACGGGTTGGGTAACCCGTGGATGGACTCGATTGATAGGTACCCGGTTAAAGTTTCAATCCGTTAGGATTTGTCTTTGGCGGCGCCATGCCAACGGATCAGGATGCCCCAGTTCCTCTCATGTGGAATTACATGTGGCTGGGTTTATTTTATTTTATTTTTAGATTTTCGTTTGTATTTGTAATATTTTACTGAATTTCTTATGATGGCACATTATAAAGTGAATTATTTAAAAGTAATTGGAAATTAAGGTCTTCACAAATACACACAGTGTTTTCCCTTTTCTTAATACTTTTTTGTTTTTATTAGCGAATTGCCCACTTGCTGGATTTAGAACATGTGTATTGAAAGGTTTCTTCGTCCAATTCCAATAGATGGGAAAGGGACCAAGATTCCAAATTTCCATGGCATTGACATGTAACTTCAATCCTCCGTTTCGATGCGTGAAAATAACTCAAAATTTAATTACAAATCAAAAATTTAAGATGAGAAATTAAGATAATGTTGTATAATTACAATCAATTTATTTTCTATTTTATCAATATAACTTCTTGTTCATATGTGAAATTCGAACTTAGCATATCTTTCAGATTCGATACTTTATGTGAATATGCATAGGTGTGTCTAGGGTTGGAAAACGCAAGTGGATTGGGTTTTCCCTCTTTTCTGGGTACTTGTTTTGAATCCTTCCCCACTTGACATGGCCATGCAAACTCACATGAGATGGGCATGTATGGACTAAGGATTTGTTGTGGATATTTAATTTGATTGGGAATATTACTTTTTCGTTTTATTGCTGAGCAATTTGATTGGGACATGTAACAATGTTGGTGCCCAAATCAGTGACCAAGAGGGTGGATTGGTTTCGACCAAAAAAAAAAAAAAGAGGGTGGATTGGTTGGTTTTGGGATTATCCACATGGGGCTTCAGTGGACTGAAGCCACAAACATGACTATTCATTATTATTACTTTTCTTTTTTTGAGTCAGTTCAAATTTATTTATTTATTTATGGACATTTTACATTTATTAGGTTTTGTAAGTTGCATCTGCTCGACACTGACTTGCAGGAATTGGGGGACTTGATTTCCTTTTATTTTTTTTTTTGGGTCAAGGGGACTTGATCTCAGTCCCATCCCATCAACAAAAATGACGTGTTTATCTCATCAATTTGCACAATTCAATCATTACTGGTTTGGTCTTGTAGGCCCTTCCCATTTCTCACAAGAACATCCATTGCGTTTCTTTCTTTGTTGCATCAGAATTTTCTGCTTGAATCTTTGCTTGAGTTAAATCTGAGTGTTCACAAATTTTCTTGAATACAAGTGATAGTTTAAACTAAGGGGAGGATGGGTGGTTTCTCACACATACTCACTACTAATGTGCCATAATAGTTGGAATATTAGAGAAACCACTAATTTGAAAATCAATGCCATTTTCATTGAGCGTTGACAAGTGTTCACAAATTTTATTGATTTGGGAAGGTCACGAAAGTTCAAACTAAACCTGCCCCTTCCCCAACAATGGCATTCATTATGATAGAGTTAATGAGTTAGCTTTTTTGAGAGAGGGATTTGTCGTCCGTTCACACTTACACTTTCATTTGTTAAGGAACAAAATCTCTCTCATTTTCAATTCCGCAACCCACTAAACAAACCCTAGGCAAGTGGGTTAGGTGAAGTAAGCCTCTTTACAAGAGTTCTTGCTTCCTTTTTTTCTTTTTTCTTTTTAAATCTAGCTTATTGTGAATGTATGACTCCCTTCACTCATTCTCTCTTTGAGACTTACACTGAGATAATTATGCAAATGGAATGTAAATGTGACTTTATATCCAAAAATTTGCATATGCAATGGGAGATACTCTAATTAGATATTTTAAACTAATAATATATGGAGAGGGGAATTGAACTCAAGTGCAAAGGTAGCAGGCATACTACCTTAGCCAACTATCCTAACTCATACTTGCATTCGTTATTTTGATTCAATGAACAAAACTTAATACTTCGTTAAACTTTATATTTTTAATTTAAGTACTTGTTTATATATTTTGATAATATTTTTCTGTAAACCGTGTATCCCTCTCGTATAGTGAATGGCTTGAATATGGACTAAGGTTAGGGCTTACACCTAATCTCCTGGTTGAGGCACTTACTGGAGGAGACCTGCACACTTCGAACAGTTATCAGAATAGGAGTGAATTGGGGTGTTTTCCAGTTGAACCCCCTCCGATGGTTAAGTAAGAAGTGAGTTATAGGTAGAGAAATGGAGAGACAAAGATATTTAAGGAGGAGATATTTATCTTCCTTCCCCTGGTGGGACTGGACCACATTAAATGACTTCTTCTGATCACCATGTTGTCTGACAGGTATTAGGTGGCAAAGCGACACTTGGCGTTGGATGGGAGGCACATTAATTGATCCCTCTCCACCACTTGGCTAATCATCAGGGAAACATGTGGTAAAGCGACACCTGACTTTGGATGTGAAGTATATTAACTAATCCTTTTCCATCGCTAAGCTATTGTATTAGATGGGTGGAGTGGCTGATTTGACAGGAGTCTTATCGTGCCTTCAGACTAATAGTGCGCCTCTGGGCATACACGGCATCCTAGTGGTTAGGTTGGTACTCGCGTGCCCGATCACTGTTTCACACTCTCCCGTCAGGCTCGGCTTGGAGGGCTTTGATCAACACCCAACAGTAACTCAGGTCGGGTCGGTATACCGGGGACCCAGTCTCTTATGACTACGTGGTGTTCTCTGGTAGGCTCGGTTTACAGTGATGATATGAACCATTAACATTTTCTATTAAAAAAGTCATGGGTTGATCCAACCTGACCCATCGATCAATCAAATAATCCACTTAATAAAGATAACCCAACCCACATTATATGTATGGCTAACATAAAAAGCAAAGCCAACCCATTTAGCAAAGAAGAAAAAAACCCAGAGTACCAAAAACCACACAGCAATGTGGGCAGTGTCGTACCTGCCCCCACCAACACCGCCATGCCACCCTCTCGTACGGAACCTCAACAAACCACCTCTCAATCTCAAGAGCCTCTCCGTCTCCGCCAAGTCTCAGCCACCAGGCCAAGACCTCGGAGGCTTAGGCCATTCAATTCTCACCAAACTCAAATCCAACCACAAACCCACAACCCCAATTCTCTCAAAGCAAAAGCAAAAGCAAAGGCAAAATCAAGAGGGTAAGCAGATGATTAGTGGGTCTGATGTGCTTTTCGCTCTCCAGAAAGCAGCTGATAAGAAAAGCAGAGAGATTGGTAAAAAAAAGAAGAAGGCAAATGTGTCGTCGTCATCATCATCATCCTATCTGGGAAGCCACGGGGAAGAGGAAGGTGTGGATGAGGATGTGAAAGTGAGGCCCTTGTGTGTGAAAAGTGAGTGGGGTGATAGGTTGGATGAATTGGAAAAGCGCTGTCAGGAGCTTTCTTCTAAGGTCGTTTGAGGGTTTGCCCATCTATGCATTCCAATTGTGAATAATATTTTATTTGATTCATGTCAATGTTTTCTTTTTCTTTTTCAACACTGGTCTTGTTATCCTTGCATTGTATAAATGAATCACATTCGGAGAAATGAAACTAATGTCACCTATGGACACTTGGCAATAGAGCAAAGAGGACAATTTTTTTAGTTTTCCATTTCACTTTCACCAGTTCTTCTCTATGCATGACGGTGTTTAAGCACAAGCGATTGGGGGAGAGGGGTTTACACAAATATTCATTGGGTGTTGGGATTTTGAATTTCTTTCCACACGGTGGAGGTGGAATAACCCTACCAACTAAGCTATACGTCATCGGCTCCATGTGCAGGAACGTTAATCTTTGGACATTATCGATACAAAATCCATCTTCTATTAAAGAATGAACGTCTTGTCCAGAAAGTTTCCGAGTCATACTTTAGTTTCCCATTGTAAGTAATATGGTGGCAGTGCCGTGTTTAATTATTTGGCTTCTTGTTTAAGCAGCATTGTCTTTCTTTGATGATCTAAGTTTGGTGTTTTAAAACTTATTTTCCGTGGGTCTTGTTTCTTACTTGCTGTCTTAAGAAAGATGAACCTAGACTCATTTAAATTGCCTTCAATAGGCTATGATTGTTGTGTTTCTTGATCGTTTAAAATATGCACAAGAAGATGTATATAAAATATGCAAACTACATAAGAGCAAATTACAAAGACTTTCTAGGTTTACAAATCTGAATTAATGGATACTCTATGGGACAGGACAGCTACGATTGGTTTCTTATAAGAAAGTAGGTGTTTGGCCAATCAAATTATATGCATATGAAATGCCTTTTCTTGAATTACAGTTTAGATTGATTACAAAGACCAATTGCTGATATTCGACTCTTAACATTTTATCATTTTATAAAGAAGTTGGTATGAAAAAGCGGATTACAGTGAGCAAACTTCCCCGCTTTCAATTTGTTAATTTATTTCCCTTGAATGTCAACTTTCTGGGACACTGATGCATACATAACATTAGTTTACTTGATTCTGTACAAATTTTGTTACGGACTAGGTTTCTTTTCTGATTTTTGTTATTATTCAATGGTTTTGATTTTTAAAATTTATTTTATACAAGCGATGGTCGAAATTATTCCAAATTAATCTAACCTACGGAAGGAGATATTCGAACTTGGGTGCCATAACCAACTGACCTAACTCATTTATGCCTTCATCTTTGACATGGTTCATTGGGATGGATAGATCATAGAACACAGAAGAGCTCTGAGTTTTGAGGGGATTGAGATGACCCTCCATAAAATGAAATTACTGTGAAAAGTTGAACGTCGAAAGAAACAATTTACATGTAGTGTGGGTGGACCGAGTCTAAGACATCCAATATCCATGATCAGTGGCCATACATTTTGTACCTAATAATACGTGTTAAGAATTTCCAGCAACGGAGAAGAATATGCCACGGCATTTGGCTCTGGTTCTGATGCTTACAGGTCCCTCAGAGTACCTGAGCAACCAAATCCATAAATTGGGTAAACCAAGATCCTCCTGTTATGAATTTTGATCCACAATCTGAGTTGTCCTAAAACAACTTTTTCTAGTTGACAAGTGTACAGAACACAAAACGTTAACTGGTCCCCTTGACTGGAAGATCCGAAATTGCGAAACATCATAATTCTACATTAATTGATATTCAGACCTGTTGTTCTACATTAGTTGATTACATAATCAAGCAGCTGATAATACACAGTTAATTAACACACTCAAACTGCCATAAACTAGCAAAATAAAAAAGAAAAAATATGCCACGTCAAAATTCGGATGCAAAATAAACTCTGATTTCTGCTAGATGTCAATGAACAAATGCCAACAAAATGCATTACAAGCTGATAAGTTAATACGTAACAAACAATTCCTAGACTGTCAATTATCTGAAGCATTTTTTTTTGGCCATACATCTAACAGCAATGAGACACCAACATTCAGTTATAAACTTATAATACCTCATTTTCCTAATCCTAGCAGCCTTTTTCTTTTTCTTTTCTTTTTTTGTCCCATCTTTTCCATTGAAAAGAGAAAAAAAGGGAGGGGTAGGTGGCTCTGTTATTTTCGTTTTCTGTCTGATGAAACTCGTCCTCCAACCAGTCACATGTTCCTTGTTTTACCCAAAAAACAACCTTAATCCTCTGCCACTAGTAAGGCCGGTACCTCCTGCCACGGTTACTTTCATCACTGCCACCACCACCTCGTCCAGGCTGTCCACTTGGACCATTGCTCCGATCCACTCTCCTAGGACGAGGAGTTGGGATTTGTGCACCAGGCTGCTGACTGCAAAAAAGCAATCTCTATGAGTCATTATTCCATAATTATTTACTCTCTTTTTTCTTTCTAAAAGAACCTCCCAGAAAACAAATGACAACTTACAGAACATAGCCAATTCGACCATCTGGTAGAACCATAGGCACCATGTGCATTCCTGCAGGCATTGGCCCTCTACCATATATCATTGGCTGTTCATGAATGGAATCCGTTATAAGACATTACTCTGATACAGGATTCATACCAAGACAAAGAGGAACAATATAAATTCGGTGATCTACCTGCTGAAAACCCGCAGGAACACTATATCCAGCCCCTACAGAGCCATATGGATTTCCAGCAAAACCACCACCATAACCTGGGTGTGGAAGGTGGTTTGCATGAGGGCCAGCATTGTAGGGATAAGCCCCATCAGATTTTTTCTCAGTTTGAGGCTTTGCAAGGACAACCTCCAGTGGCTGACCTGTAAAAAAATCGATGGACGAATTATTTTTGGAGACACTATGAGCTCAAAAAAAAAAAAAAAAGGAAGTTTCAGATCAGTGTCTATCGACCAACTCAAAATATTATACAAAATCAGATAAAGAAATATGTAATAGAAAAAACCATCCTCCCCATTGATTAATATTCAAATTAAGTAGCTTTACACAACAGCAGAAACATTTCAATGTAAAGAGGAACTTGCCCTGTGACAATAACCATGATATGTCCCGCAGAAGCTGTTATTTCAAAAAATTTACAATCAAGTTCATAAGGCCACCACCATTTTTCTATGTTCTAACATGTCGGGTTACAGTATAAATAATAGAAATCTAAGTTTGATATCTGACTTAATTGCAACAACTTTATATCACAATGATGAAAAGAATAGACCGTAATTTTTTTTAAGTACATTCCAGCAGCCATCTATTATTTGATGTCTATACCCAAATCATGTAGCATTGCATTCTACATACTGAATCTTGAAACAGAACTCCAAATCTTAAAACATTTTGAAACAGAACTCTATATAATTTGATTTAATTGCCTCATTTCACCTATCCACAGAGAAAATAGTTGTGCCACAGAATGGCTCGCCGCTTGCCAGCTTTGGAATTTCGGTTATAGAATTCAGAGTGCCGCCCCTACAGACATGATTCTTATCGCTTTCGAAGCTATTATTTTTGTCTGCAGGCCTGGGGCTATTTGTGCCCCTTGTAGTCATTTTCCTTGTGTTTGGGCCTTAGGCCCATAATCTACCCAAAGAAAAACAAAATAAGCTTAAACAAAATCAATCTTCCATGTACTTGATTTTAGAGGCACAAACCAACTGACAGAATTTTCACTATTATTTTGGTTTCATTCACTAATTTCTTTAGTTGAGGATTTCAAAAATCAGGGCACTGAAAATTGACCCTCAACTGTATATGCTTAACTTAGAACAAGCTGCATGTATGTTAAAAGATGAATAAGTCCCGTTCCATCAAACTAAAATCAGTAAAAACAACTTCTAAAAGAGAGGTGTATCTCACTGGATCTTAAATTCTCAAAAAGCTCCTGATGAGATGCAAAATACATACCATCAATTTCATATTTCTCAGTATCTTTGACGGCCTTCAGAGCACTTGACCTTTCAGCAAAATGGACGAATCCAAAATCCCGTTTTCCTTGGCCACCTTTTCCAGGTGGCATAACCACTTTTGTTACTTCACCATGGCGCTGAAATAGTTCCTTCAGCTTTTCAGTGCTAGTGTTCTCAGGTATGTTTTTAACATAAAGAGCCTTCACCTGAAAATTGCAAAAGCAAAAACATATAGTCAGTAGATGGGGCAGGGAAACATAAAACATAATTGAACATTTTAAACAGAAGATAAAAGGTCGCAATGAAACTAAACATGAGCTTTTAAATTCTCGTTCTGAGTTTGTCGACAAATTTTAATAAGTTCATATCAAGTCAAGCTATGATTCATATGAATTTAAAGATTTGAAAATATAACTAGAACATATATCTATACTAATATAGAAAGCCAACAGGCAACAATCCATTTAGGTTCTCCACTCTTTAAATTCTGAGAAAAATATCCCTTACTAAACTTAAAAATAAGAAAAAGGGGCAAACAAAATACACTTTCCAATCCACTAAACGTAAAAAGAAGAAAAAGAAGAAAATAAATCCTCAATAAACTTACAAAGAAGAGGAAAAATTCCAATTCACCCCAATATTCTTACAAAACTAATACGTTTCCATTGCGGTTACAAATTTAATTTTAAAAAAATCAACTACTTATCATTTCTTTTAAGATTTTATAGAAGGCCTTATGTGATACTTAAAAGTGTATTTTTAGGAATGATTTACAAGCAGGGTCACTGCAATGCCCCAAAGCTTGTCCCAAAAGCCTAGGCTATTGTATGACAGCTTGTGAGGAGTGTACCACCATGCTAGTGGTCTTCCTCAAGTGCCAGTGGGAAGATGCAGTACAGTGAGATTGACTAACAACCAAGATGCACGCGTATCCCCTGGGATGCAGCCCAGTGGACCATGGTGCAACGTAAAATCCCACAGATTCCTATAAACTAGTTGATCGTTTGCATCGACGTGGTACCAGATGCAGTTCAAACATAATCAGTTAAGCTTCTGATAT
Source organism: Prunus mume (assembly GCF_029339155.1). Lineage (NCBI taxonomy): Eukaryota > Viridiplantae > Streptophyta > Magnoliopsida > Rosales > Rosaceae > Prunus > Prunus mume. The sequence continues at coordinate 23,079,043 of NC_142702.1, forward strand.
ACTTTTTATAAATAAAAAATCTGCAAACTGATAATTAAGGCCCTGAACCTAGAACTTCCATTCAATTGGAAATTGGAGTTACCTGAGCAGCAGCAGAATGATCTGAAGTACTTTTTGGATCAGCCCAGGTCACAGTTGGTGAATTTCCATCCAGCCTAAAATTTGAATTTGACATTTTCTGTCTTGAATAATCAGCGCAGGCATTATTATAATACAAAACAAAAGCAAAACCACGATTTCTGCTTGGATTTTGGGGATCCTGCAATTAACAAAAGATAATTCTGTAAGAACATTTATCCAAGCTGCCATTAACCTCCAAATTAACATAACAAAAGAAGAGTTTAAAGATCTAACCTTTATTAGCTCAATGTGCTCAACCCCAGGACCAACCTCCTCAATGACTTTTCGAAACTCATCCTCAGTCCAGATTTTCGGAACATTACCAATGAACAATCTATGCTTTGTTTCAGAAAGTGAACATCTTAAGTTTTTACCCTGTAGAGATGAAACACATTATAGATCACAATCAGGCTGGACATATTTTAAAAAAGAACGAAGGCAATCCTACACAGCACTGCAAAAGAGAAACATCACTACCTTGAATGCTTTATTGTGTAATTCTTCAATGGCTTTTTGTGCAACCTCTTTAGTCTTAAATCCTATAAATGCATAACCCTTGCTTTCACCAGTTTCTCTGTCTTGCATTAATCTTATCTGCAAAATAATTAACGAATCAAACCCTCACAGAAAATCAAACTACCACTCCAGACAGCCCCAAACAGAAAGCCAAAATGTCAGAAGAACAAGAGGTTGCAGTTCTGACCTCAATAATTTCGCCTATTTCATCGCATAGATCCCTCAGATCTTCTTCCAAGGTGTCTTTAGGAAGTCCACCAATGAAAACTTCAGACCCATAGGGAGGAAGGGCAAGAAGTTGGGCATGTTTCTCTTTCTCCTCTTCATTGACAGAAGCAGAAGGTTTCTCTTCATCGTCCACAAATTCACCGGCATTATGGCTTTCATCTGGTTCTGGTGATTGGTCTTTCTCACTAGCCTTAGTTGTAGGATCTTCATGTGCTTCTTCAGCATTCTCCTCCACATTTTCATCACTACCTCCATCTACCCCATCCACTCCATCTTCATCTATTTGCTCTTCTACATCATCATCCATCTCTTCCATGTAGTTGTCTTCGTCAAGATCCACCCGCTCCTCAACTTCCGCTCCTTCTGCCATGTCTGGTTCAAGCACCAACTTTTGTCATCCAATAACTAATCCAACTGTCAACTGAATGGGCTGCAGGCTCGTAAAATAATTATGGAAATTGCGCCGACCCCATGAGAATTTGCATGAAAGGCATACATATACACTAGTGAAGAACTAACAAATGTTAAGCTCAGAAGAACTTCCGAAGCAAGAAAAACACCTAATAGTTGTTTCTAAGCAAGAGGCAATGGAAAACCCAATGCCAAGGGAGACTTGTAAGAAATGCAACAAGAGACTGGCCAACTTTCCTGGACGCCCCATGGTTGCTGGTAAACAACACAGAGACCTTATAATTGGCAATCCAATTATAGAACATTTATCAAATCCAAGTTTTCTTTTCTAACCTCGTGAATCCATCAAGCAAATGGAGCACAAGAAGATAGTAGTAAACAATGTCTAAATATAACATAAGGGGTTATGCCTATTTTGTTCATGCACGAGTGTCAGAATAACTATAAAAAAATGTTAAGCCAATAGTTTTTGCATTTAAGGATTACCGCAACCTAAAAACAACTTAGATTAGAAAAAAAACACAATGCTTTCTTTCTAATATAAGTAGATAACAGATACTAGGGCTAACCCCTCTCTGCCTCCACATTACAGTTAGTTCAAAGGGGTAAACAAATTCATCTAAGTGAAATAGACAAAACCATTGATGAAATTGCCGTAGATAAAAAACCCAATAGAGAATACAACTACTTGGCTGAGAAAAACCCCTGCCCAACTGAACAACCCAAGCCAACCAATCCTATGCCTATAACAATGGGGAGAAAGAAAATCAATTAGCACAGAGAGAAGAACTACAGAACTAGACAAAGACAAGGCAACAGAACCCAGAAAAGGAGAGATTTTGTGGATGTGAGAGTTATGAGAACGCTCAAAAGCGAATCAGAAATACATGGGGCAACGCAACTAAGGCATATAAAAAGTCACACCACAACATCAGAAAAATTGAAACAGAGTGAGACTTTGCGTACCAGTGGTTTTGGGAACAAAGATTTGGTTGTTGGGTTTTTGGCGTCTGGGTTTCTCTCTCGTACTTGGGAAGAAGAAGAAGAAGAAGAAGAGAGGCTTCGAAGGGTGTGTTTGTGTTGTTATCCGACGAACCCCAAATGGGTCTTCTTTCCCGAATGCCCCTATTTGGGAAAGAAAGTGAGAGAAAACGCACAATGAATGCGGTTACACCTCATTCTTGTGAGGTTAGATACTTCTACCAATGAAAATACGCCATGACAGCGCCACATCACAATTATGTTTTTCCTCGTCACATTTTTGTTTTTCCACTTGTATTTAGTGTCCACTTGTATTTAGTATAAAAATTATGCTAAGGTAAAGTCGAAGGCATGAAAAAACTAGAGTGCTGCTAAATGATACTAAAATTAACTGAGTACATCATAATGTTTAAATTAAATGATAAATTACTCAAATGGTCCTTAAATTTGTACTCGATTTACATTTTGGTCCATAAATTAAATTATTAGTCCAAATGGTCCATTAACTATATATTAATCGCTCCATTGGTCCTATCGTCTAAGTTTCTGTTAAATGTAACCAAATTTTAGGGACAAATACGACTTTTCATAATTAACAAATAAAATAAATACAAAATTTGAAAAAAATTTGAAGAAAAAGATAAAAAAAATCATGAGACCCAAACCCCCTCCCTTCAATTTCTTCTCCCCCATTCCTATAGACCTCTCCAATTACTGTGTTTGTAAAAAAAAAAAAAAAAGGTTTGTCAATGGCTTTCAACCATCTAGCCCAACAATTAATATTCAAAATAATACTAACAAAGGTTGTTGAAGAGACACAAAGGAAGAAGAAAGCTCCTAAGGAGGTGGGCAATGGCGAAAATGGTGGGAGTGTTGTCCTTGGTATTGATGGCATAAATCCCCCAAACCCTCGTAGCAATTTCGACGTCTTGGCGAATAACTGGTACTTGTACTTGGAGGGTGAGAAATTGACAATTGCTGTGATTTTGGGAGGTGGGGTTGGCGGGTGATGAGGTGGGGAGGAGAGTGGTGGGTGGTGGGTGGTTGTCTCTCAACAACAAAGGGAAATCAAGGGGTAGGGGGAAAGGGTATGGGTGGTTGTTAAGTTGGGGTTCTGGAGGGGGTTTGTGGAAGAATTTTTTTCTTTTCTTTTTTTGTAGTTGCTGGCTTGGGTGGAGGGTGGGGAGGAGTTGGGGTTTTAGGTTTATAGGGCCTAGGATGGAGGGTGGTTGTTGGATGGGTTTGGGTGCAGAGTGGTTGTGGGATGGGTTTAGGGGTTTAGGGGTTGGAGCTTGAGGGTGGTGGCCATAGGGGAATGGGGAGAGAGACATAGAGTTTTTATTTATTTTTAATGTACGAAATAACCAATTTGCCCTCATATTGAACAGCAACATTGAGAATGTAACGATATGACTAATGGAGCGATTAATATATAGTTAATAGACCATTTTGACTAATAATTTAATTGAGGGACCAAAATATAAATCGAATACAAGTTTGAGGACCATCTGAGTAATTTACCCTTAAATTAAAATGTAAAATTAACTAAGTACACCCTATTTAACTATCAAAAATACCCATTGTACACCTTCTTTAATTTTTAATCTTTTAAAGTATTTAAAAAATAAAAAATTACAGTAAAATAATAATTTAACAAAAAACTCTCTCTCTCCTGCTTCTTCTTCTTCTTTTTTCTCTCTCTCCCATGTGGTACCACCACCACCTGGAATTGCAGTTCTCCACCACGACAACCATGGGTTTTTTAAGAAACATCTGAAGTGGGATTGGGATTAGATTGTTGCATTTGAGAATTGGGTTTTAATGAGTTGCCGTTGGAGTTGAAGGAGAAATGGTGACTAGGGTTGTTGAGGGGGGGGCGGCGCAGAGAATAGGGTCTCAAGGGAGTTGATATCTGCCGTCCCAAATTCCCTATCTGCTCCTGTCCTTTATCTAAAATTTTGACACGTGTCTCCACCTTTAACAATACACAAACACTGTTAACTTGCATAGAAAATAATGTAAAATAACAATAGGCATTTTGAACGCATCTTCTCCCTCAACCATGGCAGTCACAGACTCTCCTAGCCTCCAACATCCCAGCGGAAGTAAAATCTGTCACCCATCTCTCCTATCTTCAACCTCGCAGCGAACTCTTTGGGTGTGGGTTTCCAATATTTCAGCATGAACTGGTTTGTGTTATTGATTGTTTAAGTTTTATGCATACAAAAATCAACTTGGATCAAAACACTTCTCCTGGATTCTGTGTTGTTTGTTAAAAATTAAGTCAATTTGTTTGTGAAGGCATGGATTCAAAGCAATAGATACCAATATTATTTTATCTTTTTTGGTCATTTTATATTAGCATAAATTAGTAATTCAATAAATAATTTGGTAGAAATGTGTATTCATTTAATTTTAGGATTCGTTTAGCAACACTCAAAAATTATGAGCCAGTAATTGATATGAGTTTTGTCATAGTCTAACACTAATCAAGGGTTATCACGTTATCGAGCCATTAATTAAGATTAATATCACTACACGCGGGAACTCGTGTGAGGGGGTTTTTGTTTTTGCTTTTTTATCACATCGCGAAGCTTACACTAATCAACGACCATCACCCAGACATATGCGAGGATAAATGACCGTTGTGTTGTATTCTCGGTAATCTTGGTGTATTTGGTATGCTTCTATGGGACTACTGACTAAATTACAAACACCCACTACAAAGAGGTATGGGGATCCAAGTGAAACTTCTGAAAAAAATTTGTGTGAGGATGTGAACTGTAATACAGAGGTCAATTTGTCCACTATGTTTTGCGCATCAATCAGCTGTGCAAAACAAATTTGAATTCTCAAAAAAGCAAAACAAACTCATTATCTAATATTGATATTGTGAATTTTAAATCACCAAATTCCTGGCTACCATTATCAGAAAGGAGTTTGGACATGATAGTTGGAAGGCGAACAGAACCTATCATGCCCTCAACAATCTCCTTGATGAACCGAGAGAACAATTTTCTTAAGATATGAACACCTTTATGGAGCTTTAAGGCATTGCTGAAATGCTCAGTACGTCCAGAACCACTTGACACCAGAGTTCCCATAGCAGTATCAAGCTTGATAAATTTTCCATTGAGGGTGGAAAGTGTAAGTAAAAGAGCACTGCCATCATCACCAACCCTTCCCAACAAGAATGATGCAGCATCTGTTATCCCATATTTCTGGCACAGGCGTAAACAGTGTTCCTTCTACGCGATAGCTATCAAAAGTGTCTAGGAATTTGAGAACTCGATTGCGCTCATACTGACATAACAGCTGAAAAGGTAAAATGTGAAACAGGGTAGCTACGAAACACGCTCACTCAACTCTTACAAGTCTCGTATTTAAAATTTCGCCAAAATGAATATACTGACATGATAAGAACAATATTATCTCCCTCACCCCATTAAGGAAGGAATAATTGTTTAACTGAGCACTTGATTTGAAAATATCCATAAAAGAAATGAATCACAAAGAGAATATGATGCAACTGAAACACAGAAGCATTCAATAAAATCAAATTAAAGAGGAAATAAAAAAACTAGATATAATTGTACAAAGACCTCACCTCCAAATAAAGTTCAATCATATCATCGGTCACATTAACAGGATTGTTACGCAAAAGCTTTGGGAAATCAGAGATCCTTTCCAAGTAAGCCTCAACTGCTTTTGATTGATCCTTAACCCTCACAAGATCATCTTTTCTTAAACTTGAAAAGTCGAGGGCCAGATAAGTGAACCTCAATCACCGAAGAATAGGCTTTTTGGATGGGAACGAAGTTCAGAAAGGATATGCGAGCCTTCTTCACTAGTAAACTTGTTGATAACCAAGACGAACGTGCCTTCTCTGCATAGAATAAGAAAATAATTGAGATTGAATTACTGAGAAGGAAGACCTCCACTGAAGAAAATAACCTACATATTACTTAACATATGAAAGATGAAAAACAAAAGAGAAATTCAAGATAACTAAGGGATAACCAAGAGAAATTCAAGATAACTAAGGGATAACCTATTTAAGTAAAAAAAAACTCTGGAATTTGATAAATTACTTCTGATTGAAAAACAGGGGATTCATTGTCAGTCAGCCACAATAATATTTTGTTAATAAAGGAGAAGGCATGAACGGGTTCATCTATATCTTTCATGTAGCAGTCCAGAGCAGCAAGATACTGATGTCTGCTGGTATGAATTAGGCCACAAACCTAAAATACTCCAAGAGACCTTGTAATGAGTAATCTCAAACTGAATGAATTGTAACAACATGATTCTGAGACAACATTGTAAGATATTGGTAAATTTACATGGTAAAATCACGCTTTCTCATAAAATGAATCCCAATCGGTCTCAGGCACTACCTCAAGAAGGCCAAGAACCTGTTTCTCTCTTCTTTTTGGATTTATGCTATCTCCAGCAACCCATGATGGAAAGTTATTCTTTGACGTCAAATACTCCAAAATTTGAGACAATACACGTTTCGAGACATTAGCTCTTCCACATGCAACATAGTACGCAGTAAACTCAAACAGATGACCAATGTCTTTCTTTGAAGGCCAGTCTGCTATTGATGCAGTGTCATCATTGCCAGGAGATCCATCTATTAGGGAGATACCCTTAATAATAATATGAATGAGAGTATCTACTTTGAACCATTGAATTCTGACTTTGTGCCATTGAATTGTTCCCATCCGGCAGCTCCATATTTGCACTAGCTGAATCATGAGAATAAATGTTGGGTTTTGAGATTTCATCTTCAATGAAAGCGCATCTCAGAACGTCTAAAGTAGCTTCAGTATATAGCTCAAGAGAAAATACAAGTTAAGATATTCTCCTGCTGCTCTTGAATTAGGAGCATCAGAACCCTCCAATAAAAATTGCAGAAGTTCTGTTCTGACTGAGAGATGGCAAGCGTGAGAGAGGAATTGTTCCCTGTCCTGCAAATAGAGATATTTAATTCAAACTCTCTTAATCAGATTATGTAAGTTAACATCCAGCAAGAAATGAAGCTATGCAACTAATTCAAAATGTGTTCCAGTATAAAAGAATGTTAGTCTTCCTTCACCACTTCATATTTATTCTGCACGATTTATATCTCTTTTTCTATGAATAGTATAGTTCAAGACCCACACAACCAATTCTAGATGGGATTATCGCACAGAGGGATATACTGTGATATTCCAATTGAACAACTCCAATAAGTGAAGTCCATACCTAGTGGAAAAACAAGGCCTGAAAAGCAGTACTTCAAATAAACTAGCATCCTGTTACTGTAAACAAGAACAAACTAAAATAAGGCCACTTAAAAGCCTCCTTGGAAAACTGACAAAATGCAGCCAAAACTAACATGAAATGATGTGATACAACTCATTATATTCTCTCAGAAGGATAATAATAAGGGGTAGAGATGATAAAGGATGGAAGGAGAAGCAAACTAAAATACCAAAACACCCATGTCGGTGGAGTTGCAGTTGCTTCAAGCAAGATTGCATTCTTTTGAAAAGCACTTGCCACGTTTATGGCTGGATTAGTGACATACAAAAAAGGTAAAGCCAGTAACTTGACCAAAACCAGGGAGACAAATACTAAGAAGCATCTAATAAGCTCTCCTCGGTTTAGCCCGTATCTTTTTTATCAAGTAATCCTCCAAACCAATAGCTGCCTCCACTATTCTGGTGTTTGGCCTAATTTCCAACTTCATTACCTCTCTCAGAATTTCCTCCAATCTCTCTAGCTCAATCTCTTCGCATATCCCAGGAACTATTGTAAGCCAAGTATCTGTATGAGGAACCTCCCCGTGCTTTAGCACCTCCTCCAAAACTGCAAAGGCTTCCTCAACCCTACCCACATTACAGAATCCTTTAACTAAAGCATGAACAACCGAAAAATGTGGAGAAAACCCCTTTGATATCATTGTCTCCATATAACTCTTTGCCTCATCAAGCATCCCATGATCACATAACCCGCTAACCAAAGTCCGATAGGACACCAAATTTGGCAAGCACCCATTTGATGCCATATCCTCAAGAACCTTACAGGCATCAACTGGACGCCCTTCTCTACAAAATCCTAAAATAACAGTATTGTAATGCACAATATCAGGATTGCACCCCTTAACCTTCATCCTACAAAGCAGCTTATACGCCTCACGAAGCTTCTTCTTCCTACACAAACTATTCAACAAACTAGTGTAACTCAACGAATCCGGAACGAACCCTTTGTTCAACATGTCCTCCAAAAAATCAACCGCCGTATTCACCTGACCCTTCCTACACAAGCCCTGCATCAGAATCCGATACGACTGCACATCTGGAACAAGGTCTCTCTCAAACATTTTGTTGAACAGCTGGTAGGCAATGCTAAGATCCCCATTCAAACAAAAAGCACGCATCAAAATGTTGTAAGACTGAGTATTGGGCATCACCCCATGACGGTGAGCGTCCTTGAAGACGTCGAACGCCGGGCGGAGAAAGTTCCGGTGAGAAACGAGGATTTGAAGAATGCGATTCAGGTGTTTGACGGAAGGGCTGCAGTCAAATTCCACCATGGTGTAAAAGGTTCGGAGGGCTTTCTGTGGCAAATTGGCTTCGCCGTAAATCTTGATCAAGTGGGAAAAGAGAGCCGGGGAGACAGAGTAGTTCGAGGTCTTGAGGCGGATGAGGAGGTCGTCGACGAGAGAGAAGTACTTGGAGCGGCCGAGCTTGAGGATGAGAGTGAAGAAGGAAGAGTAGGAGTGGCGAAAATGGGGTTGGCGGGCGGCCAAGTCGAAGATCTCTTTGGCGAGGAGAGGGTCTGATTGTGAAGCGATGAGATTTTGGATCCTGGAAGGGGAGCCGATTGAGCCGATTTCGTGGTTCTGGTTATGGGGTTGCGATGAGAGGAAGAAGACGAAGGAGGAGGGGAATGGGGGTTTAGGCGGGAGGGCCAGAGAGCGAGTGACCGTTACTGCGGCTTTTGATGACCGCTGAAAGAGCAGATGCATTTTTTCTCTTTGGTTGTTTCGTGTTCTGTCATTCCCAATCCTAGCTACACAAGTCTATATGATATGAGAGTGGAAAATACAGAGGCAAACGACGTCAAGTATTAATACTAAACTAAACTATTTATGATTTTTTTTTTTTTCTGAATACAAACAATAGTCTAAACTACAAAGAGAATGAGTTTTTACATACACACGCTACCAAGGTGTCATGAGCTTTTGAACCTAAAATCATTGATCTACAAATTAATGCCATTTTCTATTAGGCTAGACCTCGTTAACATATCATTTATGATTATAATTCTATGAATTCACAAGTTTTTTGCTTAGTCCAATAATGAACTGATGTTTGTAAATTTGTGACCAAAAATATATTTAACTCAAAAATTAATGTTCAATAATACAATCAAATAAAAATTAAGTCATATCAAAGATTAATTTTACTCCAACCAAGTATTTAATTCGTCCAACTATCAAAGATTACATGAGTAGTAGTAGGATATCTAGTGAGTGAGCTTTTGAATGGACAATGTCAAGTTGCCCTAGCTATAGCTTCAAATTTCAACCGACGGAAGAAGAGCTCGAAGATCCATTTAGATGTAATTTGTGATCTAGACTAGTTAGCGGCACGGTTCTTAGCCACAAAAGTACAAATCCTTGCACCCTCAAAGACTTTCCCAGGTCTACACAAGTATCCCTTGCTAGGGGCACAATGGATGTCCTGTGAGCAAATGCACAACCCTTCTAGTGCACACCCCTCTTTCACTATAGTCACCCCACCCTTAAGACCAAGGACTTGGTCTGTCCATTCACTAGAGAAAAGCCCCATTGGATCATAAACATCTTTAACCCTCAAGAACTCTTTGGCGCGCTTGTACTTTTTCATCACTCCATCAAAGACTATGTTCCTGTTCTTTCCCCAATGTGGCAATGCTCCATACTTGAACACCGCCATCTGCTCTATTTCTTCAAGTATGCCTTGGTAAAGCCTAGGAGCCATGGGGTCTTTGCTTCGATAGTACGTGATATCGAAGTCAATTGCATTTTCTTGCTTGCCAAGGTAAGCGCTTGAGGCTGTAACGTAGCGCAGAAGGATGCCATTGTAGATATCTACTCCACACAGAGCTTTGGGTTCAATCTCCACCAGCTTTTTCACATCTTGAATGAAATTTTTAGCCACAGACAAGCTGATGCTGAATGTTGTTTGATGAAAAAACTCTCCCTTGATCCTGGGGTCCCATGCGCATGCCGTTATCCTTGCATCCTCAAGACTGTCTAGGCAGGTCCCGGATGCTTGAAGGCGGTTCTGATATCCAATAACAGGATAGCCAGTAAAGATCACACCTATAAATTCAGTAATTAATTAGATACTGAACAGAGCAATATGTAGTACAATTTTGATTGATGTTTTTGAAGTTTTTTCTTTTTTGCTTTTAGAAATGAAGTTGAGAATGATTTGGCAAGACAAGCAAGGCAATAATACCAGAAAGAATTAATGCATACCATTGTTTGTTAAACCATAAGCATTGTTTATGAGAGCAGATGTGACCAACTTTGCACCAGAGCATTTCCCATCAGCATCCCTAGTGGATTCTTGATTCTCCTCTATCACAATAACAAGAATTTTATTTTAAATGTAACTTTTAATTAGCTATGATGGCCATGCATATGCAAAACGTGCACTATATAAATAAAGGGTGCCATGTTGGGTTGTCAGACTTTGAATGAGTACATGAAACCATCTACAAGCATACAATTTTGATTCACAATCTGACAACATAAGACGTCAATTGTCAAATAGATCATCTCTCCAATGGACTAGTTTACAATTGATTCATCCTTCATACAAGATCGGTCCTCGTTCTTGCTAATGCAATTTGCTTGAACTGAACTAATTAAGGTAATTAAGCTAGCCAAACCTGTGGTTCTGATAATTGCAAGTTCAAGTGAAGATGTGGCTCGGAAAGGAATGAAGTCAAAGAAGCCATTGCCAGAGGTATTTGAGGAGACACGATCATCCATCCGATAGACTGCCTTGTGCTGGCTGGGGTACCATAACACGTCTGCAAACTCATGTTGCTTGCCAAACCCAACTACTTGATCTCCCAAGTCAGAATCGCTCTTGCGTAAATATGTAATGGATCGCTTAAACATGGGTTGCAAATTTAGAGTAACCTACCAAAGACAAAGTTGGACAAAATTTAGCTTTTGTCTTTGATTGCAAAATAAATCAAATTATAAAAATAAGATTGTAACTTTTTAAAACTCAAGTGAAAATCTAATTATTGAACTACGTGGCCACAAAATGAACATGAATGTGTGATTTGATTTACAGTCTAACAATATTGTTTAGAACCTAATGATTTGTGTTAGATGCCGTAGTACATATGGTACTCGACTATAAATTGTATTAATTTAAATAAATAAAAAAGTACCTGTGAAATTACTCCTAGAACTCCAAGTGAAACTTTGGCTGCATTAAGATCTTTATCACCATCACTGAGCCTCCGAATCTTGACATAACCATCTTCAGGCCCTCCTGGACTCGCAATTCTAAGCCCCACCACATAATCATGCACCGAGCTTCCCTTTCCCCATAATGTGCTGCCATGTGCCCCAGTCCCCAACATGCCTCCAATGGTCAAGCCCCACCAATATGGTGCATAAGGCAAGGCCAGCCCTACCTTGGCAGCCTCACTGATAAGCTGCTTGAGAGTCACCCCACTCTCGAATGTCATGGTCTTTGCTTCAGCATCAATCTCCACCACACGATTGAGGTACTTGGTGCTTATGATCAGCCCATCTGGGCCCCCTGGGCAAACCAGCTTTGGAATGCTATGAGAGAAACGAGTTGCCACCTTCATTTTGGTCTTGCTCTTTGTTGCATAGGCCACAACTGATATTAGTTCTTCCTCTGTAGAAGGGTACGCTACACTGCCTGCCCTACACACCGTTCGATCGGGGAAGATGCCATAGGAGTTTGTGATGGTGCAGTTTGTGTTGCTGGATGATGAACACTTGATGTGCTCTTCTGGAGGAGTTGAAATGCAGACATAGAATGACGATGAGAACAGACAAGTGAAAAAGAGAAGGAGCCCCAGCAAACCTGATTCTGTGTATAACAAAGACATGGTTGATGGGTCTTTTTCTTGATAGTGTGACATTGTAACATATAGTTGTTTGGGCTATATAAAACTTGTGTGTGTGTGTACATATATATACACTTTACAAGAAATGTAAAAGATTTAAGCTTTGGAATGCTTTCAAGTCAATGCATTATTAGTGACCAGCTATCAGTTATGTTTTCTACCAAAAAAACAAGACTAGCAAGTAATGGGTAATGGGATTTGCTATTTGATTGGGTTTAGATCATTCTATCTTTTTTCCCATTATTGATATTGTTGGCTGCTCGTGATCACAAGTTGACAGGTGTGGGGAATGTGGGTCAGTTTATTTTGTTTAACTTGAAATCAAGGAGTGTTTGTTGCTTGCAGGGACTGGTAGCTTCAAAATGAATAAATTTTTTGAAGTAAATAGACAGATAAAGAGTGGAGGAAGGGAAGACATATATAGGTGTTGGTTTTGTATTGTGCCACCCACCTGTTGAAATTCTAAACAAAACTCAACCTAATCCCTATCAAAAGTAACTCACATTTTCAAGCTAGTGGATTATGCCAGCACAAAGACTAGTTGTTTCTATAGTGTGGCACTAGTTAATGGACTGTCCTTTGTGGAAATGGCGGTGAATGTATATACCTATCTCATTTTTGGATACATACCTATCTCATTTTTGGATGCACCTTAAATGATAATCTAAAATAAACTATGGGAGAGAGGGATTCGAACTCGGGTGCAGAATGGAGAGCACATCTACTATAACCAACTTAACTAAACCCATGTATGCTTTCGATACACCTTAGTCACTGAAAAAAGCTCAGAGTTTGGGGTTTCCTAAATGCACCCAACAATTTGCTTAATGCAGTCAGCCCATCCCAGCCATGTCTTTGATTTTTCTTGTTTGATATTTTTAATCCATAGATGGAAAGCCCAATTGCTTGCAGAATCCATACGCAACCCTTTATTTATCTTAACATGAATTATAGTCCAACACCACATATTTTCAGAAACAAACTTATTTTGACAAGTTAAAGCTCGTTTAGAGAAACATTTTCATTTTGGGTTTTTCTGTTTCTTTATCTAAATTTAGGGTATTATCATATGTATATATATTTGTACATAACACCTATTCTATCTATGACCTGATATTAGCAAAACTCCTCTGTGTGTGTATACAGGTCACCCACCACCACACATAACACCTAATCTTCTCAATTTTCTTTTCTTACTATATATGAATACAATGAAGACCCAGAAAAAAAGTTAAAATAAAAAAATGCAGGCTAGAAGAAAATGAAATGCTTGTTCTTCTTCTCTAGCATTTATCCAATTGTAATTTGTATGTGTGTCTTGAAATTCTTCCCTCCACAATCAAGTGTAACCAATATATCAACCAAGAACTAAGAAAAAGAAAAAAGAAATCTATTTTTTTTTTTTTTAAAACTGCTATATTGTATATATTAAGAGTTGGGATAAATTTGTTTGAAGTGGGAGATAAAAAATCAAGGCATCATGCAGTTTCAATTTCCAACGAGTGTTATGCAAAGTCGTCAACTTGAGAGCACATTTGCAGAGACATAATCATACAGTAGGAAAAAGCAAGAGGTCACTTTTCAGAGGCAAGGCTTGTTTGCTGTACTGAGATGCACATGGGCACTGTCACTGGGAGTTGTGGTGAAGTCTAAAGAAAAGACTTTGGATAAGTCATTGCACCTTAGTGGGGTTGGAGTTTAGAAACACATGGGATATCACTGTTTCGTTATTCCAACTAATCAGAGCATGCATTAAGATAACTTCCCCATTAACAGTGCTGGTGTTGAGGAAGAGCTGAACATCATAAACACTTTTTTTTTGGGGTTAATTACCCAAAATAAATAAATAAATAAATAAACAACGCCAGCAGCTTCCAGGAAACACGACGCTTTTCTAATTTGTTAAATGCTTGGAAAAGCATATGCATAGTGATTCAAAACAAGAAGCAAAATCTCATGGGATCTGAGATGACATGATTTTTGTTCAGCTTCAAAAATGACCATTGCACAATGAAAAATGAACAACTTATTGTTCCCACAAAATGCATTGTGCCACGAAGTTTAAGAGTTTGGATATGTGGGTTTGTGGAAATTGAGTAAAAAGTAGAACACTGAAAGCAGGACTAGATTACAGAGTTCTGATGTAATTTCAGTGCAAAGAGAGTAAGAAAATAATCACCAAAGTTACAGAGTTTGTTAATAATGACACACTTACACCTTCAACTACAAGCCAATCATTAGAAAGGAGGAGGAAAAAAAAAACTTCAATCAGATTCATCCTACTATCTATGCAAATACTCACTACACTGCTCTCTAAATTACATCCCAATTGCCTCTAGATCATTATTTAATGGTCAAAACTACATCCTAATCACAATTCAAATCAGACTAACATTGTCACAAAGTTACAGCTCACACTCCCCATCAATTTCAGCCATTAATCACCTCAACCACCTTCTAAGGTCACTAGTTGAAGAAGGGGAAACCTCACCACCATGACTCTCAGTGCAACAAGAAGAATAGTTAGACTGTTGCTCCACTCCAAAATGCGATGCAGCCACACTCTTGAAGCTTGGGCTCCTCAAGCTATGTCCATAACTGCCATACCCCAACGCCACACCGTAAGGATCAGGAGCTGGGAATGAAAGCCTTTTCTTTGCTGATCCAGCTCCCCGTTCCCGGTCTGGTGTCGATGGTCTTTGTCGCGGTGCACTCTGAGAGCGTATCCGAGCTTTGGCAGACTCAGTTGCTGCCATGTAATTAGGCAATGTAGCAACACTATTGCCACTAGTGCTTGTACCACCACCCCTGCTATGTTGGTGCATAGCACCACTGTAGAAATAGTTTGACCTAAGGCTTGGAGTTTGAGATGCATTAGAGCTTCTATCTTCTCTAACACAATGAGGGCTGGCAGACCGGACTTGGATAGGCCGGGTTTTTGATGGGGAGGGTGTGACAGGGGACTGGTGATGAAAGGGTTGGCTTTGGTGGGCTCTATCTCTATGGAGTGGTGAACTAGGTCTTTGTTTTGGTGAACTGGGTCTTTGTTGTTGGTGGTATTGGCTTGAACTTGATCTTCGGAAGTTAGGTGCTAAACTTGAATAAGGCTGAGAGGTGTCGATTTCAACTGTCTTGATGGGGTCTCTATGGTCAGTTGAGGCTCTTCCTCTGCTGTCCCATGGCTTTGGGGCCATCCATCTATCTAACCATTTGGGTCTCTCTTCAAGCTCATCCTCATTTCCGATTGATGGGCTCCTACCATTCCTCCATATCTT
Source organism: Prunus mume (assembly GCF_029339155.1). Lineage (NCBI taxonomy): Eukaryota > Viridiplantae > Streptophyta > Magnoliopsida > Rosales > Rosaceae > Prunus > Prunus mume. The sequence continues at coordinate 23,094,738 of NC_142702.1, forward strand.
TGATTATGCAGAGAAATTGAGACCAATTAGCTCATGAATGCAATAAAACCATTGAGAAAAAAACAGAGCACAAGGACTGAAGTGGATGATAAACCTGTTGAGAGAAGGCGTGGGACAAGGCTTTCTCACGCTTCATTGCAGCATCTTTTCTGTGTTGCAACATAGCTTTTACCTCCTCAATTGTGTGGGGGCGTTCATCCCAATCATCTGCTATGCTACTTCCCTCTCTAGACTGCTACAAACAACACCCAAATGCTTTTAATTTTGGAACTGTTTATTTGGTTCTGGTAGTGGAAGTACCAAAGGGGAAGACAAGTACTTCCACTGATGTTCAATTTATAAGACTAATCATAACAACGAAGTTATATTCTAACATTATGCACTAATTAAATTGCTTTCTTACTTCAAAAGCATGAAAAGTACTTGAGTGTTGATGATTGAAAAAATGGTTGGTATTTGAGAATGAATCTAAGTAACTCACCATGGACTTTCTGTCTGAAATGTCCTGAAGATACCTTGATTCCCAAACGCTATTGGTGTCACTAAATGCAGACTTTCTGCTGCCTTCATGAGAGAGCCTGGTGCGCTGATCAAGCACCCGAGCCTGCACACGAACCAGAGCTTGCATGCACTTGAGAGTCATCTTTGCTTGCTTTCTCACATTGTGACCTCTCACCAAAGCTTGCAACTTTACAAGTCCTTTAAGCGCACGAAGTGCCCTCCTTGCCTAGAATACAAACACAACCACAAAACCATCAAAACCCAGTTCCCCTTTCTTTCATTTTAACATTCCCAGCAGCCAAACAGAGCTTTAGATCTACACATGTACATGTTAATTGCTGTGCACCTACCAAGAGTCCTCTAAAGGCAGTCTGGATAACAATGGCATAATAGTGCTCTCTAGCATGATTAGAAGGCCTAGTTAGCCGAGCCACTTCGGCTGCTGCTTGGGCAGTTGCCATTGCAGCCTCAGCTGTGGCCACAGCCACAGCCAGCACATGCTTTTGCTCTGCAGCTGCTGAACTGTTGGCTGCTGATACATGGTCTGTGGCCTTTGGCGCTCGACCTTGTTGTGTAGCTGTTTCTTGTTGATTTAAATTTGTGGGTTTCCTGAACCACCTTCGCTTCTCTCTTTTCTGCACAAAACCCAGAAAACAGAAGTAAATTTTACCATCTCCTTCATCTGCCCAGTAACAAAAACAGAGATAAAAGAACAAAGAAACTGAAAGATTTTGGATTTTTAAGAAATAACCTTTTGATCTTCATCGTCTTTAGTGGGAGATCTGAAAGCCCTTTTGACAGCAGTCAACCAAGACGAAGTGCCTCCCTTCTTCCCCATCAAATAATACAGTAAAAACTAAAACGCAGCTGCATTTACATCAAGTATGAGGCTAGGAAAGAGCACAAAGTACCAGATAATGCGATGTGTGGGTGACCGTGGCTTGTACGAAAGTGCCACCTCTTTTAAATCTAAAGACAGAAAACGAAAGTGAGAGAGAGAGAGAGACTGAGGAACGTGACTTGCTCAGCCAAGCTTAAGATTCAATCAAATATTATATCTGAAAGGGTAATAAATTTGAAGGCTTTTTCTCTGAAAGGTTAAAACTTTGGTGTTTTTGGGGGCTCTGAAGGACGGTAATGGGTGGTGTCAGAAAGTACGTCCATAAAACTTTATAAAAATCTAAAATTTTATATAGAGGACGTGACAAAATGTGCCCAGAAAATGACTAAGTGGGTTGTGTTTGTATTTGTATACTGTTCTGTGAGTGTGATATCGAGGGGATGTTGAAGACCGAGAGAAAAAGAAAGAAAGAGAGAGCACGTTTAGGCGCACAAAAACCAACATTAATGCTTTTAACTTTTAAGCCAATAATTTTCCTTTTTTTCTCAATTTTTGTGGATAGAAATAGAACAGAAGAGGCTCCTGGCTTTTTCTCTTTAAAAAATAAACAACTGGGGCATGAACCTCTCATGCTGTCACGTGGTGGTAGCAGTGGTAGCAGCCAGCAGGTGGAGAGGAGGTGTTATAATGTGGTTGATGGACTACGATGGTCCCTCACACTCCACACTTAAAAATTGCATTAACATTGAGTATCCTTTTTAGTAAGCTGGAAACTGCATCTTCTGATCCAGTGAGTAAAATCTGGTGGTCCATTTTTTGGGTCTCTTGGTAGACTTGTGGCTGTAAGTGTACTGGGTTTTGACTGTATTTGGCTATAGAGCTTAATGAAACACATGGTCTTCTTAAGAGTCTTCAACTCTTGGAAGACCAGTCAAACTGTCTGATTTTGATTCCTCTATTCCTGTTTTGTGACCTCATTGTTCCAGAAACCCAAATTTTATAGCAGGCATATGGATCTAGTGTCTGTCCTGTACTTCTTCTTCATTAGTTTTGTACAGAGAGGATAAAAATTATTGCAGATAAATGCTAGGATTTGTTACACACAAATAAATTTATGGTTGGTGTTTAGCTTTACAAGTTTTCTGCTGATATCAAACTTGTTACTTGAGCAAGCTGAAAATTTTGGAGAAAAATAAGTGGGGCTTTGCATTAATGTAAAAAAGAGAGACCCCATGAGGATTTATGCAGTAAAATTTCCATCAGCTCCTTTCTGTGACAGGGAAAAGCCAATATGACATGGAATTATTGGATTGTGTCAGATTGGCATTCTGATTCTGGTTGGTGATTGATTATATATGGACCCTACAGCTGTAACTTGTAAATACCAAATTTATTTTTCTTTATCCTTTTATGTATGCATCTAGTCACAATGATATCAGAAGAACCATCACAAAATAGTACAAAGATACCATTGGTTTAGAGTTCTTGTTTCCTTTTTTGTTTTTGGTTCAAAGGGATTGAACCTACTGCATTTATAGATCTTGTTCCATCTTGTTTCTTTTTTCTGTTTTTGGTTCAACTGCAGCATGAGAAATTTCTTCTTGTTGCTTCTCTGATTGCCCCCTGCCGCTGTTGAAGAAGCTTGACAGTACCTCAGAGAGGACAATAATGTTCTTGAACTCTTTGGTCATCTGTAAAAAAAAGTAACAGAATGAAACTGTAAGTAAAGATTCACTTAGAAATGGAATGAGTTTTCCTTCTTGAAGATCACCAACAAAAATGTGAGAACCACAACTCCCCGGCAATGAGGAGACATTTTGGTGCCTTTTTTTCCCACAGGATGGACCACTTGACATAATATTATAAAGAAAGATCATGAAATTTGCATAATATGGAAGTCAGCTAGATTGCTTGCAGGTAAAGGCATCTGGCAATAAAATTGGAAGTCCCTTTTCTCTTTAAAAAGATTTCTTAAAACACAAGTGAGAAAGGTATGCAAGATCGGGAGGAGAGTAAGACCGAGGTCTCCGGTAGTAAAACCATGTGGAACAACATACAAATAAAAATCTTGACATCTGTTGTAGAAAGAAGCTATTACAGTTTTGCAAATCAACTCTCCCCAAACCATTTATTTCTCTCTGTAACGTTGAAAATTTGAAACAGTGGGTTCAATTTAAGAAAGAAAATAAAGAGGGGTTTGGTATCCTACTTGGATAGGAAACGCAAAAACTTGTATTTTTTTTAAAACCAAAGTGTTCTAAAATTCATTTTTTAAGATTCAAAAATGTGTTTGGTTGAATTTTAAAAACAAATTTTTTTTCTTTCAAAAAACTCAAACGACAATTGGGTGCCAAAACCTCGGGTTTCCATCTTGGCCTGAAATTCGCAAAACTCTCGAACAGTGGCGGTTCTATGGTTCAAAAGCCGATTGGGCAAAACTTACATACTAAACTCTACGATACGAGTGAATTTCATTAACCTAGTCATGAGGGACATAATGAGTCTTACCCTCAAAAATTTGTTTGGTTGAATTCTTAAAAACAAATTTTTTCAAGAAACTCGAACAACAGTTGGGTGTCAAAGCTTACCTAAGGTTTCCATCTCGGCCTGAAATTCGCAAAACTCTCGAAGGCATTGGGATCGAGTTTCTTGACGATGACGGTGTAATACTATATATGTCCATGAGTAACCTTGAAATTCGTAAAACCATTTATTTCTCTCTGTTAGATTGAAAATTTGAAATAGTGGATTCTAATTCAGAGAAAAAATAAACATCTAAGCTCAAAGAATATTCTCTTGAACTCTAGTTGGTACAAAGTAGGGCTGGGCATTTGGACCCGAAACTCGGCCAATCCGCCCAAACCAAACCGATGGAGTTGGGTTGGTTTAGTTTTTTTCAATTTTTTTTGGTCATTGGTTTGAACCCAAACCAAACCGAAATATATGGTTTGGTGTACGGTTTGCAATATTCAAAATCATGGTTTAACCAAACCAAACCAAAGATATTAAAAAATATTATATATAATATTATTATAAGAAATATATACATATAATACATAGTTTCAATCTTTTCTTTTTATTCTCTCTCAATCTCTCCTTTTGTCTTGTCTTTATCAGTCCATCTCTCTCTATTTTTATTTTCTCATTCTTCTTATATATGTCTTCTTCACACCCTCTCCCCGTCTCCCTCTTCTTCTTCTCTCTCCTTTCTTTTTCTCCTCTTATTCTTATTCTTCTCCATCTCTGCCTCTTTTTTTTTCTTCTTCTCCTCTCCATTGCTTTTATTTCCTCTCTCTCTCTCTCTCTCTCTCTCTCTCTCTCTCTCTCTCTCTCTCCTCTTCTTCTTATTCTTCTCCATCTCTCCCTCTCTTTTTTTCTTCTTCTCCTCTCCATTGCTTTTATTTCCTCTCTCTCTCTCTCTCTCTCTCTCTCTCTCTCTCTCTCAGAAAACTAAAAACCGAAACCGAACCAAACCAAACCACCAAGTCCGATTAACCGAAGTAATCGGTTTTCATCAATTATGATTTGGTTTCCGTTTTCAAAATAACCAAACCGAAGCTTACGGTTAGGTTTCGGGTTGAGCCCAAAACCAAACCAACCCAAACCGAGCCCTAGTACAAAGTAAGGAAATCTTCTATACATACAAAACCAAGCTCTCTCAATGTCAGACTATCAGTTGTATTGTATCCAATTACCAAACCTTTTCATGAAGAAACCCAATTTGGCTAGTCATGAGCTGAAGGCAGTCTAGGCCCAAAAGGAAAAAACAAAGAATGAAAAGCTACTGCTTAAAAAGCCTTGAAGATCCACCCTATTACTTGGGCCTAGCAATTTTAGCCCATGAGAGGCTTGTCTTGGTCTCCAACTCCAAACCAGAAAAACAAAAACAAAAACAAAAAAGTGGCACGACCAAATAGTCTCCTCTACGTTTGGAAGTTGGTTGGACCCTATGAATTTAGAATGATTAGGTCAAACAGTAAGTCAATTGAGTGATTAACAACAACATATAATATGTAGCACTCAAATGTCCTCTCTCTCTGGCCAAATTCTCATAGTACAGATATAGATACATGCACTTAATAAAACAAAATTTGAAAGCTAGTTTCCATCCATAGATTAAACAAGCACCAAACATTCTTTGTATTCTAGTTTTTGTTTGTATTCCGACATCCTTATCCTACCGATTTGAAGAAAAAATGTTTCCCCAACACAAATTCTGTTAAAAACTCACATCTCTATGCAGGACCGTTCTTGAGATTTTGAAGGACTTCTACGAAACTTAAACATGCAAATACTTTTTAAAAATTTCATAACCTAATGTCATAAAACAATCTTTTATGACTAAAATTCTTCATAAATTAGCATGTAATGACAATCAGAAATCAATTTAAAAAAATACAATCATTATACTATATCGTGCTAATTTATGATGAATTAACATGCTGGGGAGGGAGGAGAAAGCGTTTTGGGGAATATATATTGCCAACTCCGCTACAAACACTTTTTTTTTTATCAATACGTAGCATGCTAGAGTATATATACTATTGTTATAATATTAATATAATATAATACAAAGAAAACAAAATTTTGGGAGCCCTAAAAAATTAGGAACTCGGTGCGGTGACGCCACTTGCACACCACTTGAGGGCCGCCATGCATGCATATGAATTATGTAGGTCACCTCACCACCCGTTAATGTCAATTTGAATGCAACCATTATGAAGATTATGATCCTAAATCAAAACCATTACTCGTTTATAGTATTTGCTTCATGAAAAATGAGAAAATCTGATTTAAAAAAACAAAAGAATTATATTATAACAAACAAGTGGGGGAAGAAAGAAAGAACAGAAAGAAAGAAAGAAGAAGAAAAAATAAAGGAATATATCACAGAAGATTGAAAAACTGCAAATGATCGCGAAATAAATATTGGAGTCTCTCTCGCTTTTGATGACCTGATGATAAATTTATGAATTTCTTAAACATTAATCAGCTCATAAAGTTCAAAAGGAATCTCTTACAAATCACGTGTTAGATTGTTGTAGGGCATGGCTGCATGTCCCCTCTTTCCAACCACACCTCATGTTTTCTTGTGTTATCGAAGTTAGTGTTCGTTTGACATTATTTATTTAGGGTGATAAATAATTTTAAAATTTTTTTGAGAAGTTCAACCCGTTTAGTAAACTATCACTTATTGTTAAAAATTGATGCGAGAGAAAGTTACAAAGGAAAGCAACTAATAAGGTGCTTTTATTTTTTGATTATGCGGGAATTAGTTTCAAAGAGGGGCTGAGTTTAATGAAATTTACAAACTTCTAGAAATACCCCAATCGATTTCACGCAATCTCTTCTCTTTGTGTGTCTTCTCCTTCGCATCCCTTTACTTCTTTCACACCATCTCCTTCACATAGTTCTCCTTCTCTTGAGTTTCTTATATTCTTCCTATTATTATTTTTTATTGTTGACTCAATTGAAACACACTCCTGAGAAGCCACAAGACTTAGGTAAGAGGCATATTATGTTTATTTCTTCTCAATTTCATTCTTCCCTCTTTCTCTTTAATTTCTAGTGTTTTAGCTATAAATTTCATTTTTCACTCTCTTTTTAATTTCTAGGGTTTTAACTTCAATAGTTGTTGTTGTTGTTGGTTTTTTATTTTTTATGTGTTCCTATTTTTGTTTCTTTGACAGAATATTTATTTTAATAAAATATATTGAATTTAATCTGAAACATTAGTTTATAGCATATGGATACAAATATTTAATTTTCAACATAACACTTTATTTATTTTATAATTAAAATAATTTTTAGGGTGTGATGGAAACATATTTCAATATGTTTAATAGAAAAGCCATTTTAACATAATGCCCTTTTTAGTCATTATACATATCTCACAACACTTTCACAAAAAAAGTTACCAAACACTTAGAAATTGATTATTGTACAACAACACTTTTAACAAAAAGTTTATCAAACGCCAAATTGTTTCTCTCACAACACAACAAATCTAACAGCGATTATTTTCATAACACAGCAATGCCAAACTGATCCTTAATAAGGGGAGAATGTATACATGTCTCTAAATTTTCAAGTTTATTAGAAAACAATAATGTTATTTGTGCCATTTTTATTGACGTCATTGTTGACCATCCTTTAATAAAAGTGGACTCTACCAACATAAGATGTATGTGAGACCTACTTGTATTAGATAGGTGATCAACAATGTAGTAATTAAATGCGGTCCAAATAGCAACACTCATTAAATAATAAATAATAAAAAAAGAACAACATAGAAAATGTTAGATATATAAAATAAATAATCAATCCAAGAAAATAGAAGGCTTTATAGTTTGCCACCATAAAAATCCCATCAAACTTTGCGATTTGATTCTCATACATATGGCCTTGTTTTTCAAAAAGTGAACTGGCTTTCTAGAGCTGACCTCTCAATTCATGATCAATCTACAAATGATATTTATTTTATGTGCTTCTATTTCGATCTAGACGTAACACCTTGGCTCCATTTGACTGCCCCACTTCACCTACCGTGATTCTTCCTCAGTAAAATTCTTTTTTTTTTCTTCTGGTGTTTGTTTGACATTACATTAGTTGTCCCATTTCATTATGATTATAAGTTCGGAAAATGATCATGGATGAGCTCGACAGCAATGGAGGCTCACTCCAAAGTCTTTCCCAACAACCATTTTATACCTGGAGAGCATGATGGCATCAACCATAACTAATAGCCAAAGCCAGTTGTTATTGTGTGGGGCATGTCGGCTAATCCCCCAACCCCAGTTAATAATCTGCACCTTGGTTGTGGCCCTTGCGGACTAATCCTGTAATTAATTAGCCGGTTAATTTCTGTGCCATAATACACATTATGTACCTTTATGACTAATTGAACCTATTAAGTCTTAATCGAGTCACTGTATCAATAGTTCTTGGTCTGGAAATAGCTGTCTCCACTAGGTCTTATGCGCGCTCTATCTCAATACTTTTTTGTGCGTCAAGTTTTGGTTTTCTTCTATACCTATTTCATATATTTGATATCTTCACAGTATATGAAGAAGAAAATGTGACAACTTTTCTATTGGCCATGAGTTTCCACGGCATGCGTCAGAGTACATGATCAGAAAAAAAGGCTATATTCATCCATGCACCAGAAAGAAATTTGGCCAATGAAATTATTATGGTAGGCCGTCTATGGATTGGCCTACGGATAAAAAGGTACGTACATAGGCCTTCTTTCTATGGTTGGCCTGTCTTGATGAAAAAGTTGATGGAAAAATATCACCCGAAATCTGATTAATGTCAAGAGATCAAGATAAACACGGAGAAAGAATTTGCTGCATTTTCGCTGTTGTTTTTGTACGAAAGAATCTATCAGTCACTGTTTTGGATGTAGCTAGCGCGAAGTGAAACGAGTTCATAATTTATATGCAAGGAGGAGAAGAATCTCCTAAAGGAGTTTCTGAATTTGACTTTTCAATCTTCTTTTCGAAATTAATTTTTGCTTGACATATAGAGTACAAGAAATGGAAAAGGTAATGTCAATTGTGACAAGAATTCTGATTAATCTTGCATAAACTCATGACTTAACGCAATACCTACATGCATGCACACAAAACTACATTTACATGTATAGTTGATGATGCCATATCCAAGTACATATATGTATCACATCTATAACTGATTTTTTTGCACAAATAATTATTGAAAGAGATCTAAAAATTGTATGGTTCTGATCGTTGAATTACATTTCAGAATTGAATGTCCTTATCCTTAAAAAAGAAAAGAAAATAAGGGCATCCAATTACTGTTATATTGATTTTGGATCTAAAATAAAAATAAAAAGATTTTCTTCTTGATTATTTCCTTAAATTATATTGTTGCTAATGCTTTTACGTTTAAAAAATCTAATGCTCACGTTAAATCATAAAGGAATGATTGAGATGCACAATAAATCAATGGAAATGTATCAGATGTGCACATGAACTGTTCCTGACTATCTAACGAAATCATGATCCATGAAGAAACTAAATCTTGCATGGTCCCATTTGGTTTATATAATAAATCAAATTTAAAAATTCCTTGATATCCAATTCGCAAGTTAAATCATAAATGAATGATTGAGATGCACAATAAATCAATGGAAATGTATGAGATGTTTATATCATGTTTTATCTAATTATGAAATCTTAATTTTACAGCACCTTAATTCTCTGTTTGGGTGAGAGAAAATAACTCAAAATTTAGCTAAAAATCGGAGAATTTAAAAGGAGAAATTGACAATTCCCTTATTTGATAACTTAAACGCGAAATTTATTAAATGAAAGATAATACCTAATACAATTGACAATTTATAAGTATATGAACTTAATTCAATGATTAGGGACGGTTCAGTTTTAGGTTCCCTCTCAAGGAATATATCCTTTGTGGATGGGGGCGGTCCTATACCTAAGGAAAGGTAGGCTACTGCCTACCTCAAAATTTTCAAAAATAAAAAATACCCATATAAAATACGCTAACCCATGTGAAACATACAAACCAATGCTCACCCAAAAAGTAAGCCATATGTTATGTATGCATAACCTAAAATTTCTACTCTTTAATTACCTCCTCTTTGATTTTTGAAATTTTGTTGAGATATTTAATTTGATATTGGTATTGTTGAGATGTTTTGATTTGTTGTTGGCATGTTAATGTTTGATTAAAGGCATTGATGTTATTATGATAATTTATTTGATTTTTTGTTGGGATGTTGGATTAAATAGGTTATCTTTTGTTATGTCAGTTGAATCCCAAGAAAATAAAGAATTTGTTGGAATTTTTTTTTTTAAGAAAAAGAATAGTTTTTTTTTTTGCTATACTTTTATTTATATATAGAGATGCATTTGAAAGGCATTATGTCCTCATACTAGGTGTATATTTTTATGTTTATTAATGAGATTCACTCATAACCTCGAGTTTTTAATGTGAGTTTCGCCCAGTTGGATTTCAAATCCTGGATCCGCCACTGTTTATGGAGGACACATGATTATGAATAACGTCCCACAAACTAGGTACAAGGCTCTCTCTCTAGGCGAGTTATGAAATTAATGATGATCATGAGTAATAATTTATCTCCAGGATGAGATGCCGACTTGACGATATATATAGATGCCATGTTCTTTGTCCCCCCAAATTAATCCTTCCTTTTTGTTGTACCTTTGTCTGTTCGAAGCTGCTGGTCATAATATGATTCTATTTCATTTTCTCTGTCATGTTTGATTGGTCCCCTTTTAGGTTTTAAAGTACGGCATAAAGCTATAGGGACAGACAGTGGAAGAGACAAGTAAAACTAAGCATTAGTTTAAGGAGCAGTTGGGATACGAATATATGGGATAAGTGTCTTAACCAGCAGAGATTTGGACATGAAACCTCTACTTAATTGTGCCTCATATTCTTTGGGGGATTAATTAGTCCCATAATCCTATCCAACCATCCCAGTTGGGTCTAATTAATATGACCCCACTAAAAAAAAAAGTAAGCAATGGTCACCATCTTCTCTTTTCTAATTAATACACACAAACCACATGAGAATAAAACAATCACACACTCGAAGTAAAACAAACACACACAGAGAACATAAGAATTTATAGAGGTTTGGCGTTGTATCTATGTCCTCTTAGTGATCCACCGGAGAAATTCACTAGTATGTTAGAACAACTTTAATTTGGTTATAATGAAGACGCTCTCTTTTCTCTCACTCTTGCTCAAACCTAATTTGATGCCCTTGTTTTCTCTTTCTCATGAAAATCAGCACTAATATGTCTATTTATAGCGTATAAGACTTTAGTACAATAATTAAGGAATAAGAAACCTAAAACTAACCAAAACTCGAGGAAAAACCATCTTAAAACGAGTATGATCCGAGACCTCGTGACTTATGCTTGAGTGCACTCAGTGGCGAATCCAAGATTTTATGTGTGTAAAGGCATGTCACAAAATATAGACAATAAAAAAATTCAAACTCAAGACATACCAAAACATCAAAAATAATATTGTCTATTCATTACAATCATAATTTTGACAACAACAAAAAAGTCATTACAATTCATAATTGCCCTTGACAAGTTTTCATATTTTGAAATCGTTGCACAACAACCACGTCACCTATACTATTAAAAATGTTTTTCTCATTATATGCAACCAAGCAATCATTCATCTATAAATTAACCTAATTTTAAAACTTGATAATATAATATTGAGTTTGAGAGAAAAACTCACAAACAATGAGAAAGTTTGCTTCCGCCAAGAAAATAGAAAATGGATTAAAATCTCTTTGCTTTTTAGCAATTTGTGTACAAAGGTAATATTTGTGTTACAAGGTAATATAATAATAATAGTAAACTTTTGGGAATGATTTGCAAAAGAAGGCGTAGTCTTGGAGGAAATGTAGGTTTGGCTGGGTAGGGCTCCACGTGGTAAAATAAATATGTTAATTAATATGGATTATCCTAACAGCATACTACCTTTTTTTATTTATAATAAAAATTCAGTGAGGGCTTGGGACTACATTGGTCTCAACGTGGCTCCGCCCCTGAGTGTGCCTCGAGTCTGCTCGAGCACTTGGATTTTTACATTTTGCTGCTTGAGCGTCGCTTTCGCTCGAGCGGCAGATCCTAGTCACTGGGTCTGCAGCCCTTAAACTGATCGTCTCCTTCGTTTCTTCCATAAGTAGGCCAAGTTTAAAAGTGTTTGTGAGTTATAAAAATTTCAATCGCTTCTAACAAAAACACTTCCAACAGAATTGCTTATGAGCAAGGTCTAAAATATTGATGGCTTTGGAAATATTGGTAGTCCAAAAACATGGAAATTTCTATGGAAATATCGGGATATTATCAATATCGATAAAACTTGAATAAAAACCACAGAAATTGTTAGAGAAACTTGGAAATTTTTCTTGAAACCTTGGAGAATGTTTATTTAGTCAATTATCTATTGCTTTATCACAAAAAATTGGAAGAAAATGCATTGCATGATGGGTTTAACTAATTTAAGTTGATTAAATAGCAAGCTGACAAACATTGCAAGTGTAGAAAATATGTAGTAATTAGTGAGAGAAGATTAAGCACACCATAATAATTTATTTATAATGATTTACTACAATATTTTATACTTTATACATTACATGGTAAGATACATGAGTGACTTAGTACCACATAGAGTTTCTATAAGGTTCAAATTTGAGTTATTTACACTAACACCTCTTGAGGTTTTCGGTTTTTCACAAAACTCCTTAAGGTTTTAGAAATTACAATAACACCCCATGAAGTTTTAAATTGTTTTCACAAAACTCTTTTTCATTGATTTTTCATCTAAAGATTGATGATTTTTTACAAAAAAATTCTCCAAATGACAAAGTTGGCCTTTAAGATTAGATTGCATATACTTTATTGAGGTTAATTTTGTCATTTGCATAGTATTTTTTCAATGAAATCATCAATTTTTGGACAAACAATATCAATGAAAAGTTTGTGAAAACAAAGTGAAACCTCATAGGGTGTTTGTGTAATTTTTGAAACCTAATGGGGTTTTGTGAAAACACAAGAAACTTCAGGGGGTGTTATTATCAATCACTCTTCAAAATTTTCGTTGTCTTCATCATCTCGATATTATAGCAATATTTTGGCCAAATGTCGCTAAAGTGTGAGAGAAATTATAGATGTCAATATTTTTCGATATTATCGATATTTATACGATATGTGTATGGATACGTTCCAAAATATTCTTAACTCGAAAAAAAAAAAAATTATCCTCAATATTTTATTAATATTATCGATATTTTAACTATAGTTACATTACAAGTAGAAGTGCGCATGTATAGGGCCTTGAGGTAATTAATTAAAGAATAAGGAAAGACGTACACTGAGAAGGAGAAAAGAAAGTTTGTAGTTTGTACGTGGGAGGTCGTTATCGAGTTTAATAAGTATAATAGATAAAGCTCCTCCAAGGTATCCCATGGTTGGTGGCATGGCCTTGAATCCCGCTACATGTTGCCCCTCAGTTTCCTTTTTTCTGCGTCACCCTTTCTTAACTTATACTTATCTTTTGGCTTTTGCCCATTTTATTCACATGGCACACTACCAAACCTCCACACGTGTGCGTCTCATTGGATATGCATGCATATGCAGTGGCACACTACCAAACCTCAAAATCACACTAGGTTTTTAATCTTCATCTGGGAGGGCCATCACTAATCTAATTGCAGTTTTTGTATTACTATATCATATATTTTATAATATATTCAAGAGATTAATAATTTGGATAGGCCTGGCTGTGCTCCACCACTGTGCATATGCATGTATGATGGAGGGCATTCAAACAAGGCAACTTGCTTATGGGCATGCATATGCATGTATGATGGAGGGCATCCAAACAAGGCAACTTGCTTATGGTCTATCTATGAGGAAATGGTCAATCTTTTTTTGTATTTGTCTAGTAAAAGAGTTATTCGTGTTCGACATTAACATATGACTTATTTGTTATTCATGTTAATTTGGGTCTTAATTTCAAATAAGGATTAGCCTGGTGAACTTGCTAATTATTTTTTAATCAAGTTGAAGTTGTGATAAAATAAAAATATATTTGAGTGTGACGGTAACATCGTCAAGTAAAAGTGGATCAAATTCTGCTAAATCCAGAAGCACATAAGCTAAGAACTAGGACCTAACATCGTAATACCAATCGTAAGACAGCATAAGCAAACAAAAGGAATGCACATAAGTTTACTTGCAAGGATCGACGTACATTTTTCATGGCCATGACCAAAAATTTGGAAACTTTCATAGCAATGATCGGCATAGAATGCGATAATAACCCAAGACAACGCCACAATATTGGTGTAATGCATCAAAGGGAAATAGTCAAAATTAAACAAACTATCGTGCACTTATACCCACTATACACAGGCCTCTTGTCAACCTATTTTCATTACCAATTCCTTTTTTTTTCCCTTCCCTCAGATGACGAGACAAATATGCAAAGCTTACGCGTGTTTCTCTCTATATGATTCCATTCCCTTTTGACTTCTTGAAAAGTAGGGCAACCTTTTTGCCCTCTCTCTCTCTCTCTCTCTCTGTGGGTAGTGAGTTGTGATCATGTACATGCAGCCTTGAGTTTTGAGTGTGATGAGATGAGATGATTAATTGGTTGAGCCATGGGCTCGGCACCTTCCTCAAACAAACCGACAAGCCACGTGATCTCACAGATAATAAATTGATGATGATGATGATGATATATATGTATATGGTCCATCACCAACTTGAATATCTTCCACCTTAGAAGATACAAAAGTTAGGATTATAATTGCATTTGGAATTATAAAGAGATAATAATAATATGAGTGCTAGTAGAACTCCACTTAACAAGCTCACACACTTTGCCAATATATACAGATATTCTTCTAGACATGAACAGTAATAAAAAAATTTAATAGTAGACATGGTGATTAACCTAAGATAATGGTACTTGACAATGCCAACCCATCTAAAAAAACTTGTTAACTAATAATTAACCTTTATTTGTCTAACATATATTACTGTGCTTGTAATTATATTCCTCTGACTTTGATGGACTAGATAACATTCTTATATGATATTGGGTGGTTCCGTTATATAGGACCGTTCGACACGTGGCACAGCGCGTCGGAGGACGACAGAGATGATGATTGCCGAGCAAAGCTCCAGAGGTTGATCTCGCCGTTGTTGTAGTCTTGGGTGGCATGGTAGGATTTGTTGGATGAAGATGAGGATATTGATCGTAGAGTTGTTGGTAATTGGAGCTCATGATGATCATCATTGCAATCATAAGGGTCACTGAAGCAAGCCAATTGCCTAGAGGTCTCGGCTTGGCCATTCAGTTGTGAGGCCACAAAGCGATCGAGGGCTGCCCAGTTGGTGAGCCCTGAGTCCATTTGGTGCTGAAAATCCTCATCAATATTATTCTCTGCTGCCATCATCTCCTCATGAATATTGGGTTGGTAGCAGTCTTGGCTGCTGGTGGAGTTTGGGCTGTCTAGGCTTGGAAGCTTCAAGAACCTCTCATGGTAGCCATTGTGATTGTTGACGCCTGTGTTGATGGGTTGGAGGTTGAATCTTGTGCTCATGTTGTTGCCTTCATTCTCTTCTTCCTTGCAGGTCCTTCCAATGTATTGAAGCATTTGCTCCAAAGCTCCCTCAGGGCATGAATCAAACAGAGATTGGGCACTTCTTGTTTCTGTTGTCATGGATGAAGTGGTGGTGCTCATGATTGTGCTGCCCGAACCAATTTTATGGAGGTTTTTCTTCTTGAAGATTCGGCAAACCACCCATCCCTCCTCTTGTGCTGCCTCTCCCACAATCATTGGCACCTAAAATAAACAAAACATACTTAAGCATAGGTTTGTATTGTCGTAAATTTTAACCGCACATTCAGGCAAAAACGCAATCTGAGAAAAGAAAATTTCACTCTGCATGCTGTTCAAAATAGAACATAATTAAGAATGGTGTGATTATTGAAGTACACAAAGTGGCTTACATTGGTGATGCAATTGCTAGTGTTGTTGTCATCAAGTCTATATTCATGCATGATCCAATCGGACTTTTGGCCATGTGGAGCTCGGCCTTTGTAGAACACAAGAGTCTTCCTCATACCGATCCGCCTGCAGTTACTGCTTATCACCTTATCACGGCCAGTGGCCTTCCAGAATCCGGCCGCAGTTGCACGATTTGTTCGTGTTCCGGTGGGGTACTTCTTGTCCTTATGGCTGAAGAAATACCAATCATTTTGTGGTGTGGTTCCTATTTTACACTTCTCTGAAAGGAAAAAACAAAGGAATTTGAAAACTTATAATGGGTCATATAGGAATAATTAATTGGTTCCAAAATCCAAACTTCATTACTAAACAAGGACCAAACAATAGAAAACAGAAAATAGAAATGGTCTTTTTATGTACCTTGTATATCCCATGGCTCAAGCTTATTGAGATCAACATCTCGGATAACATCCAGATCAATACTCTGATTTGAAACCTTCTTCTTCAAGTAGTATTGCAGGAGCTCCTCTTCTGTTGGATGAAATCTAAAGCCAGGAGGAACTTGGGATTGCCCATTTACGGATATACTCATGTTCTCAGGCGCCATTTTGATTAGTGAAAGATTTCTGATCAAAATTAATGAAGTACTAGTGGTGAAGAGGGTACACGAGAGAGAGAGAGAGAGAGAGAGAGAGGACTAATGAGAGAGGAGCAAATAACAAATGGTTGTGTACGCAAACAAGTATGTAGGAGGACTATATATATGTGTTGTGGGACGAAAAGGGCAAAAGATACATGAACGAATTCAAGCTTTTGGTTCTCATGGGACATGTGTTTACACAAGATTGAATTTTTATTTATTTTTACTGTTTCTCCGAGAAGGGCCACCCACCTTACATTACTAAGATGTAGAGAGTCGTGGGGTCCAGTATCAATAAAAGGGTCCCACAGAGAGGACCCTGTGTGAAACTAGTAGTGTAAGGGCGCAAGCTCACATCCACAACTATGACCCTCGACCTTAAAATCTCCTTAGAAAACCACCTCTTAAACAACCATGGACCACACTCATTCTCTCTCTCTCTCTCTCTCTCTCTCTGTGCTTTGTGCAACCACCACAACAAAAAAACAGATGGTGGGGTACGTAGGGAAAGCTCTTTCATGGCCCGTTAGATGAGAAGAGATGAAAATGTGACATAAAGAGATGACACTAGCCTTCTAGAGAAAGCCCCTTTGAGTATCTCTAGTCTCTAGAGGCTAAAGCTACCTTTCTTTAGCCATAGCACTGTGCACATGACATGAGGCAAACCCTTTTGCAATTTGTGAAAGAGAAAAAAGCTTTAATTTCCAAAAAACTTGTCTTCCCTTGAAGAGAAAAAAATTATTGTATCTGTCTTTCCTACAATATAATCTCCTAATTTGCTGTAATGTAAGTGAATTATGTAAAATATTCTCTTGACAAATATAGATATGATAAGAGAACATTATTTTGTGAATATTACGTCAATATACGTACTAATTCATGTTCTGCAATATGATGTGAGAAAGATCACATACATGTGCATATGTGATTACGAAAATTAATCTTCAACAATAGGAGTTATATTGAGGCTCCATTCGATCGACTGGAAGACCAATTAAGCTATTGGGTTAACTGGTGATTTGCGCCTTGAACTAATACCTATGTTTCAATTTACTCCCTTTTTTTTTTGCCAATTTGCCCCCGGACGTCAAAATCTACCACTTCCCATCCATCCTGCCATCAAATTGGAGGTTACTTTTGTCATTTTGTGTCTCCACCAAAATACCAACTTGATGGCAAAATGGATGGGAAGTGGTAGATTTTAACGTCGCAAATTGGTGAAAAAAATTAGTTCGGGTCCTTAATTTTCTTTATATATAAAAAAAGAATAGAGAGTAAAATGAAACTTATGTACAAACTTCAGTGGGCAAATCACCAGTTAAGCCTTAAATTATTTTGTTGGAGCTGGAAATAATGAAGTACAGCTCAAGTACTTGAACTAATAACCATGGCTCAGCTTTTTTTAATTTGTTTTTTCTTTTGTTGGGGGCGCATAAAGGTAAATGTCTTTCTAACACTGCAGACCGATGGGTAGACTAATGGACTTGCATATGCCTCTAAAAAGGATGCACAAAATTAAACAAATAATTAAAATAACGTTCCAATATTTTCTAAGGATATATAATAATAATAATTTTTTGTTTGCTAATGCATGTACGTACTCTCAGCGGACGACCTTTTATATATTCTGTCCATATTAAATTGAATGTATATAATTAAACATCCCACCTGGCCAATTTTTATTTTCAAAAGGAAAAAAAAATCCACGTGGCCAGAGTGCCAAGTAGTTATTACTAATTAGATTTTATTATTATTTTTATTTCGGTTACTAATTGCGAAATAAAAAATAAAAACAAACAGATGTGCTATAAGTTGTTGCCAACGGACAATACAAAATATGGGTAGATATGCATGAGTGATCACATGCCTTTCTTGCTATGAAATTTTCCAATATTTTGTCCCTAGCAAATTTTATTGCAATACAAAATATGGATAGATATTGTTGGGTTAGGTGTGATATGTTTATATTGCAAATTTTATAGGGAGTTTCACTAAAACATCCAAAATGAGGGCTGAAATTATAAAAAAACCCAACACTCAGAACACTTTATAAACACACTCAAAACCCATCATTACACACACTCAAAACCCATTTATAAACACACCCAAAAAATATACAATTGTTGATTTTGGGGTTGATTTTGGGTGTGTTTCTATGTTTAAATAGTGTTTGAATTTTTTTATAAATATATGTCTAGGATTGGGTTTATTTATAAATTTGTAAATTTTATATATACATGTGAATTAATGTTGACGCAGTTTGACAATCATTATGAGGCAATCAAATGATTACCTAAGAGAACTAAGTAATCGACCATAAATGAGAATACCTTATGGGGTGTATTCAATTGTGATTTTAATAGATTGTTTTGAAGCTTAAAGTACGGTGGTATTCAATTAGGATTTTTAAGTAATCAATAAAAATCTAGTGGTATTCAATTAAGATTTTTAAATAATCAATACAAGTCCGGTGATATTCAATTAGGACTTTTAAAAGGTAAGAAAAAGTACTGTGGTATTCAAAAACTTACCGATTTTGAGGTATTTCATTAAATGATGTATTGTGTGAGACTTTTGAGTATGTGATATAAATACCAAATCACATAACAAATCTCATCTTCCTATGCATGATTCTCATATATGCTCTCATACTCTCTTTTTTTCCCCACTATTCGACTATACATAAAAAAAACCTTTCATAAGAGAGACGATAAAGAAACATTAACAAGAAAGACGATATTGCCTCTCCTGGAGCTAATGGGCATTTTCCAATAGCTCTTCTTTCCTTGTAGACAAGTTTATTTGGAGCAAAATTATATTTTCGATACTCTTTTTTTAGAATCTCCTGCTCATTATAGACATTTCCTAGCAAGGAGTTGCAATTCTGTCGGTGTGCCCACAAGTTGCTTGATCTAATGCCTCAAATAGGCTTTTTCTTTTTTTTTTTTTTTTTTATGTGTAGCTGCTACGCATACAGCACATATGGCTAAATATTTTTCTAATTCCCTGTCCCAAAATGTTTGAGACCAGGACAAAACAAAAAAAGGAAGAAGCCTTACCCACAATCTAGAAGAAACGTTGATAAGGTACAGGGTGTATTTTTACTCCATAGTTTTGGTCCAAGCTTTGATAAAAATTAGGAGTAGTCATGGGATTGGGCTAGAAGTTTTCACTATGTTTCTTTATTTTGTATTTCTGGTGCTATATGTTTTGCATTAGGTGTTGGTAGTTTTGGATGTAGCTTCTAGCCTCTACTTATGCTTTTGTATTTCTATTGTTGGTTTCTCAATTGTGTTGTGTTTCTTTAACGTATTCATTCTGGCCATGTATGGCTATATTGGGAGTTACATTGTTGATGTCGGTGTACTCTCCCTGAACTAACCATTGATGGTTACTATGCCTCCATCTTTGTATTAACCCTAAAAATTGGGTATATGTATCCTAAAAATTGGGTACATTCCTTCAGGTTATGTATTTAGGTGAATGATGATGGGTGATAGAGTTCAAGCTTGTACAGAAATATAAGTAAAATCATGTAATTGTAATTTATTAAAATCATAAGTAAAATCATGTATTTGCAATCTATTAAAATCATGAGTAAAATCATATAATTACAAATCCGGCTGAAATCCATTACATTAAAATCATATAATTACAATATATTAAAATCTCAATTGAATACACCCCCCTTAATTTTATTAACTTCATAATAATAACATAATGTCCTAGCCATGGACTAAAATTGGTTTAAATACTCCTAAAAACCCTAGGATTACAAAAGGAAATTAAAAGAGAAATTAACCAAAGTTTCTAAAAATCTGGAAAATATTAAAAGGCTTGTTTGGACTGCTAAACGACCTTGAACGCCCAAAAAGTGGTTTTACTCGTAGCGCCATTTTCTTTGAAAAGGTGGGTTATGGGCCCAAATTGGAGCTCGGGGCCCAAACTCGTAACTTGCCGGTTTTGCCTTTGCGTGCGCGTCGCTCCAACTCCTCCTCTATCGCTTCAGCCATATGTTCAACATCATATGTAAATTCAAAATAAGATGGATCATACGGTGTACATATCTTTTAACTTCAAACTATAAATTAAAATTCCCTAATTTTTAACCCCATAACCTATATCACTCATAGAATCCTCATAAAATAAGCATTCGCCAATTCAAAATACTAGCAAATTTAAAAAAGAATCGCATAATTCTAGTTAAACACGCTTGTCGTACTAGAATCGGATTATCTTGTTTGAAGCCAACTTAATCAGTTCATTAATTTGATTTGACTTTGAAAATGTTAGATGCAATTGACAGTACTATATATTGACTAAAAGGAGGTGTAATTTTAATATAAAGATATTTGGTGGAGGAACAATTTTCAATATAGTTTGGTAACGAAATATATATTGACAGTACTATCCCCAACTAAGATTTCATGCGATTTTTTTGGTGCTACCTGATATTAAATAAGTAATTAGGGTGGAATCTTTTATCGTTCAAATCGTAGACTTATTGTTTAAGAGTTCAAGCATTGTTCAATTGGAGAGTGTATGGAATGGACCCACTTCTTTAATCAAATGAGACCTCTACTGTAATTTGGTGATGATTTGTATACTGATTTCTTGACAATTTCCCCTATTTTAAATGTTAATTACTTAATCACCGTCACATACAAAAATTTCTTTGTTCGAGTTGTACGATTTTGTGCTAAAATGACCATTCTAACTTATTAACCAATAAATAAATAAAAATTCAATTTGGAGAAACTATAAAAGTTGAAGAAATAGTAGAACTATATGCCAATTCCTATCTAATCTCATTATGCGTAATGCTTCTCTTATCACATTTGTATACCACGTTTCCATATCCCACCTTATGTGGCAAATGAGGTGGACATCCACATCAATTAAAATTAATTTAACATTTTCTTTTCTTTTATGATTTATTGACACTTTTTAATTGATGTAGCTCTCCACTTCATTTGAAAAGAGTAGCATTACTCTTATTAATATATTTCACTTTCTTGCTATCGTCAGCTAATGGTTGAACTATAAATTAGTTAGGGAAACTTTTAGAGGTCTCTGTGCTAATGATTTTGAAGCTAATTCTCTGAATTTCTTAAACTCTAATCATTATATTTGGCTGATTAATGACAGAGCAACCACTTCATACTTTAGTTACTAACCGGCATTTATTTTTATTAGGGTTTTGATACCCATATCTTTTTCCTTCCTTTTCAAATTTTGCTATTGCGGTTGTCGTTGGAGAAAGTAATATGTTGAATATCAACATACATGAATAGTATATTAAACAACTTTTTGTGTCGGTAGTGCACATATATAATCATAAGACGGAAAGCATGGAGGTAAATAATTAAAGACAACTAATTAATTATTAATTAAGTATAAACTTGGGATTTATTATCCAAGACGTGTTTTACAAATTAGCGGATTAATTCTACGCTTGTATAAGAAATTTAATGAGTTCCTCTTCAAATTTATGCGTTAACTATATCCGGCTTGAGTTTAATTTATTGTTCATGTATGCATAAGACTTTTTCTTAAACTTACATATACTAACGAGTTAGTCTCACTCACATCAACAGTTAACTTACATATATAAACGAGTTAGTCTCACTCACATCAATAGTTAGACAATCACGTACCCTTCGTGTACATTGACAATTGGAGCTTAGAAAAGTGAGAGTTCCAAATTCCCACTCCAAATAGACTAGAAGACAAAAATAGTGGCATTTCGCTATATTTCACGTTAGTCTTATGTAGAAATAATGAGCACACCAGCCTTGACAAAGACCTCCAATTCTCTGAAAATAAAAAATATCGTTAGTCTGGTAAATATGTGACAACATAAACCAAGAGTGACAGCAAGAGACGTTTTCATGAACATTATTTAATTCTTGTAGATACATGTTGTGATCAGTTTACGTCGTAGTTTTCTAGTTCATGGTTACATACATATGACATCATCTGTAAACAAAATCCTGGAAGTTTGCTTGAGAAGCAAACGCAGGTGGCCATGCATGTTATTTGTTGTTGGCATGGTCTTAGTAGAGGTGAAATGTCAACATTCGAGTCACAGAAGATTAGATTAGATACCAGCAGCACGAAGATAAAATCTCACCTAGCTAGATTGTCATACGGTTTTGTCATTATTATAACATTCTTTTGTAGAAAATAATCATTTTTCTCATGAAAAATTCCCATGCTTCTTTGAAAATAAAGCCAAAAAATTCCCACTTTGCATAAAATTATTAATTTCTTTTATTCTCATTTTGAATTCAAGACCATCCAATCATTTGACTGCAAATTACGGGTCATACTAAATAAATATTCATGCTTATATATAACCCCAAAGTTATCTTGTACGATTATATGAAATTGTATTGTCAGATGACCGAAAAATGTAGTTTTCCGTAATAAATTTAATTAGAATTAAAGTTTCGAACTCAAAATCAATTGAAAACGAGGCAACACAAGCTTTCATTTCTCAACAGAGGACACAAACCCTTAACATGCCCCATCATGCGCAGCATCAATCAAGCCAAATACATGACACAAACATATATATCCCACCCCTGTGAGATATATCATAGACAACTTGTGGAACCAATGTTGTAACCCAAAACAAAAATATACATTGAGAAAAGACATACTTTTATGTTTGTTGCATGTCAATGAATAAATAAAACTTGTGAATTGTCGAGATATGCTGCGGACACTAGCTGTTACATACTTATACTTTCAGCTTATTTAACTTGTATAAAGGACAGCACGTGTTCCATAATCCATATCATAACAAATTATAGTGGTTCCATCTAATTCTAATACAGACTACTATACCACGTATAACGTGAAACGAAAGCTGCTTATTTCTCACACTTTAGCTAAATGGTAAGGAACTCAATAAATTTCTCCTTCTGCAATAAAAAGCCATTATAAGTTATATGCTCGCAATGATTGTTTCATTAATCCTGTGACATCATCTTAGTAGATAAATACAAATCAAACATATATAATTTGAAGTGAGAAGGAAGTTAGTGGCCAAAGCTAAGGCCCGTTGTTTGATAACCATTTCTTTTCTTCTTCTTCTTTTGCTTTTTTTGTTTTTTGTGTGCTAGAGTATAGAGGGAAAAGAGGGAGAATTGATGGGATTAAGAGGAGCAGATGGGAGGGATGACTAAGAAAAGTGAAACCAAAAACTAAAAACTGAAATCTATTTGAAATTTTTTTCACGTTCAAGTTTTTGTTTTCACTTCTGTTACTCCTCCTTCCCATCTCATCCTCCTCTCTCATCTCCTCTCCCAATCTCATCACACTCATTTTTACTCTCATTTTCCTCTATAATCTAGTAAAAAAAATAAAAACTAAAAACTAAGAGCCCGTTTGATAACCATTTCAATTTTAGTTTTTAGTTTTCATTTTTTGTGCTAAAATGTAGAGGAAAATGAGAGTGAGAATAGGAGTGAGGATGATATTGAGAGAGAAAGAGAAGATGAGAGGGAGGAGTAACAAAAATAAAAACAAAATCTTGAAAGTGAAAACAATTTGAAATAGGATTTCAGTTTTTAATTTTTATTTTCACTTTTGTTACTCCTCCCTCCCATCATCTCTCATTTTCCATCTCCACTCTCATTCTTACTTCCATTCTCCATATTTTTCCTCTATATACTAGCAAAAAAAATGAAAAATGGAAACTAAAAACTAAAATTGAAATAGTTATCAAACGGGCCCTAAAATTGAAATGATTATTAAACGGGCCATAATTTATCGACAATATATATTCTTCACCAAGGTGAAATCTGATTATAACTTGTCTGTCACTAACCAAAATGACAGCTAGTGAGGATAGATCCAATCGTGATTTGCATGTTGGTATATGAATTTTCTGATGGTTTTTTTAAAAAAAAAATTGTTGGTGTATACATTCTCTGCTTAGTCAATGTACCAAAACAAATATGGCAACCAAAATACATCACTCACTACACCGTTCAAATAGGATCGGCCCACAAAAATAAATAAGAAAATCATAATTATTGTAGCCACTTTTTTGTGTAGACAGGACATAAGAATTCCGACAAAGTTTAAGAAAAAGACATAATTACAAAGTTGAAGAAGAATATTGGATCAAAAGACCACCTGAAAACAACCACACAACTTTCTATTTAATACAAGATTTTGTGAGGGAGGAATCCTCTTTTAATTCGAGAAATTCCAATGCCATGCAGCTTCCTGCAATATTGGACGACTCTGTTAAATGTTTATTATCGCTACAAGTTAATATCCTAACCTAATCTTGGTCGTATATTACTTGCTTTGCGTGCATGACGTATGATTAAATCCCTATTTTATACAGTTATGAATTAGAAAACAGTAGCTATATGCCATGATAATTAAGAGAAAAAACTGATTATTAATATTGTAGGGCATGCGAAAATTCTTCATGTAATCTAACAGAATTTTGAGTACGAATCAAGTTACTGATCGATTTATGAGAGAATCATTCTATACATAAGTTGTATTGCAGTAGAGAAAATGTCATTTGTCCAAATCATGATATAATAGAGTTTGAAAGAGTGAGATGCCTTTGGGGTAAGATTTTCTTTCCTCAAGTTGCTAGAAATTAAACCCATGATAGGAACTCACAAACCGAAGATGTGATATCTATGTTAATAAGACTCTAATTTTTTTATTTTTTTATTTTTTTTTGGGGTGGGGGGGGGTGGGAGGTTGGGGTGGTGAGGGAGGAGATGAGAAAATAAATAATCGTTTTCTAAATTGCATGCATGTATTACACGTTCATCCAGTAAATTATTTAATTGCATGCATGTACGATTGTATTTTTGTCTTGCTCTTATAAAATTTATACGTCAAAGTATTGATCGTTGAGGATGTGAAAGATGTTTTCATATGTCTTGCCATTGTTTGTATATAATTCAGATTATTGAGACTGATTAACTCAAATACATACCTAATCATTTGTCAATTAACAAGTACTGACAGGTTAAAAGGCAATGCACCTTTTTTTGTTTACATTAAAAAACATGGTGACACGACTACTTTTTTTGGTTTATTAGTGCAGTTGTGTGTTGAATATATAAGACCTTATTAATGAACTTTTTTTTTTTTTTTGGTTTAGCACATGATTAGAGATAACGACGACTGAAAATACCTAATATGCTGTAGCTTTGCTCAAGGTCTAACAGTATGTAATAGTTTATTCGTGCAGAAAACGAACGTGGTCTGACAAGAAAATTAAACTTCTTTAATTAGTTTTCTTTTAATCATCCCTGGAGTTCTTTAATTTAACAAATGTTAATGTGGGGAGTTTTGTTAATTAAAAATATTGATACATCATTATTCATTGACGGATTCAATAATTTTCTTTAATAGGAGGGGTAAGGAAATAATACTATCAAGTCACTAATAGTGAGGGATCAATAATCGACTCTTAAATGTTTAAAAAAACACGTCAAATATAATCATGCACAAATTAGATGAAACACAAACTCTACACCTTCTACATATTGCAAGGCACAAAGAAGAATGGAAAAAGTGAGTCTAGAGAATAAGAAGAAAAACTTGTGTAGAGGACTAGAGCAGATTGCCCTCCTTTTCCTGCCTTGATCTTCTTCGAGGTATTTATCAAATAGTTTGCTTCCATTCAAAACAAAATTTCATGAAAACTTGCCATTATAAGTGAAGAAGATATATAATTGAGTGGAGGCACATGCCTTCATTGGACCCTTAATGGATCCGCCTTTGAATCTGCAACTAAGGACACAATCTACGTCTTGAATTACTTTTAGATACACCTATGACATGTTTACTAATCCACAATTGGATTATGAGGAATTGAATTGAGGAGAATTAGCCATATGGATTGAGGAGAGTTATTTTCCAAATTCCTATTGAAGTTGTTTATTAAACCATATGGATTGAGGATAGTTAGATTATGGATTCCTATTGAAATTAGGGTATGAACTCTACTAATTTCTAAAATATCCTTGTTGTTGGGTTAAAGTAGATGACAAATTTTAAAATTTTAAAATTGTGTGAGGATATAATGGGTAAAAAAGATGAATTCCTAATGGGTTAGTTCACAATGAATTAGAATACCATCTCCCACCCAAGAATTAAATTCCTCCAAAATCAAGTTTTCAATTCCTAATTTTGTGTAGGCCCTACTTACTTTTTAATTTCTTGATGTGAAGTAAACATAGAAATCTTCCATAATTGAAATTCAATTCATGATTAGTAAACACACTATGAATATAATCGCCCTCTTACTGGCCAAAAACAACTAATTACCTAACCAGCTTAACATTAACACTTCAAATCATCCTCAAACAATAACAACATGACGCAGAAAAAAAAACAAAGGAGTTTCCATCCCAGAAACAAAAACCTCGGCACATCATCAAGGTCGAATCGGTATATTCATTTCTGTCTTGTTTGTGGAAATTGGGTATATCATATATGAGCTTTAGATTACACACACACATATATATAAGTGAGATCGTGGGATTAGAGAAATACATGTTGTTGCACCAAAACCCGAAGACCCCAATATTAATATCCATTTTTATAAATATATTGAGATGGTGCGATTCAGGTGATCAATTAGAAATAATACTGCCATCAACAACAAATTAATAGTTTTAATTAGTAGTTGAGAGTGCTTGAACACCTAAGTATATAATTAACTAGTTAATTACTTGTAGATTAGAAATTAATGACTTCTTTTGATAATAAACCCCATATAAATATTTTTCTTTTGTAAAAAAGTTGGATTGAAACCTGCGAATCCAAAATGGGAAACAGTACTTATTCTTAGCTAGTTCAGAATGATTGGGTGAGCAGAGCAACAATATTAATATTATTCCAGCTAATTAGATCCTAATGTATATATATTAAATATGATTTAGCGACGTGTCAGATTTAATTTATATTTTACAAATGTTTAAGTATTTTATGGTTTTTTTGATCTTGCTCTTGTATTTTAGTTTTTGATTCCCTCTGGTTGTTGGGGGGTGCAATTTGAAGGGCTGCTTAACGACTAGCTAATGCGATACGATTTATTTATACCCGAATCCAGGAATACAGGGCCTCAGCTAGATTTTTTGTTTCTAAATTATAGAGTCCCTTGAGATTTATATAAAATAAGGTTTGAACTAGAATGCATACAAAATTCAACTTTTCAACTCAATTATATATAATATTGTTCCACATATCCTTAATCAAGATGACACTTTATAAATCATTGGGGTTAATCACCAATCAGAAAATGAATGAGGGGAAAACTGGAAGATAATTAACCGCATGTGTTAATGGTTAATTGCATTAGTAAAGATAGGTACATTACTACTCAGACACTTTATTTTATTTCTTATTCACTCTCCTCCTCGGATAAGAAATCTGTGTATCCCTCTCACATGGTTAACTTGGTTTCCGAGCTAGAAACACATGTTGGCTCCGTCTGTGTTTTCAAGTAAACAAAATCTCTCCCATTTGGTTCTTAAGCCTTAGTCAGATTCTCATTAGTTTCTTGAGACATGGGGCATTCAGTAACACCTTCTTGTTCTTCTTGCGGTTCAACCAAATCTCCATAATTCTTTAGAGAAATCATTCTGTCAGTACAACTAAAAACTTCCATACTATACATTGGACCTTTGAGTAGTACATTCTTCATGGAAATGCGTGTTAGATCGACAAAGAATATATTGTTACTGTCATAATTCTATTGGTTGAAAAATATGTTGTGCTTCCATTCGCCACACTCAGAGAGACTAAGATTCCCAAGAGGAAGAGAAAGAAGATATTGTCCTGCATCTATTTTGTAATTTAGCACCCATTCTTTGTTACCATAATTATTTTTCAATGCCCATATCTGCATATATTTATCTTTTGATGAAGAAAATTCCACTAGAGCCAAAGATCCCTTGAAATTAAGCACTTGAAGAAAATTCCGAAGACTCGGCTTTTTCTCTAAGGCCGCAGGATGAGGAGTCCAATAGAACTTCTCTTTCTTGAAGTCGAAAGAAAGTATACGTATAGACGAGGAAGAAAAGTCTTTTGTATCTCCATTAACCAACCAACCAATGGCTGGGAGTTTCGAAGGCCAAGTGGTCTTCTTGTATGAACTTTTGATGCTTACACCAAGAACGTACAAGTGTAATTGTGATACGTACAAAGTGTAATTGCCAACCCTTTCCTCAGTTTGTGTTTTCCTTGGCAAGTGTTTGGCATCACCATTTTGCAATTGTGTGCTTCCATTGCTATCACTTTCCTTACTATAAATTTGAGTGTAAGACATTGAATCTGTTCATAGAATAACTTAGTGCCAGACAAGCCAAGTATACCAATAAGCAACATGTACACTAGAAATACAAAGGTAGAGATATAGTTAACAAATGCAAATTCCCCCCAAAAACTTGATGGCTCATGTTGGCTAAACCAGCAGCAACATGCGCTGCGTCATTTGCTCTTCTCGACATCCATTGCCATTGGATAGTAGAGAAACAAGATGCATATATCCAAATTTCCTTCAATATAGGATAAAGTCTCCAGTTTCCAGTGGTGGTTCCTCCTGGGAACACACTCAATGACACTTTTAGCATCAGTTTCAATGATAACACTACTAAGATTGATCGTCTTTGCCAAGAAAACCCCAGCTAAGATAGCCTCAGTCTCAGCTTCTTCAACGGAACATCGTAACGGATACCGTGCCTCATCTGAGGCTATTTTGTCTATTTGATGTTAACAGAAATTCTTTTCTTTGAATAGTCTTGGCCGGTTAAGAACATTAAATTAATATGTCAGAAATTCCAGGCGAGCGATATGTCAGAAATTCCAGGCGAGCCTTCCATTGCTTTTGAGTTTTAAGTGTGGTTGATGATTTGTCCGAATGTTTCTATACCATGAATAAATTTTTTATTTAAGCTTTGGTTAGCAATCCTTGGTTTCGCTAAAATGAATAAATTCTTTCCTTCGTTTTGAGTCTTTCAGCACCCATAGCAAACACAAAGATTGAAGAAAATTGGGCTAGCTGTCTCTGGCTATGTTGTCTTATAGTGATCATATATAATCTCATGCTTTTATGTTATATATGATTACTATAAAATTTTAATTCACTTTTCTATAATTGGTTCTGATCTCACCCTGGTTTCATATGAGAGGATCGATGTTTCCCATTTTGACCATGGCCTTGGCAAAGTGATTGAAGAATGCGAAGGTGTTCTTTCGCAAAAGGTCAATAGTGGTACAATAGTGTTTGGTAATTAGCGATCTTGAATATGTTTGGTGTTATGTAATAGAGTGACTATGGGTATTTTTGGTAGTTAAATAGGGTGTAATT
This sequence comes from Prunus mume, assembly GCF_029339155.1. NCBI lineage: Eukaryota > Viridiplantae > Streptophyta > Magnoliopsida > Rosales > Rosaceae > Prunus > Prunus mume. Next base: position 23,124,646 of record NC_142702.1, read on the forward strand.
AGTTAATTTTATATTTTGTTTTTAAATACTATGGTGTAGTCAGTTAATTTTAAAGGTTCATTTAACAACACCCTGTCATAATACAGTACTTAGAGTTCGGAAAGTAAACACCATTAACCTCTATCTCTTATAGCTTTCCGTATCCTAAGTTGCCTACGTGTTTCAACAGTGATGTGATTAATTGTAAGTTTGTATTTGGCAATAAAAAGTAGTCTAATCAGTTTGAAGAACGAGCCCATTATTAATTATAACGGTGAATTTGGGCCTATCGCAACCCAACATCAACTCCCCATATCCAACTTCTACGCGCCTAAAAAATCATATGGACTTAAGTGGGGCTATTGTAATTTTTCTAAGAAAGGCCCAAACTGGAGACTGAAGCCCAACAAACGAAAACAATGATAGATACTAGAGTCGTTCTTAGGGGTGTACATGATCCAATCCAATTCATCCAAACTGACCGATCCAATCCGATTCAATTTAATTTTAATCGGTTTGATGATTTTAGCAGATTGGATTGGATTCGTAATTTTCAAAATTGACATGATTGGATTAGATGACGGATTTGCTTATGAGAATCCAATCCAATCCAATCTTGTTGGTTTTATGTTTATTTTGCTCTTATATATATATTTGTAGTTGAAAAAGTTATGAATATTTTAAGTCATTTAATGAAGTTATGTTAAATATATTATATAATCAAAACAATTTTTTGTAGTATTTCATTTATATTTTACATTTACGTCTATTAATATGTTTGATTAGATTAAACATAAGGATAAATGTTTAATATTTCATTATTGTCTTTCTTCATTATCAAAACCGATCCTCCAATCCAATAGATCGGATCAGATTAGATTTAAACATCTAATATAATTGAATCGGATTAAAAAAATCACAATCCAATCTATTTTGGATCAAGTGCAAATGGACTAAATTATATTGGTTTTGAACTAGTGTACACCCCTAATCGTTCTGTGGTGAGAGTGCCATATATGGACCATAGATGTGGACCTTCATATTAGTTACAAGATTTATCTGAATAGTAACTTCATTTATGTTTAATGAATTTTGCAACAATGTTAACAAAACCAGGGGAAATAACCTAAGATAAAACGAGGCCCAAAATACTACTACCACTACTTCTAGCATCAATATTATGAAGATATCCTAATTCATTTAATTTGGAGAAAGAAACTCAAAATCATCTATTTTATCTATAAAGTCAGTCCAAAAGCAGTTGGGGTTACATGCTTTTGATTTTAGTTTTTTTTCGCCTTTGATTTTAGTTTTCTGCAGGAAACTGTAGATCCAAATATCTGTTTGGCTTCCAAGAAGCTGAAGGAAAAAAATAAATCAAAATAGTTAAAAGGTTCAGTCTGATTGCATTGTTGTTATTTCTTCATAAATTATAACATGTGAAAGGGCTTATATGTTGTGATTCAAAGACTAGCTTGCTATATTGTTTGTTTTCTTCTATTGTTTTGTAGGATTTTGGGGAAGAGATAGAATGCCGTCGTCGTCATGAATGTTGTTGGGGAGCATATGAAGTCCTACTGCCTGCTACGTATAATTGATTTACAAACGTGTATGCCATTACCAGTAAAGAAAAGGAAACAATCATGTAGCTTTTCTTTTCTTAATTTTAGACTTTACAGATATGTTTTTTTCATTAAGAATTGATTGATCTGTTATTTTTGTTCATTTTTCTCTTTAGTTATTTTTTTTCCCCATTTAGTATTGTACTTGCAAAGAAAGCAATTGAAGTGTACTGTTTAACCATAACTTTACAATACTACATAACATTAGAGCATTCACAGTTTTTTTGGGGGGGTGTAAAGTCACTTTTACGTCCCCTTTACACCACCAGGGGGTGTAAATACGCTTTTTGCTTTACTGGGAAACAATGTAAATCCAAAGATGCATATTCGATTTGTTTGTGATAATTCTTTTTTGTGTGTTTTTTTTTGGTATGTTTTAACTTTTTAAAATTAATTTTGTGCGTGTTATATTTATTTTATTTTTTCAAATAAATGGACCTAAAAAAAAATAAATTTGGAGAACATATTATTTTACCTACAAACTAACATAAAAATATCAATGTAGAAATCTGGGTCATTGGAAGTGCAAGCAAATTGCATGAAATCTAGGCCTTCCATTTTGAATTCCAATCATTCTCTTTCCCTGTTTCTCTTGTGGGTCCAGTCTGCAAAGGATGTAAAAAAATATGCAAATGTGCATCTAATTTTATATCTCCATGGTGAAAGTGTATTTTTACAACCATTTACATCTTCCTATTGGAGATGTTTACGGAAACAAAGAGTGTATATTTAACATACACCCCCTTATACACCCTCCCATTGTGGATGCTCTTAGAACCTCAACCCATTTGCAAATAATCTTTAAGCAGCGTGCAGTGCCAATAAAGGCCAATAACGCGCGCGGGAGTGGGAGAGGCCAATGTCTACAAAATAAACTTACAAAACCATAATATTTGGACTTCGTATTTAGCCGCTATATTTTTGGAGTGTAGCAGGCAACCATCCATTATTAATTATGGCCTTAATAATGGGCAACCATTTTCTCAAATCTAGTCTTGGATATGGGCCACTAGGTTCCTAACCACCATAACCGAGAACTTATCGACAAGTGGCAGTTTGATAGAATCTGGTATCGATCTCTAACCGAGAAAGCATCATGTTTAACGAAAAGTCGGTTGGACCGAATTTCTCGATCTATTGGACTCGTTGAACCGACATTCTCGGTTGGTTGGATCGATATTCTCGATAAGTTGGAATTGGTTTGTGCTTAACCACTGTTGAGGCCCAAAAAAAATCCACGGTTCGGCCCAAATGAATTCTCAGTCTAGTGCAATGCCTTATTAAGAATAAACCCAAATTGAGTATGCAAGAGTTCGTCATATGCGCTTGCAAACGTGCCACGCTACAAGCTTAACTGGGCCCAAGTCACGCGAATGCCTGGGAGCTTGCTAAGCGGGTTGTGGTATGGATGGTTACGAGTTTTCATAAGGCCTATTGATGAGCAGAGAAATAAAAGTTTTGGGTTGTTTAGGAGCCCTGAAACTCAAGCCCATTTCTTGAGCCCAAATATGTGGGTAAGCATAAAGGGGAGAAAATAGTCCATTACCTTAGAAAAGATAGCTCATCACTTTGGGAAGTTGGCTCATCCCTTTAGTGAACTAGCTCATTACCTTAAAGAATGGCCCAAGTGACCAACAAAATATTTGAAAGTCTCTAGCACATAGTTGAAGACAAAACCGTGACAAAAGCCAAAAGTCACTCACATTTGCAGGCTGCTGGAAATCTCCAGCACATGGCCAAAGACAAATCCCAACACAAGACATCAAAAAACCAAGGGATACTTGAGCAAAACACCTTTCAAACTAGTGTACATACCCATTGCTTTCCCCCCCCATCAGATCTAGCCATAGAAGTGGGGAGAAAAGAAGGAAGAAATATGGCTGAAAATGAGAGTTCTCAACTGAGGCAGCTGCGGGAAGAGTATTGAGCTCCCAAAAATCCCTGATTTTATGAGATTGGGCAGAGAAGATCTTGCCAGAATAAGATAAGTCAAAAGAAGGGAAGATAAAATAAGGAAAAAGCTTGGCCAAATTGGATAGAAACCATTAGGATTTCTTGGAAAATGATAGCTTCTAGCGGCTACAAAAGAGGCCTCTTCTACCCAACAAAAAACAACCTACATCTAGAGATCAAGCTTCATCTCTCATATTTGAAACTCTGCAATTTCGTGCTCTATTCCTCTATCTTCTCCCATTTTCTCTTATGGCAAGCCATTCCAGAGTTTGACATAGCTTTTGTTAGGCTGCTGGAAAATTACCCATAACACCCAATACTTCACCACTAGCCACAACCACAACTAGATAGCAAGCTTCCTGTCTTACTTCCAAAACCCAACAATTTCGTGCTCAGTTCATCTTCCTCCTTCTTAGTTTTCTCTCTTGGCAGGCTGTTTTAACACTTGACAGAGCCTCTATCAAGCTGCAGGAAAAACACTCATTGCCCTCATCTCTCTCCCTCTCTCTCTCCTCAACGAATCCTCTTAGAATCTCTTCCCCCATGCCTTAAAAACTCTATTTCTCATAGGAAATTGCAACCATTTCCCTCTCTCTCTCTCTCTCTCTCTCTCTCTCTCTCTCATGCTAAACTCATGAATGCTTAGCTCCCATGCCACAAGCTTTTCATGCCAAACCAAGAATTTATTTGTAAGCTGTTGTTATTTTTGTTGGTAAAGGTAACCAAGGTGTTTCCTAAGCCCTCACTATCCTTTCGAAGCATTCTTGGGGCTTGATCTTTGAACTCACGCACAGGGAATAACTTCATCAGTTCGCTCCTTACGGCAACCCAACCCATTTGTAACTGCGGGAAGAAAAAAGGCCCCTATAACCACAAATATCCAATTTTGGAGCTATCTGTTTTATGAGAAATTGGTAGCTATCTATTTTATGTTTATAAAATAAACTCTCTTTTTTGGGTCCAAAATCTATAAACTAAACTTACAAAATCATAAACAATTACAACTCACAAGTTATAACTTCTAACACGCAACAAATAAATAAATAACACAACAATATAATGAAGCTATACCTTTTTAAGTAAGAGGAACACAAACTACAATAAGCAACCCCCAATTCTGATTTTCACAACCCCAAACTGAAGCCACTGCCAAAATACATAAATTAGATTACAATGAAGCATTAAAAACCATACTTCAAATCAAATTGAAACACTAATTTAAAACCCGAAACCCCCAATTGGATCTTCATCTTTTTTTTTTTTTTTGGGTAAATATCATGAGGTGTCCCCACACTCGAAAGGTAAGATTAATTCTCACTCGGGATTCGGCTTGCCCCTGGCCAAAAAGTGCTTTTAATGGATTTCAAACCTCTGCCATTAAGGCATTAGGTAGCTCACCAGTTGGAGATGTCAATTTTCCAACCCCACCACACCTTGTGGTTATCTGTTTTATTTGTTTGTTATTTAAAACCCGAAATTTGATCTTCCTCTTTTTTATTTGTTTGTTTAGCACTCTGTTGCATAATTTACTTTCCATTGTACTTTTTTCTTTCATAAAAAAAATGTCAAATTAGACTTCATTAACATTGGCCAGTTTGGGAGAAATGGTGATGCCCTGCTCTAGAACTGGCGATGTAAGTGGGGATACACTCGAAGATGTCGTGGACCCCTCCGTCACTGTCTTTGGTTAAGATCAATGTTGATGCAGCTTAGAAGAAAGAGATGCTGCAGACTGGCATTAGTATTGTGGCACATAATGACAGGGTGTTTTTATTGGTGATGATGCACGGTATCTGTTACGATCTTCCATTGAAGAAGCTGAGGCTGAGGCTATTTTAGCTGGGGTCTTCTTGGCAAAACGATCAATCTTATAAGTGTTATCATTGAAACTGATGCTAAAGGTGTCATTGAGTGTGTTCCCAAGAGGAACCACTACTGGAAACTGGAGACTTTATCCTATATTGAAGGAAATTTGGAGACATGCATTGTTTCTCTACTATCCAATGGCAGTGGATGTCGAGAAGAGCAAATGACGCAGCGCATGTTGCTGCTGGTTTAGCCAATGTGAGCCATCAAGTTTTTGGGGGGAATTTGCATTTGTTAACTATATCTCTACCTTCGTATTTCTAGTGTACATATTGCTTATTGGTATACTTGGCTTTGTCTGGCACTAAGTTATTCTATGAACAAATTCAATGTCTTACACTCAAATTTATAGCAAGGAAAGTGATAGCAATGGAAGCACACAATTGCAAAATGGTGATGCCAAACGCTTGCCTTTTGAATTAGACCCAAATGGTGATGGCCAAGGAAAATACAAACTGAGGAAAGGGTTGTCAATTACACTTGTACGTATCACAATTACACTTGTACATTCTTGTTTATGAATCTTATCAATATAATGCGATTATACTTGTTCTCTTTGGAACACAGTAAGCATCAAAAGTTCATACAAGAAGACCACCTGGCCTTCGAAACTCCCAGCCAATGAAGTCAGTTGATACTATAAGAATCAATACTCTAGTATCTACATACGATGACTGTCTTCTATAAAGGAAAAATGAGGAGAGTTCTGTGTATCTACCACGCATCCTTGTCCAAATCATTGAAATAAGGGTGATTCAAAGTGCTTTGCACCGTCAATCTTCTTCGTGGATTGTATACCATCATAGCCTGTGAAAACAAAAACAATAATTAAATTAACAAACTAAGTTCACCAACTTAAATCTATCAACAAACTAATTAACAAAAACTCTAGAGTTACCTCTATTAAGTCTGCTCCCAATGGATCCACACGTCCATGCTGTAAGAGACGTATGCGCAATCTTGTTTGGTTCGTATTCCTTTCCCGACGCAAAGCACTGAAGTAATTAGCAAATTATTAGTTGTGAGATCCAAGTATATAATTGCAAATTAAAATTACTTTAAAAAAAAAACTCACTACTTCACTTGATCTAGAAGAATCCAGGTTGCATCATCATCATTACAAATGAACAACGAGCGGTTCAGAACCACCTTAGCTGCGCACAAAAATAAATAAATAAATAATTTAAAAAAATATGAACACCCGCCTACCCTTGCGACATTTTTCTTTGCGCACCCACCCCCAAAACCCCAAAACCCCAATTGAACTTGGCCTAAAAATTTGTAGAAACCCAATTGAGAATAGAAACACCAAGTGGACAAAGATAAGTACTGACCAATTCCTAGCCCTTGCACAACCCAGTTCAGAAATAGCAGATTGGAACAGAGCCCATGAGCAGAAACAGAAACATAAAGAAATTGATATCATGAGCAAGATAAAACCCAATTCGTAATTACAAAACACACCAATTCCACAAAAGAATAAAGAAAGCAAGGGCAAGATAAAACAAATAACCGAGCCAATGAAGAGAAAGACACATACCCATGATACATGCCAAGCACCAAATGTCAGAACAAGAATTTTGTGCACCATATTGGAGGCATAGTTTTGGAGCCTTGTACCGGAGTGGGGTAATGATTTCCTTGTCATCAAAGGTTTTGCTCATCACCATGCCAGAGATCCCATCTACCTTTATTGTATCTTCATTAAAATACACATTTTCAGGGTTCAACTGAAACAGCATTTCTTGGCAATGTAAACTCTCCAGCGTCTTCAAAAATTGATAGAACAGAGATTTAATCCGCCGCACTTCCACAACAGCTACGCTTAGTGGAAACATGCCAGTTGGAATGTTTTCTATCACCAAGCGGTGTAATTGGTCGTCCATCTTCTTATAGTCAATCAATTGCACAAGATAGCAACAATCCCACAGCTCTTGAAAAAGATACAGCTCTTTATAAAATCTGAATCGTTTTGCTCTCTCACGATCCTTTTCTTCATAAACCTTTATTCTTACTTTCTCGCCCGTCATGATATTTTTTGCACCGTACATCACCCCGTAACTGGAAAAGCGAATGGGTTCACGAACATCTCTCTCTAAGAACAGATACCTGGAGCTACCGGATGCCATGGCTACCTCTGGTGGTCAGAGAAGAGGTTTTTTCTTGAAAATTTATGTTTCTTGGAGTGGGATTTTCTTGGAGAAGAAGATGGAGGGTTTTCCTGGAGAAGAAAGAGGGAAATGCAGGAAGGAAAAGTGGTATTTGCAGGGAGTGATTTTGTTGGAGAAGAAGAGGGAGGATTTTCTTGGAGAAGAAGATGGAGGACGTTCTTGGAGAAGGAAAATGGAGGACTTTCTTGGAGGAGGAAAAGGGCGTGATTTCTTGGAGAAGGAAAATGGAGGACGATCTTGGAGAAGGAAGAGGGAAATGCTGTGTGTTTCTTCGAGTGGGATTTGCTTGAAGAAAGAAGAGGGAAGCTATGAGTTTTACTAACCATTATTAACCTTGGAAATTTATATATACTCAAGTACAAAGTAACGACGTCGTTTGGAATAAATTAAAAATAATAATAATAATAACACAAGCGCGGGCTACTCGCTGTTTGAGGTTTGATGGGCCTCCTTTTTAACATTCAGGCCTAATGCAATATAATTATTTATACCTGAATCCAGAAATACAGAGCCTTAGCTAGATTTTTTTGTTTCTAAATTATGGTCCCTTGAGATTTATATAAAATAGCTTTTCAACTAAATTATATACAATATTGTTCCACATATCCTTAATCAAGATGACACTTTATAAATCATTAGGGTTAATCAGCAATCGGAAAATGAATTAGGGGAAAACTAGAAGATAATTAATTGCATGTGTTAATGGTTAATTGCATTAGTAAAGATAGGTACATTACTATTCATACACTTTATTTTATTTCTCATTCACTCTCCTCCTCGAATAAGAAATCCCTGTATCCCTCCCACGTGGTTAATATGGTTTCTGAGCCAGAAACACATGCTGCCTCCGTCTGTGTTCTCAAGTAAACAAAATCTCTCCCATTTGATTCTTCAGCCTTAGTAAGGTTCTCATCATTTTCTTGAGACATGGGGCATTCAGTAACACCTTCTTGTTCTTCTTGCGGTTCAACCAAATCTCCATAATTCTTTAGAGAAATCATGCTGTCAGTACAACCAAAAACTTCCATAGTATACATTGGACCTTTGAGTCGTACATTCTTCATGGAAATACGTGTTAGATCCACAAATAATATACTGCTATTGTCCTTATTCTGTTGGTTGAAAAATATGCCGTGCTCCCATTCGCCACACTCAGAGAGACAAAGATTCCCAAGAGGAAGAGAAAGAAGATATTGTCCTACATCTATTTTGTAATTTAGCACCCATTCTTTGTTACCATAATTATTTTTCAATGCCCATATGTTCATATATTTATCTTCTGATGAAGAAAATTCCACTAGGGCCAAAGATCCCTTGAAATTAAGCACGTGAAGAAAATTCCAAAGACTCGGCTTTTTCTCTAAGGCGGCAGGATGAGGAGTCCAATAGAACTTCTCTTTCTTGAAGTCGAAAGAAAGTATACGTATAGACGAGGCAGATAAGTCTTTTGTATCTCCATTAACCAACCAATGCATGTCTCCATCTGCAGATGCCGACTTGCCAGTTACATAGCAGGGAGGAACTACGGGTAACTCCCGCCATGAGCTTGTCCCCAATACAAGCACTTCGGTCGTCAGTTCGCTTAGTTGGCCCTTTTTGTACTTATGATGGTATGAAATACGAACAATCTTGTAGGTGTTTGTTTTATTATCAAATCCCATGCCGTAAGAATCTTGTCGACAGACAGTGTTGGCTGAAACTTGAAGTATGTCACTCGTTGTTGGGAGCATTAGAATTTCTCCCTTGAAAGGATCCAACAACAAGCATGTGTTTCCATTCTTATAATCAACACCATGGCAAGTAAAGCCTAACAAGTTGCAGAAAATAAAATTGTGCACATACAAACACTGTCTGGTCCAGAATTCGGAAATAATTGCATGTTTACTCTTTGTCAATAACTCATTGCCATCATATTTTATTGGGTGCATCCTGCAGTGGGGTGAGTCAGTACGAAGAACCAGTCGAGGAACTTCAACGGTGGTACAACTAGTAAGAAAACGACGCCGCATGTGTTGTATGGCAAAAAAAGGGTCGTCAACCGTCTTTAACAAGGCCTTGGATACACATTTGATGCAACAAATCGAATTTACGGGTAGTCTCGAAAAGATGTCAATAAGAATTTCCATGGGTAGGACGTCTGTCATCAAGTTCAACTTTGGCTTCTTCTGCTTCTTGTTCTCGTTGTTGTAGTTGTTGTGCCTCATTCTCTTCATTCTCTTCAACAAAGTATGTGAAATGTTGGAGTTTAATCAATTGTAGGGACTGGATGATGTTGTGCCTTATGTCTTCAATTGCTTATACGGCCCTCCTATTTATATAGGAGTACAAGTAGTCAAATAGATATCTCCCAGGTTTTTAATTCAAGTTCCTAAACCCTATGAGGTTAGGAATTAAAATTAATGCATATTTCTAATTACTTATCCTAATTAAGCTATATATTGATCGTGCCCCAACTTAATATAACCATTTGAAGTAACAACTGTAGTACATATGATCCTAATTAATTACAATGGGTTTTATCATTCCCATACGCTATTTAGTTGGAAAGAAGAAAGGAATCCAAATCCAAGTAGCTAGAAAGTCTGGAGCTTCAGAAGGTTTAGTTGTCAAGAAAACACAATCCTTATTCTTATTGAATTAGAGAACCTAGTTAATACATAACACTGTTAACCTCTCTCTCTTATAGCTCTCCGTATTCTAATTGCGTACGTGTTTTAACATTTAGTGGGTGACTTGTGAAGAACTTTTTTTTTTGGTCTGAACCTTGTGAAGAACTTATCAAGGAAGAATTCAACATTTGGTGGGTGACTTCGTCCTGACTCTAGCCCATAGGAATTACTTTTGGATGGCTATAGCCCATAGGAGTTTTAGGGTGGCCCAAGCCGCTTTAGTTATGAATTGGAGTCATCTTAAACAGTCGGCCCTGAAAATGGTCTTTAGCAGTCATGCCCAAAATTTAAAATTATGACAAACCCAAACCTCAAACCTCAATCTAGCCAACCTTAAACCCATATCTTCAACATTTAAGTCGATAATTAATGTTGAAAAAGAAAAAAACAAGTGTTTACCATGGTTTATGAATTGCTAAACATATTTGATTGGGCAAAAGGAAAATTTATAGTTCTTAGTAATATTGGAAAAATAACAAAATTCGCATTTTGACTCTATAAATCAAGCATTTAAATCATGTTTCAAGATTCGGGTGGCGGCATACCTTAGTTGTGTGTATACATACACATATGTATGTACGTACATTATACACAAGTCAATTCCTGTACGTACGGTAGCGTGGTAATTAAGATAAGTGATATTAAAGGCTTCCTACTGTGCAGTAAGAATGTCTTCCACATGTACCTCAGATGATAAACAAATGTCTCATGGTCTCAGTTAATCTTCACATCCCCTTCTCTGGTTGTGACTTTGATCAATGTCACAAATTATGTCTAGATCGTTCATGTTGTCCCTTGATTTGCGGATTGGGAGTCGTTTGAACATACCCACGAACCCTCGGGCCACTTGTACACGAGTCAACGGGTAATATAGCAAGAGAACCCTCCTCTAACTCACGGTTTATGCGTATATGAACCCATATTTCGACCCCAATCTGAGCTCGTGTTGGGCTTTCGAGCAAGAGAGCCTGCATTGGGCCAATGCCCATATAAACCTATATTGAGTTGTGCCTAAATCTGATCCCGTGATGTGGCGGATCGATAGCGAATTATTTTGCTCCCACACCTACTGTAGTCATTTTGTTCGATTTAGAAAGATGGCATTAAAGAACTAGCTACCAATAATAATAAAGTTGGTGTAGTTGGACATTTATAATATATTGCATGGATTTTGAGCATGCGGTGGGAGTATACTGTTTTGTTGAGTCCAGAGGGTCCCCTAGATCAAAATTGTATGCAACAAAAGAGTGCCTGGAGGGGTACCAAACCACCAATTATTTCTTGCACAAATCACAATATTGACGGACGGGGAAACAGAACCCTGAAAATGACCTTGACAAATTTGTATTACGTATGTAAACATCGCGACAAATCCAAGTGCAGCCAAGTTCATGTTTGCATTAGTAAGAACAGACAAGGTCCAGAAAGAGATGAAAATTACTTCAGGCTCGAGGCCACCAAAAAACTTAAGAGCACAATCAAAGGAAAAACAAACATTATCACACCTTTAAAGTTGACGCTTCGATAATATATATAGGATAATGTTAGGATAATATCCACCTCTATAGAGAGGTGATAAACATTGTGGTATAAAAACATTGTAAGCCTAATATTTTCCATATACATATATATATGTACATTCTTATTTATTTTATTTCACGTAAAATTACATTAATTTATACTGAAGTTTTGACTTCTTTTTTCCCCATGTTTTAAACATGCATGCATGCATTGTTATATTTTCAAGAAAGCTGGCCCCGCCGGCCGGACGGTTGGTGCACAAGATAACTCTCTTTTTTGCCTTTCCGGATAAAAGACCATTTCCCGACTGATGGGCATTCGATAAGATGGTGATCACGGATTACAAACATCATACCAAATTATACCAAAAAATTGTATAAGCCTCCTCTTTTTCAAGTTGTTTCTTCTTTTTCTTTTTCTTTTTAATTTCGTTTACCCTTTGATTAATTTCAAACCACTGGCACTTTGACCTTATTGTTATATCATATAAGAATAGCAACTCTTCATTTCTCTTTCAGCTTTTTCACCTTTCCTTTTTCACACATCAAAGGGTCACTTGATAAAATTAATGCAATTAGCATGTCTAATTGTGATATTTTAATACTTGATTTGTCTATGTATCCTATTGAACACGGATTATGATGTTAATTACCCTTACGTAAGCCTCAATCACTTTATGTTTTTTAACCACACATTGATACCTAAATTTTTATAACTTTTTTTTACTGTGAATAGATAAGAACTTGTAGAGCATATATTCCCGACAAAAACATCTTGAAAAAAAAAAATTACCAATTGATTTTGTACTCACTTTACATTATGCAATTAGATGTAAGGAGAATCTTGTAAAGAAGTTTTTGAAATCGACTTCAATCAACTTTCCTTGACAACTACTATTAAAATTCCATGAAAATGAAATATTTTTGCATATTTGAAAAGGAGCAATTGAACCAGATTCTGTGACAAAGTAGCTTTCACTGATTGGCAGATCTCAAAATGGTTTTTATTTCCGATCCCTTGCCTGAATTGGTGGTGGACTGTGTAGCACCGACGACACTCCATTAGGTTGAAGTGTCAGAGTATTTGGCATGCGGACATGCAGACACGCTTTGGATACGGTTTGGACATGGCTTGGACATGGGTCAACGGTCAAGATACTTTTTGGACACGGTCAACAGAAGTCAAGACACAACATGGACCATTTTGAAAATTTAAAAACAAAAACTGGATTCAAAACATAATTATTGAAACAGTTGTGGGCATATTTGAAATAGTTTTTAAAAGTAGGCTTTTCTTCTCTCCCAACCAGCCGCATCTTTCATGAAAAAAAACCCAGCTTTTCTTCCCTCCCTAATCTGATTTATTTATTTTTATTTATTTTTCTCAGTTTTATCATATTTATGGCTTCAATTTTTTGTTTAAATATTTTTATTTTCTTTTTTCCTTTGGTTGGCTAAATTGATAACAATTTGGTAGTGCGAGAAGCATCTTTTTTAGTGCGTAATTCATTCACTTTGTTTCTTTTTTCTTTTTTTCTTTTTTATGCTAAGCCAATTCTTATTTTATGAGGTGGGACATCGTTTTATGTGTGAATATGTATAGTGCTTTATTTTGTTTAGGGAATGGTGAGTAATGCTAATTCAAATGAGTCCTCCTTTCATACTTAAACATATTTTGTGATGCATTAATTATGATATTAAAGTATTGAGTGTGAATTATTTTTAATATAAATATATGCTATTATAATTTTATTAAAATTTATTATTATTTTAATTGTCTTGTCCTAGCTGTGTCCTTGTTTTAATTTTTCGAGATTTTTTGTGTTGCGGTGTCACGTTTTCTTGTTTGTGTCTGTGCAACATAGTAACGGACTCAAAATGTTGCATTAGAAAAACCTCTTTCCCAATTTTATTTTATTTAAAAAAAAAAACATGTTTTTATGCATTTGAAAAACCTATTACGCTATAATACATGTTTTTATGTAGTAATATTACATCCTGAAATATAACTCATTATGTTAATTGATTATTTAGCGTGACGATGTTTAAGTACCATATAATAATTTATCATTGAGTAAAGATATATATTTTTTCTGGAATTAAAATGTATTAGAAGAGAACGTCTAATTGTAAATAAAAAATAAGGTTGGCAAGAACCTTGAAAGCCCAAAGTTTACGAAAAGTGGTCGGGCTCAATTCTTGTTGGTCCAATCTCATTACAAAGCAGTTTGTAGAAGCCCATAGAACCCTTCTGATCAGAAAAAGAAATATGGCCCACGTAGTTAGCCTACCTAACTAATACTTTTTGTTTCTTCAAGATTTATCCCTCTTATATAGTTCCTTGACCCCAAATGAAAAACATCCTCCCCGTGTAAGAAGGGCATTGCTATTTGTACCACTTTTATTGATCATATGTTGATCACGTTTCTAATAAAGTAGATTTCACATATGCCGATGTGGTCTATCTCTATTAGAGATGTGATCCGCAAAGTGATGAGTTAAAGGTGATACAAATAGCATCATTGATATAAGAAATGCTTATTGACCAAACTAATCATTCACATTGCATTCAAGAGGGGTTCTGTGAAGTAAAAAATTGAAATCAACAAAATCAAGTGGATCCCTTTGTTGATGGGGTAGATTAATTAAGATAGATTGACAATGAACCGGATTATTAAAGAAATAAATACAATGAAACTTTCGTTGGGAGAAGGGGGTGTTTCTGTTTGAGGACGGGTAGATAAAATATAAAGATACTTGTTGGGGTGAGGCAGTCCTTCTTCTCATCTACTCAGCTAACAACATATATTGTTTATTAATTGGTCAAATGATGGGTTGATTACATGTGTGGGAAAAAGAGCATTAATGTATATGTCTTGTCCAAAGTATTGCAAAGGAAATTACAATAACCATCAATTGATGTTCTAACTCAATTAATTTTTCCTCCTTTTCATTTTTGTTAACTTCTAACTATACCCGTGATGTTTGTTTTTTGTTTGTTTATACAAGTGATGTTAAAAAAATGAGAATTCTATCAAGAACCTCGATCAAGTACTTGCATGATAATTCTCTTAAACAGTTGAGTTACAAGCCCGTAGATAAATGCTTTGAGAAAACCTGAAAATAATAAGTCATTCGAACTCCCTTCCATGCATCAAGGAAGTTAAAGCAATGTTTCGAAGAACAAAAAACACATGGACCCAATTATTATTGTACTAATTATCAATACATAAATGATGAGTTCTTTTCTATAATTGGATGCTTAAAGTTTTTCTCATTAACATTAACGGGGTTTACACTAATTAACTAATCAAAGAACACAAACAAAGGGAAAGTAGAAAAGTGTACCCATTTAAACCTAATGGTTTATCAAGAAAATATTATAAATACTAAAAAAACCAATAAATCTACACTGATCAAGGAAAGATTTCATATTCATGGCCCTTTCATAATTCATACACAATGCAACAAATCGAGAAAAGAAACAACCCAAAAGATTGAAACATAAAATAAAATTTAAAAAAAAAAAAAGGGCTCTAAATATATGATCTCAACATTACATTAATTATATATTATATCTACATGACCATACTTTTTTTCATGATGCCGACTCCTTCCAACTGCTAGACACACTCCACTGATCCGAACCCGGAGCCGATGAGTTCCCTCCGGTGCCGCACTTGGCCACCGTCCTCACACTCTCAATCAAAGCCTCAGTGCGAGCCTCCTGCGACAAAATCTCCGACAGCTGCTCCGGGCTTATTACAAGCACCTTCCAAACCCCGCTACTATTGTACCTCGGAAACACTTCGGGGTCTGCCCTCTTCCTCAGCAACCCTTGGCTGTCGCACGACATGCGGTAGGGCGTAGAAACGGCGCCGTTGGGGTTTGCGTTGATGTTTTCGTGGTCTTTCGGGGTGGACTTGTAGGGGTTGAGAGGGAGGAGATAGTAGAGCTCTTTGGGATGAAGCTCTTCGTTGTGGAGGAGAGGTTGGGCGAAGAGGTCGCGGGATTTGAAGATGGCGTGGCCTGGGAACTCGGTGGTTATGGCGTTGGCTGTGATCGGGGCATAGAGCTCCATTATTCCCCCGCTGGAAGTCACCACCTTCACCATCTCCTCTGCCTCTCCAAACCCTTTGAACACACAATTTCCCATCTCATATGTGAAAGTGTATGGAAGGAGAATTTTTTGGGGATATAGGGTGTTTAATTTTTTCTGAGGGTTTTTAATTAATTAGGTCGACAGCCGACACAAGAATGCTTTAATTTCTTTACAATCCAAAAAGGCAAGCTTTTTTCTTGTAGGGACAATAGTTGGTGCTTAATTGGTCATTAATTAGTTTAATCAATACTATTTCATCACACAAAGAAACGAATCGTGTCGTTGAGTTGATGTGGCCCATATGGCTTTTTTAGTGGAAACAAAACTTGTATGTATATATTCGTTGGATTGATATTGAGGTACTTGTTGTGTTGCAATTGTTGGCATGCGAGGGTCAACGTTTGGGGAGAATTTTGACAAATTGACCATCTTGGTGGTGTATTAACTCATGGTGAAGCCCAGCATGTGTACTGTAGACTCTATACCTCTTGATCTTCACTTTTATCATTTGGATCCCACGTTGGGAGGCCGCAGGCCCTACGCCAGTTTATCATATGCTAGCCTGAAGACGACATCGTTGTGCGATGAACAGTTTCCAAATCAACGGGGTCTAACTTTGATTTGCAAACCCACAGCCTAACGTTCGAACCCCAATAACATATTGGCAATGTGTGAGAAAACTCCATCTCCTCTTGGTAATTAATAAAAATTAAACAAAAATAAAAAAATTCATGCATTCTGACTTATAGCATAAAAACTTATATGAAACGGAAATAACACTGTTTTGTTATTTTTGACTAATCACGCTATGCCAAGTAAAAAAGTTATCACGTGTGGCATAACGTAATCGACTGAAGCAGAAACAAATTATTCTGCTACACACAAGTGTTTCTCCTTAACCGTTAGAGTACATTTGGTCAGCAGCAATGTAATTGGTGGCATTAACTTCTCATCTGTTTCTTTGATTCGACATGTGATGTGAGTCGAAGAGTTGATCCAGTTAGATAGAAGGCTTTTTTCGTCCACCACCATGCACATACACAGCTTTCGGTTTTCACTCAATTGCATTTTGAAATTTGGTTTTCCTTGGTGATGATTGCATTATAACTTTTAAGTGGTTTGGTATTCTAAGCAAGCAGCCAAAAAGAAAGTGGAATGGGAGTTTTGGCCAAAAACTTAAGGTGAGAATTCTGTTAATTTGGGATTCAATTTCAGCACAAGATGCCTATACTTAAAATGCTAGCTAGGGGGGGTGAGAAAGACATCATTTCCTACAAAGGGTGGTGTTTTTTAGTGACAATAACAACAACAAAGAAAACACTCATTATGCCCCTCTTTTAGCTGAGCTGTGATTGCACCTAGCTAGCTAAGCTCACTTTACTCTGCTCAGCACGGGTTACCCAATTCAAAGGATCTCAGACAGAACTCAAACATGAATTCATGTGGGCTTGCATAATATATGTAGCAAGTGGAGACCTTGCCTGCCCAGGTGACTTTGAAGAGGCAGTAATTTCAATTTTGAAACAAGGGATCATTACATGGCCATCAAATGACTTTTTATGCAGATAACGGCATGGTAATGATTTAACCTAGGGGTGGCAAAATACTTTAAATATTTTGAAGTTTCAAAGCGTGGATTGGGATGATTTACCCAAGTTATATTTGTTTTCACCTTTTATTTATTTATTTATTTTAAATGAATTATACTGGTTAATCTTTAACTTGTGGCTGTCCTATACATTAAAATCATAAATAGAAAGGGAATAGACCTCTAACTCAACAAAACAAAACAAAAATAAGACGAAAAGATTGGTATATATATCTTAGAAATTTCCTCCAACCATTATTATTCAAGTACACTTAGACCTACTTCAGAAATTGTAACTTGTCATTTTGGTCTTCAACAGAGACTACAAATGCCAATTGGTATGGTATATGTTGATAAGATCGACCAAGACCATATGTTATACACTCAACAAATTGGCATTTTCTGTAGCCTATATTGAAGACCAACACGATATGCTATGATCTCTACTCAAAATATATAACCTCAATATGAAAATTGATTATGAATAACGGAGTGTTAGTTGGATTGATCCAAGTCTTTAGTGTATTTTTAAGTGATCTTGGATTCAAATTCTCGTGGTCCCCGTGTGTGTGAGTTTCCTCCCTTCCCCTTCCTAACTTTGGCAAAAAAATATAAAAATGAAAATTGATTTTGTCATAAAAAAAATTATTAAAATTGATTTCTTGTTTTGTTTTGTTAAATGAAAGAGACATATTACAATGATTAACAAAAAAGTCAATGAATAATACGAGGATGATAACTACTATAAATCCCAATATAAAAAGACCAACACAGATTAATTAATTTCCAAGTCGTTGTTGTTGAAGAATATGAAGTCTCACATCGGAAACTTGACAAAATCAAATACATAATATAATGAATTGTTCAACTACTAATATTATTGATGTTGGCTTGTAGTGAGATGCAAGTCCGTCTCTCTAAAATTTGAACATGGTATCAGAGCAGGTCAATTGACTGGGCCCTATTAAACCTGAATCAAACAAACCCCCAAAAATTAAGGGGGGTGTATTCAATTAGGATTATAGAGCGTTTAAAAATATTTTGTTTAAGTGCCAACTTTCATAGAACTTGGTGGAACTTTATAATTCGTATAGAACTTGATAGACTTTCAGAAGACTTCTGTATAACTTTTTAATAAAACTTTCTTAAGCTTTCATAGAACTTGATAGGCTTTTATTCCAAACTTATGTAGACAGTATATTTCATTTTATCTCCATCCTTGTCATTTAAAGAAAGAAACTTGAATTTTTTCAATCAAATTTGTTTTTGTTACCCAAAGCAAAAACAAAAAGTACTTGTTTGCGATGGAAGAACATATGCACAGTTCAAAATGAAAAGAATAATCCAAGAATGTTGTGTCAAATATGCACAGTACTTTTTGTATGCACAGTACCTATTTGACCATGAATGCTATGTCAAATATGCACAGTACCTATTTGCACAGTACTTTCAATGTTGTCAACGTATATAGTAACATTGGTGTATATAAATAAGATGAAATAAAATTTTAAACAACATGAAATAAAAAACCAAATTCATAACATCTTTTCCTTCAACAACATGAAATAAAATTATGTTTAACGAAAAGCAAAATTCATAAGAAATATAGTGACACCCAAACCCAGAGCTATGATGGAGAAGCAGTGAATATTTTTTGTATTCTCTTTCAAATTACTTCAGCCGACTCTAGTATTGAGAATAGTTTTGTGACACCTAAGTTTTTCATTAATCTTGGGGAGTATTTTGGTTTCTACAGTTGCCTTGCTTAGCATTCCATTAGCATCACGCCATCCACGGCTTGAAGCATCTACAGTTCAAGCATTATAATCTTGTTTGCTCTTCCCTTTTCCATTTACTTGTTGTGTATTTTCATATTCCATTTGAGTGCAGCTATGAATTTTATCATGTCAATCACAAAATACATCATAAAAAAATACAAAAAATGTACATCAGCAACCATAGATCAAACATGACACATCTTATGTTAAAGGACGCAATATGAATTTGCAGATTTGGTGTCCGAACTCTATTGGGGTGTATGACACCTTTCTGAAAAGGGAACGATGTCATGAGTCAAACTCACAGCTTTGCTGTGGTATATGGTGAATTTTGGGCTTTTGAGGTCGTTTAGGCTTCCAAAACAGCATTTAAAAGTTGAAATTTTTGGATTTTCGTTTTTTTAATGTTCATCTATATTTGTCTTAGTTTTTTTGTTCGCTTATAGAAAGGTTGTCAATTATTTCAATTTTCTATCTAGTCATATATAGATATTTTAGAAGAAAAACAATAGTAGTAACAAGTATAAACCCTAGTAGCATAAACAAGCATAAACCTAATAACAAGAAAAACACGATGAATAAAAAATCATGGAAAAAGAAAACCCAACGAGGTATTGATCAAAGAAAAAATAGGGAGCATACCATTCACATATGGAGGATGGAAGCTGTTCGTCTTCGCAGAGAGAAAAGCTAGGGCAAGAGAAAAACGTCTGATGAAATACTTGGGGAGGAGGTTGGATTATTTTGGTCTTTGTTATTTATAACTCTTCCCTTAAAACCTACGAAAATTTATCACTTAATAAAATCCTTCCAAATATATGACCTTTCGAATACACCCAGATTTGATTCAACTTTTTTATAATCCTAATTGAATACACCCATATTTGAATGGACTTTTTAAAAGTTCATATAAGTCTGAATTGAATACACCTAGACTTATAAAATCTCTTTTAAAGTTCGTATAAATTCAAATTGAATACACCCGGATTTTTAAAATCTTTTTAAACGCTTTATAATCCTAATTGAATACCCCCCTAAATCCCCAAATTTAAAAATAAATAAAAAAAAAAAAAGTAAAACAGGTATATGCATGGTACGTGTATGCACAAATTTGGTGACGGACTGATAGAAGGATCGGAGCTTGAGAGGGAAAATGGGAAATTGGGTGGGAATGGACAAAGGGTTGCACCAAATTGAGGATCAAGGAAGTAAAAACAAAACATCTACAAACAGTGTGAGAATCAAGGTGCGTATGACTAGCAAGCAACTGGAGGAGTTGATGGCGGAGCTGCACATAACCAAAGGCCCCGATTCAGAGCTAGGCCACGTGATCCTCTAAGATTGCTTGGAAGGTAGGCTTGCCACCAGTTCGTGTTGTTGCTGCTGATTTTGGGAATCGTGATCAGGTATCAAAATATGGAAGTGGTTGGAAGTTAAGCACCATTTATGAAGGAGGAGAAGAAGAACATGAGCATATTTTGTAATAAGAACTCATTAAAAATGTATATTACTTGCATTGTTTTCATGTGAGTAAAATAAGTGTTGCAACATTACTTTTGTTTTCAGCTAGGAAAATAATTGTACGTTTCTTAGTAACTCCTACATTACTGCTAATAACAGTTTAACATGTGCATAGAAATTTTTCGTTTTGTATTTTGGATGAATTATTTTTACACTTATTTTAAACCGTGATTTGTAGGAATAAGGAGTATCTCTTTTTCAGGAAAGGAGGCAAGAGTATCCTTTCAGTTATTGATAGTGCATATCCATGGTTTTACTTCACATAGAATTTAGATTGGAATTGTGGAATATTGTCGAAGTAGATCCAGAGATATTGGATTTCTAGAATACTTTAATTTTTCTTGAATTCATGTGAGTTTCTAGAATACTTTAATTTTTCTTGAATTCATGTGAGTCATTTTCATATTACCAAGCAAACTCTGGTGAGAGCATGCATTTAGCCTATTTTGCCACGATTATATCATATCCATATTCCCTAAAGCATACGCTTCCTTTTCCTTTCTTGCGTTCTTTGCATAGCTTTCTAGGTTGAGTTTCCCTTTTTTATTTTTTGGTTTAGATAGTTGATTGTGCACCTTCAATGTGAATGTGATATTGAATCTTAGATGTTCTTTGTTTGGTATTATAAATAACTTAGAAATCCTGGATATAATATTCACACAAGATTTTGTATTTCATAGGAATATTTTGATGGCTATTATTATTATTTTTTTGGTTAAAAAATGTTTAGAGAGAAGGGAGGCTACTCATTCCAGGATCAGGGCATACCAAGGCCGACGGCTATATTTTTAATATTATTTATATAATTAAACTTTGCAATTAGCGATAGCAAACGGAAACTCTCAATTGTTATTAGAGATGAGTATTGGTTGATTGACTCTGAGTTCCCTCCTCCATCTCGATGTCAACTTGAAATGGAGTTCTGTGTGCCCATCAATCTTGACTTTGATCCATTCCATGGCCGCTATGATTTCTGTCAAATCTAAACTGGTACCGCAGAGTTTTATGTAACTCGTTAAAATGGTGGTTTGAGAATTTCCTATGGTATTTTACTAATTCAACTTAATTAACGCCTATTGCGGTTCCATGAACTGCTCCTCTAATTGTCCTGCATCAATTTTTTTTTTTACTTTTGTTTTGTCAAGAGGCATGATTACATGCCACAGTAATTAACTAATAGTCAAATGAATAATAGGACGATGACACATTACTTAGAATAAAGCCAGAGAGAAAAGACCAACATAACCCAAGTCGTGCGGCAACTATTGATCCTTGACGAAGAACTTGTTTCTAATATAAACCATACATTTCTAGTGGTGAAAATGGATCGATGTGTGTATTTAATGAAGACGTTGCCTTGCCAACCAATTCTAAGAGATACACATGTACGTGCGGATTCTTTTCAGTCATTTGTATCCACGTACGCCCACAAAGAGGGATTGATAGAAAGGAATGTTAGAGCGCTAGCTTCAGAGGGAAAATGGGAAATTGGGTTGGGAGGTACAAAGGTGTTCACCCAACTGAAGATCAAGCAAGACATAGAACTTCATCGTCATCGTCATCAAACAGTTTGAGAATCAAGGTTCGTATGACTGCCAAGAAACTCAAGGAGTTGATGGCGGAGGTCGACGTGACCCAAAGCCCCAATTCGAATTCAGAGCTAGGCCGCTTGATCCTCAGGGAATGCTTGGAAGGTAGGTCTCGCGCTCGTTTTGTTGCTGCTGTTGAGAATCATGAGCAATATTCAAGGGGTTGGAAGTTGAGCACCATCCATGATCATAGTTTGTAAATTAAGCTACTAGAAGTAAAATAAGTACTGTTGCAATTATTATTATTTATGATTATCAGTTATTGAGAGAGTACATATATCACTTGTAAATTGCTCAAGGGGGAGTTTTTTTTTTTTTTCCTTCAACGTATGTGAGTTTGGATTAGCAAGCAAACTATGGAGACAAATCAATGGATCTTTTTATGGGTAATTGACATGCATGCATTTAGAAGTGTGTATGGTTGTGAGAAAACGCTTTTAGTCATTCCAAAAGCACTCCCAAACAGATATCTCTCTTTAGTAACATCAGAATTGAATTCCCATTTTTAGAAGATTAAAAAAGTTAATTTTCGTTTAAACAACTTATATTTGGGTTGGACGGATTGAGTGTGGATCCGGGTGTGTCTCTGACCACCAATACGTGCGCCAAAAGCATAGGTGGTTCATGTAGATGCCTGATGTTTTATCTTGCTTTGGCACACGGTTTCCAATAGATATTAATTAGCAAATAAAGCAAACAAATATTAGAATTTAGAAGCGACTCATCGAATTAAAAACTGATCACAAACACTAAAATAAACATCTAGAAACGAGGTTCAACAAGCAAGCATGCAGTGCAGCAGCTACTTGTGAAGCTTAGATGGGTTTTTCTTAAATTACAGTGACGTATTTCGAATTAAAACTTTCACACTTAGATGGGTCCGCGAATTAATTATGATTTGATCGAAAATAAAAGAATTGTGAATCAACATATTGTGTGTTGACCTGAGACAAAGCCATTCACATCCTAAACAACCTTACGGTGCCGTTTGTTATCTGTATGTGATGCAGATATTCTAATTTTATGTATGAAATCGTAAACAGAATGTCAAACTAAATCTCTGTCAGTTCTTCAATCATAGGAGGTGTGGGACCATTTCACGCGCATAAGACATATGTTGCAGTGATTTACTAAATTAAATACTAAATTAATTGCGAAAAATTCACTAGTGTACATATTGGTTTGGAATTGCATTCTCAGACAAGATTCTGGGTTCGAGTCCTACTGTGTCGTATGTGTTGTGAGTTTAATATATTATCGTCCCTCTCAACAGGAAAGATCCTAAAAAAAGAATCTAATTAATATATCTATATATATAAACACTAATACAATTTTCCAAGTTGTGCTGTTGCTAATTGACCAGTTTTGGTATCTATATTATTAATCTTCTTCTAAGTACGTCACCCAGAGGAAAAAATAATAACCATGCATATCTTGTGGTGACATGGAATGTGTTTTTAATGCGAATCTTGTTTCTTTAATTTTCAAACAAATATAAAAAGACTCCCACTTCCACTAGTTTGTACTCAAACTCATAATTTGTTACAAGGGTTAGAGCTCGAGAGAAAATATGGGGAATTGGGTTGGGAGGTACAAAGGTTTAGTGCGTCCAAGTGAAGATCATAAAGAAATTCGTCACAGAACATCACCAAACAGCTTGACTATTAAGGTGAGAATGACTACCACGCAACTCAAGGAGTTGATGGCGCAGGTGGACATGATGAACATGGCCAAAGATCGAAACTCGGAGGAAGTAGGCCGCGTGATCCTGCGAGAATGCTTGGAAGGTAGGCTTACTGCTGGTATTGTTGCTGCTGCCGGTGAGAACCATGGTGATCTCAAAATATGCAAGGTGTTAAACACCATTTGTGAAGAAAAAGAAGAACAACATGAGCATAGTTTGTAAGGTACTAAAAATATATAGTTTGTTGCAAATCTTCTTTGTTTTCATTTGAATAATAGAGTTTGAACCAAAACAAAATCAGACAGATGGATATGTATAGAATAAAATGGGTTGAAATTTCAGTTGTTGACAGTAGATATATATCAATGGAGTCTTTGAACCAAAGTTAGATATAGAGACTGTGAGACTTCAATTTGCACCAACAGGCAAATACTTCTTCTGATATTCAATATACCACATAGATATATACCTATATATGTACATATATCGTATAGAAGGAATAAAAGGGGGAAAAAGCCAGAGGCCTTCCCTTACTTAGATTTACTAGCTAGCAAGTGCAATTAGTACTAGTACTGCTACTAGCTGGACAAGACTTTGAAAAACCAGTAAATCTCTGGCTAGCATCTATTCACCATGTGATCCATGTATCAGGCTTTTTGGTTTTTGTTTTGGTCTAACATGTTCCAGGCTCATAACTGCGGGTTTGAATGCATTTTGTTTGAAAAACCTGACCAAAGAGTAAATAAGGAAAACATATTGAAAATCTAAATTTAATGCATTATTTCCTTATAATTAAATTTCAGAATTTAAATTTTGAATTCTTTTCTTGATAATATTTACCTAATTTAATCAGTGATAAGTAAAGAACCACATATTATACTAATCGATCGGACAAGCACTCACATGAAATTATTTACCTAACATAACATATAGGTAAATAGTGTTATTATTAGCAATGAAAAAACCTTAGTGATAAATTGTATTACTTATAAGTCAAGAACATAAATTAGAAAACTACCTATAAGTCAGATACAAAAATAGACACATAATATAATATATATATATATATATATATACCTATGCAATGGGCAATAGGACAATATACGTACACCTGTAGGATAATATATGTAAAAAGTATATAATAATAATATATCTATATAATTATTATAGATGTTGTAATTATTTTGCTATAAATTAATTTTACACGATTTATACTTCAGGGATGTAATAGGAACAACTAGATTATTTTAAAAAATAATAATAATAATAATATATCTACATCATAAAATACAAAAAAAGAAATGTAATCCTAATTGGTAGAAAAGTCAAAGGACTTACATAGGTTAAACCTATGGTAGAAAAGTCAAAGGACTTGCATAAGTTAAACCTAACTTATGTTCTCCATTTTGGACTTATCCCAAATTTTCTTAAAAAAGAAATTTGCAAAAACTAGGTTTTTTGTTTTGTTTTGTTTTTTATAAAACGATATTAGGGGAGTGGAAAGTTAAACATAAAACATCTGATGTAAGGATAAATACTTTTAACCACTTAAGTTACAAACTCCTTGTAACCTTGTCTTAAAATAACGGATATTATAAGAACTCTTTCACGGCCAATTTGATTAATTGTGAACAAATCATTAATATTTATTTGGGCCTCATTAACAGATATGCCCATTCTTTGTCGTCTTCTTTGGGTTTCGAGGCTCTTCATATCTCCTAGAAGTGCAAGACTTAAATCTTTTCTAACATTACTGGGCCGCTATAGCCATCCCAAAGAATGACAAGGCATGGATACAATGTTAGCAAAATTATAAAAAATAATAATAATAAAAATAAAAAAACAGAAAAAACAAAGGGTAATGATTTCCCAACTCTAATTTTATTCACTTACACTTATTTTTTTAGTTATAAAAAGGAGTGTAAGTGAATAAAATTGAAATAGGTAAATCACCACTCAAAACAAAAACAAAACACAAACAAAAGTACAGTAGAAAATTCTTATTACATTCATGTGATGATGTGAGTTGGGATGGGATGGGATGAGAAGGTGGAGAAAGTGGGTTAGTTGTTTGTGGGGTCTCTTTTACTTTTTAAGAAAACAAATTAGGAGGTTCGTGCAGTGCATGCCATGCCAGAACATCAGAATTTCTGCCTTGCCACGTTGTAAGGAGGAGCCGACTGAGTGAGAGACTGCCACGCTCTGATGAAACTAGATACTCGATGATATGGATACCCAATGTGTTAAGGAAACAGTCAAACAGACAAAACAAAAAATTTCACAAACCCTACGTTTGACTAGGTCTTCTTCGTCTCTCCACCGTTGGATGCCCCAATAAGAGTGTGCAAGCGCAATCCAAAGGCTAGGATTTGATGATGGCTGGATGAGGTATTTGATACCTCATACACAAGTTGCCTAAAGAGGGTTTAGGGTTTTGAGGATAATAATGGAAAGGAAGGCACTGGCAAGAGGCATGTGCTTTGGCTCTGACGGGTTGCTGCTTGCCTGCCTGGTTTTGCAGCCTTCATGTGGATAGTACGACACACTCCACATTTCCTCATGCCTCCCCCCCTTCCTTCCCTTCCCTTTCTCTCTTTTTCTTTTCATGGGTTTTCTCAATTTCCTCAGTTCGGCTTGCTTTGCTTCTTGTCTTCAAGCCAGCCTAGCTAGCTTTGTCACCTTCTTCATTCCCTCTCTGACTCGAATTTTTATGGCTGTTTTTGTTTTTTACTTTCTGGTTTTTACTTCTCTGGATACTAATAATTAAAAACTGTGGGATGTTATGGTAATTAGTTGGTAACATGTGGTTTTACTTTTCTCTATCTTTTTGCCGAGAACATGCATGCGCATCATTTTCAATTCAAAGGCTTTGTGTAAGTTACTTGTTTAATATTAACATATTTATCTTCTCCATTTTCATTTGGTAGGATTCAAATTAAAAGATATAGCTTGCAAATTGCAAGCAAACAAGAACATGAGTCAAAACACATTTTGAATCCTGCATGTGCTGAGGCACTATATAATTTCTTAATGCAGCATGTAACCCTTTTCAGCATAGACATCTTTCTTTTCTCAGCAGTATTTTTTTCCCTTTCTGCTGTGATCCCAACACGAACGAGGTTAGGATTCTTAGTGTGGGGGGACCAAAAGTTTAAAAATCACTTCCACATAGCTTTCTCATCATCAACTAGAGGATCAACACTAAGTTAATTGTAGAAATCGTATTATTATATGTATTGTAATACATTACAAGGGATTGAGAAAAAAATATGAAATGCAGGACCACGGCAGGCCTTCGTGTAGATCCGCCCCTGGATCCCAAGTTTTTGACTTACAGCTGCCAAATCCTTCACATCAAACTCCCTACCCGAGCGAGAGCTGGTGCCAATGTTTGTTTGCATTATGACAATCATGTGATCCACAATGACAATACATAATATAATAAACCACCCCAAATCTCCAATATATTGAATTTAAGCAAACATGATCTACTTCAAGTATTACATGTTGAAACCGACCCAAGCTCACAAACAAGCAAAGCAATAAATTGCCACTTGCATCAACATCATTAGCTATAGCTAGGTGTATATATATATGCGCTGTTGACTTCTAAAGCGATTTGATTAATCAACAAACCTTAATACATTTTCTTATATCACAACAAATCTAGTGATTGCTTAATGGTAAAAGTTATCAGTAGGCCCGTATCAATAATTATGATTGTATATATGGATATATAATTCTTCAATATCTTATTCATTCGTAAGAAAATATTTTCTTGTGCAGTGGTAAAAAAATAATGCTCTTTGTGAAGAGAGATACTATTTCATCAATCGAATTATAGGTGTCTAACATATTCATACCTAATGATTTTCCACAAAAAGGTAATGAAAGATATAACTTGTACACAAATCTTTCTATTCTCCAATTCGATCCGATAAAAATTTGTTTGTAGAGCTATTTACTCGATCATAGACGATGCACAAGCTGTAACGCAGTTGGATGATAATTAAGTAGGCAAAGCAAGAATCTTTCCCAATGAACCAATAATGGGGCAAGTAGATGTCATTTTCTAACTCCTTTTACAGGATACTGAAGATCTTATCATCTTAAGCTCTGTGTGAATGTGTATGTGCATGGCCATGAATGTTACCCAATCAAATATTTGCTCAGCTCACCCACTTCTCTCTCAAGCCCACAGCTTTGTTAGAACTAGCCGCCAACAGAGCCGACAGTGAAACCAAACATGAGAAGAAAAATGAACTTAAATAAATAAAGTATTTGTTCGCAACTGAAAAAAATTAAAAAGAAAAAAAAAAACAGAGGTTTGACCGCGATCTCTTCGAGAGTCCAAAGCCGTTGTGTGGTAGAAGACAGTCATGATTTCGGTTCCAGAGTTTTAATTATATATCTGGTGGATCTAATTACCCCCACTATATTACCCTCTATCTCTCTCACTCTCTCACTCTCTCTCTCTCTCTCTCTCTCTCTCTCTCTCTCATATATCCCATTTGACCATCATAGACGCCGCTTACCACGCATACCACTGGTTCTTCTTCTTTTTTTAATCATTGTAATTATTTTACAAATAATAAAATCCTTTTTAATGATACTCAACACCAAATTAAGAATAAATAATGACATGGGGTGCCCCTTATTTCTTCTGCCATATTTGATCCATAAAAAATGGGGACCCAAAATTGTCAAAATGGGAAGCCAAAAGAGCAAAGAGAGTGGAGGTGGAATTATAGACTGCAAGTAAATCTGTCTATGCATTGATGCAGAAATGGAATGGTGGGCAAAAATGGGTTTTCATGAGACTCCAGTTAGGAAGAAGAGCTGGGTGTTGTTAACAAAAACAGAGGTGCCCACATTTATTTAATTAGTGCCCAAATTTATTATTATTGATTACCCTTAATAATTTTCAAAGAAAAGATTTAGAAGGTTGTGCCAGAAAGTTTTGGCCCACCAAAAAACAATCCCATTTCCTGTACTTTTTCGGTTAAGAGAATAGCTGCAGCTTTAGAGAGAGAAAGAAAGAGAGGGTTTTGAAGTTGAGAGAGAGAGAGAGAGAGAGAGAGTCTCAAGGTATCATATCTCAGAGACCCACCAAATGCCACAAACAGAGCAAGCAATATCAAGAGGGGTGAAACAGAGAAAGAGAGAGAGAATAGGAAATGGAAGGTTGAATACAGCGAAGCAAATGTTCATGCAGACCCACCCCCCACAAATGGAAATATTATTAAACCAATATTTTTTGTTTGTGTATAATATTTATATTCTTGTTTGATATTTTGTGTGTATATATATATATATATATATATATATAAAATTGCTTGTAGCGGAGAGAGAGAAAGTGGTGATACAGCAAGAAAGGTTGGTCCTTTGGTCTCTGGTCTTCCATTTTTCATTGGACACCACCTCTGCCTACTATTGTCGTGGGTGCCCACTAGCAGCTTTTTTGTCTTCTCCTTTTTTTCGATCCCTTCTCTCATTTTTCTTTTAAAATTTCAATATTGCTCTGTTTCTCCTCTGTTTTTTTTCCTATCTGCCTCTCTGGCTATGTTTCTGTGTGTGTTATTGTTTTGCATATAAATATTTTGATAGGGTAGTAATCTTTCTTTTCCTTTCTCTCTCTCTCTCTCTCTCTCCTCTCTCATTTCCCCTTTCCACCCTCAACAGTAATGATTTTCTCGTTACGGGTATCGTTGTTGAGGAATCTGAGGAGAGCTACTTGTCCTGGTTGTGAAAAAGAGGCAGTTATACAAGTAGCCTTGGTTGAAAAACAAGTCGTAGAAAGGAGAAGGATTGGAAGAAGAGGAACAAACAGAATCCCAAGTGCACGAGTGTGTTTGTGTTTTCATTGATGTGATCTTTGGAAATAAAAGACTAAATCTTTCTTTATTTCTCCGTATTTGGGTTCTGGGTTTTTCTCTTTTTGTTTGATTAGCCATCTTTTTTATTTCCCTTTTCCTGCTTTTGTTTGGGGTGTTTGTTTTTGTTGGTTTGTTTGTTCTGATGTCTCAACCAAGGCAATTTCAGATGGTGGGTAGTAACATTAATAATCCTGGCCAATACAATGACACAACTTTCACCAAAATCTTTGTTGGTGGGTTGGCTTGGGAGACTCAGAGGGAGACTATGAGAAGGTATTTTGAACAGTTTGGAGAGATCTTGGAGGCTGTTGTGATTACAGATAAGAACACTGGGAGGTCCAAGGGTTATGGATTTGTAAGCCCATTTTTGCCTCTCATTTTCAGAAGCTTATTTGTTCATTTGTTTCTTGGTTTTTCTGCTGGTTTTTATGGTTGTTTTCAATCTTTCAATTTCTTAGGTTACATTTAAGGATTCAGAGGCAGCCATGAGAGCATGTCAAAATCCATCCCCTGTGATTGATGGAAGGAGGGCAAATTGCAATCTTGCATCTCTTGGTGCACAAAAGACTCGTCCCCAAACTCCTCATCAGCAGCATGGTATGTCTCTCTCTCTCTCTCTCTCTCTCTCTCTCTCTCTCTCATACTATATGCTTTTTTTCTTTGATAAATCCCTTCCAATATACACTTTTATGAAATTGCATTGATCATATTTTAAAACCCATTTACATTTTATACCAAATTGAAATGTGGATCTAAATACGGGGTAGGAATTGAAAAGAAAATGATGTATGTACTCATTTATTATGCTAATGCAGGTGCAGGAAGATTCAGACCAGCACATGGGTTGGTGGCTCCACCTGCTTATCATGGCTCTTCATCACCATACTTCCATCAACCAACTGGTCAATACACATTTCCTTATTCTGCTTATGGGTAAGATTCAAAATCATCATAGGAATAAAAGATGGACAAAATCCCCTTTTCTTTTCTGTTCAATGTCTGATTTTTCTTTTTTTGTGTGTATGAAATTTCAATTTACAGGTACACTGGATATTCACAAGATTCCATGTATCCCATGGTAATTTTCTTTCATTTAAGTGACATTGCATAGATTTTACTCTATTTTTATTTCTTTTTGGGGAGCTCAATGTTGCAATGTTGATTCATGTTACCAATGCATAAACAATTTCATTGAATTGAGTTGTTTAAGCTGACTTTGATGGCAATGCATCTTGTTGCTTGCTGCAGAATTATTATAGTGTTTATGGTGGTCAACAATTCTCACCTTATTACACCACCACTGGGGCATCAGGGCCAACTGGCATGTACCAAAATGTCTACCCATTATATGCTCAGTATGCACAGAGCAGTAGCCAGGCTCATGGTCTTGGAGTTCAATATCCCCAAATGGTACAGTACCCATATTTGCCTCATCAGCCCTATGCTGCTGGTTCCACAGCTGGGATTCTCTCTCTTCCTTCTTCAATGCCAATTACCACCACCACAACTACCACCACAGGTAAATGTTATGTTTTTTAACCATACCTAGAAAATTACTTCAGAGTAACAAGGAAAACATTAAGCTCCAGAGAATTTACAAATTACATGCAAAATGTCACAGGTACAACAACAGCAGCAGCAACTGGTGCTGGTGCTGCTGCTTCTTCACAAGCCTCTGCAGCCAATTCTGAACAGAATTCTTCAACTTAAATGTCTGCAGAGAGAGAAAAAAAAACAATGTCTTCTTTACAAGGCTAACCACATTGATAATGGGTTACAGAGTCAAAGTGCAAAAGGGAAGGGAAAATGTCAATAACAAAACCATAATAAGCTATCAATTTCAAAAGGGTGCCTAGCCTGCTGCAGAATACATATCAGCTGCCATGAGAAGAGATCAAAAGGGCATCCAAGTGATCAGCATTGGACGGTTCATCGCTTGCTCCACACTAACTTCATCATCTTCATCTTACATGGGTGGGTTAAGACAAATAGGGGAGTCTTATTTTCAAGTAGTTGTTAGCATTAGGAGAATTAAGAGTCATAATTTAATCATTCATGTATTGGCATCATGGGGTGGAAGCTAAATATTGGGCTTTGGATTCTGCCTCACACACTAATTACCAGTTGGGTTATGTGCCTCGGATGCATAGAGCATCCAATGACATAATACCGCTTGTTTATATTGGAAAGCAATCGGGTTTCAAAAGATTGGTTTTGTATCTTTGAAACCCAGCTTGGTCAAAGCTCTCGGATAGCTTTAGCTGGCCATTAACTTGTAATTTTCTTCGTTTTGGTCATTGTTCATGATTGATACTTTTCAAGATAGGATTAGTTGGAAAAAATAGAAGATTGTCTGTCTCTCTCATTTATAACTTTTTTTTTTCTTCGCAGATACTTTCGCTTTCAGTTTGGCAACTTGGCATTGTTTTCTTATTATGATTCTTCTTTTGCATGATCAAATTCAAATCACTTTTGGGCCTTGAATAATGTGCTTGGAATCCAAGGGGATCATCTTACAGAAAAAGGGGGTCTACTGAGCTCTAGTAACTTTACTGTGTGCAAGTTTGTCATGCTGGTTGGTTGTTGTGCATGATTTGATTTGGAGGAAAATGAAACAAAGAGAAGATTTAAACTTTCTCAAGAACAAGTTTCATGTAGCACACAAAATCACTCACATTAATAAGAATCATGATGATAAGTTTCGTTGCTTGCCCAAAATTACATGAACATGCTTCAAAAGGGGTGGCTAATGGTATTGGCATATACAACACTGTTGTCAACAAATCCTCCTCCGAAAAAAAACAAACGATAGTCTAAACTATAAGGGGAGGGGGGTTTTTCACACACACTATAAGGTACGAATCTAAAACCACTAGTTCTTTTTCACTCGACTAGAACCCATTAGCACAAATCGTCCTCCTTAATCATGAAACTTAATCCACCTTCCAAAGATGGCTTGACAAATCTACATTCGGCTCCTTTGAAGCCAATTTTTGATTCAATAAACCAAAGTTCACTCTTTTTTTTCGGTCCAAAAGTTCACTCTTTATAATAACTTCTAGACTTTACCATTGGCACCCAAAAAAAAAAAAAAAAAAAAAACTTCGAGACTTTACCAAAGGGTGTACAAAGGAGACACTTCTTGACTTTATACGATTAATATATTTGACACATGCAAAAATAATTTATCAGAAACATAAAAACAACAACTTATGCGCTCATATTAAACTCTGACTGATTGGAAAGCAAGACAAATATTTTCCAAATAAAAGGTTCAAATTGGAGTAAAGCTCAGCCCAAATTTTTTCAATTGGGCTGGGCTGGTCTGGGCTGGGCTTGTTTGACCCATATCAGTTTGCTACTAGATTTGTGGGCCTTGGTCGTGGTGGAGCCCACTCTTGGGCTTCCAAATAATCGAACGAGCCCATTTCAGTGTACCTTTAAAAACCCTGCCTCACTAGAAAATCAGGAACCCTAGAAGAGAAGTGTCGAGGTTTTGCAGCCGCGCAGCACTCTAAGCTCAGAGAGAAACCCGTCCATCTCAGATCTCATCTCTCTCAGGTAACTCTCTCCCTCTCTCTGTACCTCCCTCCCTCTGTACCGCCCTCTACCTTTAACTGGAACCCACTGTTAACTCTGATGAATACAATATTCAATTTTCGTGACGAAAGAAATAATTTTGGGTGTTGTTTGTTGGTTATAGTGAAAAACGATGTCAGTCTCAGAGCTTGCTTGCACTTACGCCGCCCTAGTCCTCCATGACGATGGCATCCCCATCACTGTATCCTTCGTTTATTACTGTTTTTATGTATTTGTGTTTAGCTTCCTCTCATATTTAGCATTTTATTTTAAGCTGGAAAAAATAAAAGTTTTATGTGTGTTCATGTTTAGTCTTATTATGTGTTAAATTAATATGGGTTTGATTTTGTTTGAATCACTTGTGTTGTTTTGGGAAGCTGTGGTTCTCCTTAATTGGTTTGTAATAGGCTGAGAAGATTGCAACATTGGTGAAAGCTGCCAATGTCACAGTTGAGTCCTACTGGCCTGGATTGTTCGCTAAGCTCGCCGAGAAGCGAAACATTGAGGACCTTATTCTGAATGTCGGTGCCGGAGGGGGTGGTGGTGCAGTTGCTGTTGCCGCCCCAGGTGCAGGTGCCGCTGCCCCTGCTGCTGCTCCCGCAGCAGAGGAAAAGAAGGTATTGCATCATCATATTGTTTTTCATCAATTGCGTTTCTATTGATCGTTTAGTGGTTATCTGATTTGTTATTTTCGTTTTGTTGTTTTCCAATTTGATTTTACAGGAGGAACCCAAGGAAGAAAGTGATGACGATATGGGATTCAGCTTGTTTGATTAGGAGCTTCCTCCAAACAAGATATAGTCCACTTTTCAGTTTGCTGGTTTTTAGTACTTTTGAGACTAGTTAACCATATCAATGTAGTAGGGCTTTCTTTATTTTTGGCTTTTTGTTATGTATTTCTGATGGACAAATTGTTCAGAGTCTGGGGTTTCCTGCTGAGCACTATAATTTTGAACAATCTCATTTTGAGCTTCTGGATATAAAAGTATGTTCCCCATTTAATCTTAATTTGAATGGTTTGCAATGGTTTTTGAAATTTCTTTTGTTCGATGTGTTATGCTTGTTTGGTGTCGGATGATGGTATAACTGTCTGAGTTTCTTGGCATCGATTGCGAACCTGGGTCTTGTTTGATCACTGAGATCTTGTTTGGTCACTGAGAAATGCCATTAATTTTTTTAAGAAAAGGAACTTCTTTTGCCTTCTGTTTGGGGCAACCTTTGACATTGAAGAAGAGATTGTGAGGTGAATGCTACTCTCTGGTGCGGAAGGGTTGTTGGGGTGAGTGGTGTGGATGCTACTTTCATTTTGCTCATTTTAAAATGAGAGTTTGGTTACATGGGCAGGACTTTATCATCATTGGAAGAAAAGAAAATGGCACAAGCGCTTATCAATCTTCTATTGATTTCATTTGCCCTACCAGGCCGCTCCTTTTTTTTAATCAACCATCACCAAAGGTCTTCACAATTGGCCTATGAACAAGATTGCACAGAAGGTTTCACTTATTTTGGTCGAGAATTTTTACATTCATATGATGCACGCAAGGCGGTCTGTTTTGGGTGTGCAGAAATTTCTTTTATGTTAGTTCACAAAACTGATCAACTGCAGGTTGAACTTGCGTCTTTCATGGCGTTGCGATGTTTTCCTTGGCGAGTGGTGCAATTTCCTCACCATCGATCCCTGGTTCGCTGTCAGCAACACCCAAATTTAGCAGCACTTCCTCCCACTTCTTGGCAGGCCCCTGTGCCATCACGATTCAAATGGTTCAAGAATATGCGAATGTGATTCATTGTTAAAAGGATTATCATGTTAAGAAAGGTTTCTTACCTTCCATGATAAATCTTGAGCCATGCAGTTGCCTATGATCTCAGTAAAAGCTGGGGTTCCATAAGTTCCAAGGGCTCTTGTGACAGTAGTTGCAATCGCTTGTACATCCGCAGGATCAACAACTTCACACTGAAAGGAAATTTTGGAAACTTGAACTCACACAAAAGTAGAGAAGTTATCGTGTACAGAAAAAAAGGGTTGAAATCAATATATTTACTTCCACATTGAAACCTCCCATTTGAAATCCAGTGAATCCTTCTTTAACGGTGTCTACCAACCCACCAGTTGAGGCAACAATTGGCACCTGCACAAGCACAAGCACAGCAGTGAGTTAGTATTATTGCAAGAAGATGAAGATTTTGGAAGGAAGAAATTGTTGGAGGCAGGCATCTTACAGTTCCGTAACGCATGGCATGCAACTGAATGAGACCGCAAGGCTCAAATCTGCTTGGAACCAACATAAAATCAGCTCCGGCTGTTATCATATGGGCCAGAGGAACATTGAACTTTGCTACTCCCCGGGCTTTGTCAGGGTATTTTATCTCCAACTGTTCAAGCTGCTTCTCCATCGGCTTTTTGCCAGTCCCCTGAGGAAATTGCAGAATGGACATGAGGATAGTATACAGGTTGGTTATAGTGATACAACAAGCATTATGCAAGAAAATGAGAGAAACAACTTCCATGTTCAGTACTTACGAGGACTATGATCTGAACATTCTCTTTGATAAAATGGGGAATGGCTTCTATCAGAATATCTGAACCTTTCTGCTCTTCAAGCCTACCAATGAAACCTATGACAGGGATGTCACTGTCCACTGGCAATCCCACTTCTGCTTGGAGGGCTTCTTTCAACAGAGGCTTTGCATCTGTCACCTAAGCAAAGCCAAATTTTTCAAACGATATTGCATCTTAAAATCAAAGAAGTTATACAGAGTGCTTGCTGGTCATGGAAGTTAATGCATGATAACTAATGTTCTTACAGTTGAAGCATCATATTTGGCAGCTGTATACTTGTCAGTCAATGGATTCCACTCCTGGACGTCCATGCCATTCACAATTCCAAGAATTCCAGCTTTCCGAATAATGTTGTCCAATTCGACTCCTTTTTCAACTGTAGAAACTAGTTCTTCAGCATAGTATGGGCTAACAGTCAAGACCTTGTCTGATTCTAAAATTCCAGCTTTCATCCAGTTAATTTTCCTCCCCTTCACTGGCTTGTCATAGCTGTGGAATTGGACCAATCATACTCAAGGTTCAATCATATAATAGTATGCAGTCTATGCTATATTCTGTACAAAGAAACCCTACCCATCAATGAAATCAAAGGAGCTTTTGAATTCATCTGGCAGATTGAGAAGTGCGAAGTCTGCGAATGCGAATCTGCCTTGATAAGCAATGTTGTGAATGCAAAAGGCTACCTGTCAACAAGATTGGCAAAATAACTGGTTTTTAAGGACTCACAGCTGACTGGAATACTTATTAGTTTCAAAACAAATGAACTGGTCACCTACTTTAGCACTCTTGTATATGCCTTTAGATTGGTATATGGCTTTCAGGTAGCATGGGAGGAGGGCAGTGTGCCAATCGTTGGCAATGAAAACGACTTCTTCTCCTGTGTGCAGAAATGCCATAGTACCAATGTAACAAATATTTTAAACAGTAGTGTTGGTTTGGAGAACTGCAGTTTAGATTGCCTACCATATGGTCCCGAAAAATATTTGCTGCTGTTAAGGTTCAGAACTCTTGGTGCTTCTAGAGCTGCCTAAAACATACAATTTATACAATCATGAGAATATAAGCATAAAATTGTTGGGGGTCAAAAAAGAGAGAAGAATCTGTAAATAAAGCTAGACTGATGCAAGGATATAAGAATATACGATGCAAGGACTGACTGATGTACAAATGAAGATTACATGGAAACTAAGTGCATATTTGATCTAAGAATTAATTTACAGAATAATTTCCAGGGGATTAACTTGAATAGAAAAAGCAACCCAAACGTTAGGCCGCGCTTGATCTGTATTAGTTAGTTGTCGATTCTTTTTGGGGTTTTGTACCCCCTATCTCATAAAAAAAAAAAAAAAAAAAAAAAAAAAAAAAGAAGCAACCCTGAAGATGGACCTGGCATAGCAGGCTGAATCTAAGTTGGTTGTCCTTGAAATCCTCTCCAGTAATGGGTCCGTAGATTTTGGATGCAGTTTTTCCCCAAACCTGAAACACCAGTCATCAAGCGGAAAACTTTCCTCTTTTCCAGCTAACAAAAACTATTGGAAAGGAAGAACATTGATTCACAAGACCAACCTTCTCAAGAAACAGTGGGTGATCCACAAACACACGATCAACTCCTCTTTTGTAGCAATGAAAGAAGCGAACCTTTTCAGTTTTTGCTCCCACCTTAACCTAAATAGCAGAGATATAAATCATTTCACCATAACCAAACAAAATTCATTGTCCTCCCATTTAAATATGAACGTTATACAATTGATAATATACACAACCTCAATTGTAACTTCTGTATCCCATGCATCTTTGTACTGGTCGTATCTCGGAGAAACAGTCATCACTCGATGGCCATTTGCCTGAAGAAGAATTAATTTGCTTGTTATAGTATCATTGATTATAAGAACTGAATTATAAGGCAAGAGAGGAAGCAGAAGCTTACTGCCATAGCTGGTGGCAGGCCTCCAAGAACGTCTCCAAGTCCACCAGTTTTGCTCCATGGGCCAACTTCTGTTCCCAGAAACACTAAATTCATCCCACTTCCACAAACAATGGTTCCTGCCGGTCTTGAACCAGTCCTAGTACTGTTGAAAGATTTGCTCCTTGCTTGCCTTGCAATTGAATTTCCCATGATTTTGACTCGGAGCTCGTCCACTGTGTTCAAAGCTCTTAACCCATTGTGAGTCATGGCCTGTTTTCCAAAACCCATTTTCTTATATCCCGTTTTAGGCTCTGATACAGAAGATACAGCGCCATAGCTGACATGGGAACTTGTTGAGGCAAAGCTTGAAGCAGTGACAGTTGCCATTATTAATTATTGGTGATGTTATGTTCTGTAAAAAGAGCGAACATAAAACACAAAATGCATAACAAATCAAATCCAATAACAAGATTAGAAGCAAGCAATAAACAAAGCAAAACTGAGTACCTAGCCAGCCACAAGCTGCAGTGAGTGTGTTCTTTCTTCTTCTGAAAATGATGAGGAAGGAGCTGCACTTGCACTTTGTGGTGGTTTTTAAGCAATTAAGCCAGAGGGTGTAGTTGTACTTTCCAGTTTGCAAAAGGTCACTGAACTCATGGTTGAGGGGTTTGAAATGCCCAGAACCTCAAGATTCATTAGCGGTGTACAGAGTGCGAGAGACTAGGACTCATGGGACCAACCAGTTGCATAATAAGAGAACAGAGCAGAAAATGCCTAAAGATATTTGTTTTTGTCGTCTGCAAATTGCTCTCAATTATCTGAAATCCACCTTTGGAGTAAAGTCCAACAACAAGACGGGGAAACAGCTTTAATTTGTCTCCTATCTCACTACTTGGCCGCATTGGACATAGTATTTTTGCATTTGTATACCTGATACGCTAATATCTATGCGTAAAGATATAGTTTTGTGGTTATTGTCAATTCTAGCTGAAGCCTATCTCGACAACAACCCCGCATCGTTACCAAAGTGATGGCAAGTCTGCAACCACTGTTAGTCACGTTGTTCCAAATAAAACGACATGTCGTCATTTTACTCTCCTTCCCAATTTTGTTTGACGAAACGACATGGCAGACATACTCGCCCGCTTACAAGTCATAACAAGCGGAGGCGGAAGAAGATGACCATACGAAGCAGTAGCAGCCAGTGGCGGATCCAGGATTCTCGGGCCACGGGTCACAAATTAAAAACTTTGAAATTTTTTTAGAAGAAAATAACACTAGAAAAACAGAAAAATAGTTTCCAACCAAATTTCAATTGTACACGACGAGTTCTCTTTTAAAAACTTTGTATTATAATTTCATAAATCATTTATTTTTTAATTGATTGTTTTGAAGCTTAAAAGTAAAGAGGTATTCAATTAGGATTTTTAAGTAATCAATAAAAATCTGGTGGTATTCAATTCGAATTTTTTTAATAATAGGACTTTTAAAAGATAAGAAAAATACAAGTAACAAGAAAGACGTGGAGGAGTTGTGACTTTTAAAATATGCCTAAGGAAAAAGTACCGTGGTATTCAAAAACTTACTGATTTTGAGGTATTAAATGATGTATTGTGCGAGATTCCAAATTTTTCCAAATTTTTGGACAATAAAATTATGAAAATCATACTTCCTATTCTGATTTTTTTCCTATAAATACCTATAAATACCCTTCACTTTCAACACCAATTCTCATACATTTTATGCTCAACATTTTCATCTCTTTACTTTTTTTTCTGGAGCCCACTATTTTTGTATGCTTTCGACTGTACATAAAAAAAAAATTTCATAAGAGAGACGATAAAGTAATCATTAAGTTTAACATTATTGCACAATATTTTGTTAAAGAATAGTTAATATTTCTTGCGTTAATATTTCTTGCCTGCATTTCTAGAGCTATTTATGGTTAATTGCATTTTCCAATAGCTCTTCTTTCCTTGTAGACAAGCTTGAATTTGGAGCAAAATTATATTTTCGATACTTTTTTTTTTAGAATCGGGTAATTCAAGCAATCTCATTGAAATTAGACATTTCCTCACAAGGAGTTGTAGCTCTCCACAACTCTACCAGTGTGCCCACAATTTGAATTTTGCTTGATCTAATGCCAGAAATTTTATCAAAGAGGCCTTTTTATTTATTGAATATTTATTTATGGTGAACCATGATCACGCCGCTCTAATGCTGTAGCTGAAAGGGTCCTGGTAATGGGATTGTTAGCATCGACATTGAAGTATCCCAATGTGGTGGAGCCTCTCCGAACACCCTCAAGCCTCATGGGTTGAGCAGCAGCACCTTCTTCCCAATGCAAAGCAGTAGAAGCTTGCTTCTTCTCTAGCTCTTCAGCAATTTCGAGAGGCTTTTGCAATTTCTTGTCAGCTTTTTTACTAATCCTCCTGCTCTCCAACTGCCCAATTCTCTCCTCCACAAGTTGAGTGATTGAACTTCCCAATTCACCATCATCATCTATATCACGATCATTATTATTGTCATCATCACCACCACCACCACCCTCACCGTCATTATCATTACCGCCACCACCACCATCACCAAGACGCTCCTCCTCACTATCATTATGTTTGGAACCAGGACTGTTTTCATCTATATCTTGTATTTCTGGTTGACATTCCTCTACAACCTCAACATTATTGTTAAATTCATTATCTTTAACATCATTTGCATCTAAATTTGTCAAATTCTCATCAAAACTAACATTTTTCACTTCTTCCGGAGCATTCCCAGAACTTACTTCAATACCTTGAGACGTTTCCTCTAACTCTCTCTCCCTCTCCCAAACTCTACCTTTTCTCAACAATTCATCACCAAAGTCCACTTCTCCTTCATTCGAATTTGACTCAGTCACTTCAGAACTTCCTACATTCGTATCACTATTAGAATTGGACCCTGCCTCAGATTTATCATCCAATTTCGTACTCTCCAGAACCTTCTGGAAAATTCCACTCTCAGCACTCCTCTTCGATTTGATCGCTGCCGCGTGCGGCGTAGACATCGACCTCGAGGCCGCCACAGCAGCCGTGAGCGCCGCCCCTGGCTTCGCATTTGTTCTCATGCCTCCAAGCAACCATGGCGACGGCTTCAAAACCTTTCCGACCGGATTGTCCGATAACTCGCCTGACTTGACCCGAGTGTACAAATTGGGCCTCGGCCGGACTTGACTGGACTCGTCGGATTTAGCGCTGGAGACTGATACGGCGTCGGTGGGCAGATGTGGTGGTTTGGGATCAGATGCGAGACGGTGGATAGTGGAGGGCGGGGACAATGACGCGGACGAATCGGAGTCGTTGAGGATTTCGTCGATCGTACGGTGAGGGACAGAATTAAAGTTGTCGTCGTCGTCTTCATCGGAGAGGGAAAGGTGTGAGTTGAGGAAGGAGTCGAGGTCGAGTTCCATGGCAAGTTGTGGTTCAAATTGAGTCAGCTTCTTGGTCATGCTAGTGCAGCCAAGCTGCTGCTGCTAAATAGTCACTGGAAGAAGAGCCACAGACAGAGAATTCGACTGGAGAGGGGGAAAAAGAGTGTATCTTTGATTCGTGCTGTGTCGTGAGCTAGTCTTTTTTTAGTTTTTTTTTTAGTTTTTTTTTTTTTTTTTTTCCCTGATAACCTATTTTGCTTTGAAAACAACATAAAAATATAAGTGGGGGACGCTAATACAGCAAACATGTTATATTATATGTATTTTTTTTTTTGAAAAGAAAATGAGAGGTATTGTAGTTTATATGTAGTCTCTATACATTATAATTTTATTCTTTATAAAAAAATGATACTCTTTTAGATAAGACATAAACAAAAGTGCCTAAGGGGATGTATTCAATTGAGATTTTAATAGATTGTAATTACATGATTTTAATGTAATGGATTTCAGCTGGATTTGTAATCATATGATTTTGCTCATGATTTTAGTAGATTGCAATTACATGATTTTTACTTATGATTTTAATTCTCTTAGGATTTTACTAATTATTTTAATAGATTGAAATTACATGATTTTACTTATATTTCTATTCAAGCTTGAACTCTATCACCCATTATCAGTCACCTAAATACATAACTTGAAAGAATATACCCAATTTTTAGGATACAGATACCCAATTTTTAGGATTAATACAAAGATGGAGGCACAGTAACCATCAAATGTTAGTCCACGGAGAGTACACCGACATCAACAATGTGACATCAAAATATTCACAAAAATATAAATTCACAACCTAAATAAATAAATACACAACCTCAATTTCTTAAACATATATAAATTCACAATCTCTTCAACTTCTCAAGCTAAGAAAATTAAAGTTACAATTCCAAGCATTCCAATTCCAAATCCTTTAAAGTTATAAACAAAAAGGAAAATGCAAAGTAAAATGAATTAAAGTTACAACAAAAAAGAAAAATCCAATTCAAAGTTAATTAAAGTACAAACTAAAGAAAATGCAATGCACCATGTTACAAACTCAAGTGTTGGTGGTGAGTGGATTGAAGAACTGTTGTGTTGTTTGAGCACCAATATTATCTACAAATAAAACAACAATAGAAATAAGAAGAACATAAATAAATTAGCAATAGTAGAGGCTAGAAGTTGAAAACATCCAAAACCACAACACCTAACGTTTTTCGGTTTAAAATGCCACCCTAGATAACATCATAAATACAAAATAAAGAAACATACTGAAAACTCCT
Source organism: Prunus mume (assembly GCF_029339155.1). Classification (NCBI taxonomy): domain Eukaryota; kingdom Viridiplantae; phylum Streptophyta; class Magnoliopsida; order Rosales; family Rosaceae; genus Prunus; species Prunus mume. Next base: position 23,167,340 of record NC_142702.1, read on the forward strand.
AGCCCAACCCCATGACTACTAGTTTGTCAAAGCTTGGACCAAAACTGTGGAGTGAAAAAAACACCTTGCACCTTATCAACGTTTCTTCTAGATTGTGGGTAAGGCTTCTTCTTTCTTTTTTTTGCTTTGTCTTGGCCCCAAACGTTTTGGGACAGGGAATTAGAAAAAATATTTAGCACTACACAAGTTGCTTGATAGTAAAAAAGCTGACAAGAAATTGCAGAAGCCTCTCGAAATTACTGAAGAGCTAGAGAAGAGGCAAGCTTCTACTGCTTTGCATTGGGAAGAAGGTGCTGCTGCTCAACCCATGAGGCTTGAGGGTGTTCGGAGAGGCTCCACCACATTGGGATACTTCAATGTCGATGCTAACAATCCCATTACCAGGACCCTTTCAGCTCCAGCATTACGGCGTGATCATGGTTCACCACAAGTCTTGGCGGTTCATAGTAATTACATTGCAATAGGAATGGCAAGAGGTGCTATTCTTGTTATCCCTAGCAAATACTCTGCTCATAATGCTGATATCATGGATGCAAAGGTTACCTTCCATTCCTATGTTTTAGTTTTAACTTCCTATGATAGAGAGATAGGTGACTGCATGTTAACAAACTATGCTATATATGTTCCAGATGCTAATTCTTGGATTGCAAGGAGAACGATCTTATGCTGCAGTGACTTCTATATGCTTCAATCAGCAAGGGGACCTGCTCTTAGCGGGTTATGCTGATGGTCACATTACAGTTTGGGACGTACAGAGGTCATCGGTTGCTAAAGTAATTACTGGAGAACATACAGCTCCAGTTGTACATACATTGTTTTTGGGGCAGGATTCTCAAGTTACACGTCAATTTAAGGCAGTTACCGGTGATAGTAAGGGTCTGGTACTGTTACATTCTTTCTCTGTGGTTCCCCTGCTTAATAGGTTCTCCATTGAAACACAGGTAAAGCTTTTTATTTGCATTGTTTTTAGATATATTCCTGTAGCATTGTGTTTAAAATTGCTTGCTTTTGAGCTGATGTGTGATATTCAACAATGCAATTCTATCAAACTTGCTGATCTTGTGGATGTTGATTGGAACAGTGCCTTCTTGATGGACAAAGAATGGGCACAGTGCTGTCAGCTTCACCCCTCCTCTTTGATGAATTCTCTGGAGGGGCTTCACAATCTGCTCAGGGAAATGGTACAGTTACAGGTAGCAGTATTGGTGGTATGATGGGGGGAGTGGTGGGTGGAGATGCAAGTTGGAAACTCTTCAATGAGGGATCTTCTTTGGTTGAAGAAGGTGTGGTCGTATTTGTCACCCATCAAACTGCTCTGGTGGTATGAAGCCCTCAGATGATAGCGTGAATTCCATGTACCTTTTATTTTGGGAATTAATGCTTGCCTCTTTGTAAAAGACTTTCTTTCACAGTTTGTTAATGCCATGTGTCTTTGTTGCAGATAAGACTAACTCCCAATTTGGAAGTCCATGCACAACTTTCAAAACCAGAGGGGGTTCGGGAGGGTGCCATGCCTTGTACTGCTTGGAAATGTACAAAAAAATCACGCCGTTTACCTGCTAATACTGGTAAGGATTGACTTTCTTTGTTAAATTTCCTGTTGACGGCTTCCTAAGATGGGGTTTTTTTGGGTAGAAAATATGCCCGCTGAAGTAGTTGAAAGAGTTTCGCTACTTGCAATTGCTTGGGATCGAAAAGTTCAGGTGGCAAAGTTGGTCAAATCAGAGCTGAAAGTATATGGTAAATGGTCTCTTGAAAGTGCAGCCATAGGTGTGGCTTGGCTGGATGATCAGGTATGCTCTTGTTTATTCGTTTTCTGTGATACTGAATTTTTGTTTTTCTGCCCTTGAAATGGTTGAGGAGTCTTGTTTACTTCACAATAGAATGAGCATAATTTGAGGTTTTATGGCTTCAGATGCTGGTGGTTCTTACGATGACTGGACAACTTTCTTTGTTTGCGAAGGATGGAACTGTAATTCACCAAACAAGTTTTTCCGTAGATGGTTTTGGAGGGGACGATCTTATTGCTTATCATACTCACTTCGTTAATATATTTGGGAATCCTGAAAAAGCTTATCACAATTGTGTAGCTGTAAGAGGAGCTTCTGTATATGTACTTGGACCTATGCATCTTGTTGTTTCCCGGCTTCTCCCATGGAAGGAACGAATTCAGGTTTTAAGGAGTGCAGGTGATTGGATGGGTGTCTTGAACATGGCAATGACAATTTATGATGGCCAAGCTCATGGTGTTGTTGACCTTCCTAGAACCCTGGTTGCTGTACAGGAGGCCATAATGTCCTACCTGGTTGAGTTACTTTTGTCATATGTAGAGGAAGTATTTTCATATATATCAGTAGCATTAGGCAACCAAATTGGAATTATGGATCAAGTTGACGACTTAAACAGCAAAAGCAGTTCTGTGCATTCTGAAATAAAAGAGCAATACACCTGTATCGGTGGAGTTGCAGTTGAATTCTGTGTCCATATCAAGAGGACTAACATACTTTTTGATGAAATCTTTTCCAAGTTTGTAGCTGTTCAACAGAGAGGTATTCTCAATCCAGTGTGTTTTTGCATTTGATCCTTCTGTTAACTTCATGCGTTTTTGTAGCTGAAGTTTGGGTTTCTAGATTACAAATTTTTTCTGTTGAAATGAAAAAAATAAATATGAGAGTCATCCTTTGGTGTTCATATGCTTATGAAGAGGGAAACTTCATGTTGCTAAACACATATGGTTGAGTCAGAATGACCTTTTAAAATGTGTAACTGTGTTGCATCAACAAGACATGAAATAAATTGTCTTACCACAACTCATAATAAGTGTCATACTCAACACCGAAGTGAATGGCATTTTTTATTCTTTTCTGAAAGGGGGATGAAGTGAATAACATATGTCCTGCCATTATAGGCTTGAACTTTTCTTCTTTTAGAATAATTTTATTGGAAGTATTCAGAACCACGCATGTTAACTTTCTTTCATGTTTTGAGGGTGTCTGGATTAATACTTTGACATGTGATAGATCAATGCAATTAAGTTTTAGGAATGGCGCATCTCTTTTTGGCTTCTGTCAGCTGTTGTTTTGCAGCATTGATTCATAGCTTGAAGCTACATACACATATAATTTTTATCCATCATTGCATGGTACCAATATTTTTCTTTTAAAATTTTCTTAGACACATTTTTGGAGCTGTTGGAGCCATATATATTGAAGGACATGCTTGGTTCTCTTCCACCTGGGGTATTGCATAATGTTCAAGCATTTTGGCTGTATTGGCAGCTATGTTATACATAATAATGTTCTTTCCCTTCTCCCTTTTCTGAAGATTATGCAAGCACTGGTAGAGCATTATAGCCGGAAAGGATGGTTACAGTGTGTTGAACAATGTGTTCTCCACATGGATATTTCATCCTTGGATTTCAATCAGGTCTGTACTTCTCAGATTTTTGCTTATAATTTTTTATTTTTTATTTTTATGTTGATGGTTTTGTTTGTTGTTGTTTTCACCTTGACTCACAGATAATGTATTATGTTTTCTTGTAGGTTGTTAGGTTATGCCGGGAGCATGGATTGTATAGTGCTCTGGTGTATCTCTTCAATAAAGGTTTGGATGATTTCAGGTCACCTTTAGAGGAACTGTTGGTGGTCTTGCAAAATAGTAAAAAAGAAGGTGCTACTGCCCTTGGGTATGATTGTCTTGATACGTTTCCTTTGTGTTCTATTGAGTTTGAAAAGTTTATATGTAGTTTATCATGCGATTTTAGTTTGCTTCTCCTTTGATCATGCATCATCCCTACTCCTTTATTATTATCCTGCTGGAAGAATATAATGAGTCGTATCACATTATTTCATGTTACTTCTTGGCTGCATTTTGTCAGTTTTCCAATGAGGCTTTTAAGTGTTCTTATTTTATTTTGTTCTTGTTTACAGTTACCGGATGCTAGTTTATTTGAAGTAATGTTTTTCAGGCCTTGCTTTTCCACCAGGTATGGACTTCACTTATTGGAGTTGTTCAATTGGAATGTCAAAGTATATCCCTCTGTGTAATAATCCCATCTAGAAGTGGCTGTGTGGGTCTTGAAATAAGTAGTTCATAGAAAAGAGATATAAATCTTACAGTATATGAAGTGGTGAAGGAAGACTAACATTCTTTTCTACTGGAACACATGTTTGAATCACTTGCATAGCTTCATTTCTTGCTGGATGTTAACTCAAGCAATCTGATTAAGAGAGTTTGCATTAATTATCTCTATTTGCAGGACAGGGGACAATTCCTCCTCCACGCTTGCCATCTCTCAGAACAGAACTCTGCAATTTTTGTTAGACGCTAATTCAAGAGCAGGAGGAGGAGAATATCTTAACCTGTATTTTCTCTTGGAGCTAGATACTGAAGCTACTTTAGACGTTCTGAGATGTGCGTTCATTGAAGATGAAATCTCAAAACCCGACGTTTCTTCTCATGATTCAGCTGATGCAAACATGGAGCTGCCAGATGGGAATAATTCGATGGCTCAAAGTCAGAATTCAATGGTTCAAAATACAGTAGATACTCTCATTCATATTGTTAGTAAGGGCATCTCCCAAACAGATGGATCTCCTAGCAATGATGAGACTGCATCAACAGTAGAGTGGCCTTCAAAGAAAGACATTGGTCATCTGTTTGAGTTTATTGCGTACTATGTTGCATGTGGAAGAGCTAATGTCTCGAGACAATGTACTGTCTCAAATTTTGGAGTACTTGACGTCAGAGAATAACTTTCCATCATGGGTTTCTGGAGATACCATAACTTCAAAAAAAAGAGAGAAGCAGGTTCTTGGTCTTCTTGAGGTAGTGCCTGAGACTGATTGGGATTCATCTTATGTGTTACAGCTATGTGAGAAAGCACGATTTTACCAGGTAAATTTACCAATATCTTATAATGTTGTCAGTGTCATGTTGTTACAGTTCATTCAGTTTGAGATTACTCACTAGAAGGTCTCTTGGAGTTTTTTAGGTTTGTGGCCTAATTCATAACAGCAGGCATCAGTATCTTGCTGCTCTGGATTGCTACATGAAAGATGTAGATGAACCCATTCATGCCTTCTCCTTTATCAACAAAACATTATTACAGTTGACTGACAATGAATCTGCCGCTTTTCAATCAGAAGTAATTTCTCAAATTCCAGAGCTTTTTGACTTAAACAGTGAGTTATCTTGAATTTCTCTTTTCTTTTTCACATGTTAAGTAATATTTTGGTTATTTTCTTCAGTGGAGGTCTTCCTTCACAGTTATTCGATCACAAATATTTTCTTATTCTATGCAGAGAAGGCACATTCGTCTTGGTTATCGACCATTTTACTAGTGAAGAAGGTTCACATATCCTCTCTGAACTTCGTTCCCATCCAAAAAGCCTATTCCTTTACTTAAAAACGGTGATTGAGGTTCACTTATCTGGCACACTCGACTTTTCAAGTTTAAGAAAAGATGATCTTGTGAGGGTGAAGGATCAATCAAAAGCAGTTGAGGCTTACTTGGAAAGAATCTGTGATTTCCCAAAGCTTTTGTGTAACAATCCTGTTAATGTGACTGATGATATGATTGAACTTTATCTGGAGGTGAGCACTTTGTTTGTACAATTACATCTTTTTTTATTTATTTTTAATTTCCTTTATAATTTGATTTTATTGAATGAACCTGTGTCTCAGTTGCATCATATTCTCTTGGTGATTCATTTGTTTTCCTGGATATTCTCAAGTCAAGTCCTCAGTTGAACGATTATTCCTTCTGGCTAGGGAGATAATATTGTTCTCATTGTGTCAGTATATTCATTTTGGCCAAATTTTCAATACAAGACTTGAAAGAGTTGAGTGAGTGTGTTTCGTGGCTACCCTGGTTTCTGTACCATAAAGCTTGTCCATGACATTGCCCTCTTAGTGTGTTACTTCCAATTTGATTATGTTCAGCAACTACTTATGATGAAATCACAATGATACCACCTCAGGTTCTAAATGTTTTGCTTTTTGCTTTTGCAGCTGTTATGTCAGTATGAGCGCAATTCAGTTCTCAAATTTCTAGAGACTTTTGATAGCTATCGCGTGGAACACTGTTTACGGCTGTGCCAGAAATATGGGATAAAAGATGCTGCATCATTCTTGTTGGAAAGGGTTGGTGATGTTGGCTGTGCTCTTTTACTCACACTTTCCACCCTCAATGAAAAATTTATCAAGCTTGATACTGCTGTGGGAAGTCTGGTATCAAGTGGTTCTGCACGTACTGAGCATTTCAGCAATGCTTTAAAATTGGAGGAGGTCCGTGATTATTTGAATCAGAGCATGTGATTAAGTTATATATTATTCGTAATCTTTCTCATGCAGGTGAGCGACATTAACAGTATATTGCATGCCTGTATTGGATTGTGCGTATTTTGAAGACTAATAATCTTTCTCTGATTTCAGCATTATTGTAGTCTTAAAGTACATGGTCGTGCGTATTTTGAAGACTAATAATCCTCCAAATTTCAATGCAGGTTTTGTGAGCCTTTAACGGATTCCCTTAATGCTGGAAGAGTATCTAAAGGAGACGATCTTAAAACAGTGGTAGCTGAGTCATTGGAATCAGAAGAGGATGAGGTGGCTTTTATTATAGAGTGGAGAATCTCAAAGCTCCATAAAGGCGCTCATATCTTAAGAAAAGTGTTCTCTCGGTTCATCAAGGAGATTGTTGAGGGCATGATAGGTTATGTTCGCCTTCCAACCATCATGTCCAAACTCCTTTCTGATAATGGTAGCCAGGAATTTGGTGATTTTAAATTCACAATATTGGGGATGCTTAGCACATATGGCTTCGAAAGAAGAATTCTGGTATATCATCTTTATATCTCATATGACTTGGTGGATATGTGACTTTTCCCTTTCTCTTGGGAAGTTTTCTATTGTTATTCAGTCAACTTCCTCTTCATTCTTCTCATTGCATTTAAATAATTTCATCTGTTATGTAGGATACTGCCAAGTCCCTGATAGAAGATGATACATTCTACACTATGAGCATACTCAAGAAAGGGGCCTCTCATGGGTATGCCCCTCGGAGTCAAATATGTTGTATATGTGACAAGAACTCTTCTAGCTACATTCGCATTTTCAATTGCGGTCATGCAACACATCTTCAATGCGAAGTTTTGGAGAATGGCACATCAAGTAGTAGCTCGTCCTCTGGATGCCCTGTTTGTATGCCTAAGAAGAAATCTCAGAGGTCCAGAAACAAATCGGTCCTTCCAGAGGAGAGTTTAGTGAAGGGGTTTTCTTCAAGAACCCAACAAATACACGGAACAACTGTCCACCCATATGAAAGCAATGCATCAGAGAATACCTATGGGCTTCACCAAATATCACGAGTATGGCAATGTCATATCATTTTTGTCATGATCGTCATTTTGTCTTATCATTGTTGTCGTCATTGTCATTTCTATTTTGTGGACTGGTCTTACATTGAAAACTAATGAAAAACTGGAATTGGATGTTGCAGTTTGAGATGTTGACCAATTTGCAGAGAGACCGAGGATTGGTCGAGATTGAAAGCATGCCTCAACTGAGGCTTGCACCTCCAGCTGTGTATCATGAAAAGGTTCAGAAAGGAACTGTTCTTTCACCAGCAGAAAGTAGCAGTGATCTTGCGAGAATAGGGAAACAAAGTAAAACCAAGCAACTCAGGGAGCTAAAAGTAAAGGGGTCATCTCTTCGGTTTCCCTTAAAGTCAAACATATTTGGTAATGGTACGTATGTCATTCATTCTTGTGTAATTGTTCTCAAATTTGTGAAGGTGTCCAGTTTTAACGCGTGGATTCATTTTCCAGGCAAGGAGAAAACCAGCAAGCGGCGACATTATCGTCATGTACACAACTAACAAAAACACTAGAGTTGGAATTCTGCGGAGGCTATACAATAACTGATATCTTTAAGTACCGTTTTAGCTGAGTTTTTAACACCACCACCCCACCCCCCCAAAAAAACTTCGTTTCCTCTGTTACATGTAATTCTTTCTATGTGAATTTGTGTCTGTACTTAAAGCTGTTGTAAACTTGTAATTGCTTTGTAAAGCAGTACCAGTTTTGTATATCATTCATAGAAAGGTACTTTTGGCATTTGTAGTGAAATCAAAATACAATCCATCAGTAATTATGCAGTATTTTATCTTGGATGGTTGATTTGGTCTGTTATAGAGAATGCTCTTTTTTCTCTTATATATTTATTATTTTCTTACCAACGCAGATCAACGAAATTCTTTTTCTTAAGGGAGAAAGCCAAAAAGGTTTTAAGACGTAGAGAAGGTAGAACAAGAATATGGTGTTGAGATTTCAAAACTCACAGGCTAAACAACCAAACCAACTAAACAAAAAATAACCTAAATTTTTTAAAAACAAGTTATAGAGGGCCCAACCGGGTTCGAACCGGTGACCTCTTGATCTGCAGTCAAATGCTCTACCACTGAGCTATGGACCCTGATTGGTTCTAGTTGCTTCATTTTGGTCATATAATCGCGTCTTTGTGTATCTTAAAATAGCAACCTATTCTCGATTTTCAACTTTGCTAGGATTCATTCAGGACTGTTTGAATATTATTTTGAAAGGAGTAGCAAGTAGCAAACACCAAATAACAATTTCAAGATGCCTTGACAAACCTGAGTAGCATTTGCCTAATTTGTTCATCCACAACAAATGGATCATATACTAAATTGAGTTATTGCAAACACAAACTTGTCTGTGAGCCTTAGCTGAAGTTCTCAGACATACACGTTCGTTGCTTTAATTTTCCCTTGAGCAACCAGATAAAAGATTATTTCCATCAGGCACTTAAATTCATGGAAACTATACAAGTGTAATCCTGTTGAAACCTTATCAACTCATGTGACTACCAGATTTGCTGTTTGAGTTATAAGCTTAAGGCACAAAAATCTGGTGCTGCAAAAACATCGGATTTTATACATTCGCCAACACAATCCACCAGTTTTATTCGTGTTTTTTAATACTTCATTAAGATGGATTCTAGAGAAGAGTGCATGTCATGTAGAAATCATATGCTTAATGGTATTTGTAAAAGCTTATGACATTTCTACCATCAGAAAATGTGCTGCTTTCGCTCCTTCAAGTTCAAAGATTGCCAATGCACAATTAGATTCACCAATCAACTTGTTGAAAAGTAAAGCCAAACAAAATTCACCAACTTCGAAATGAGAAGGAAATGCCCGCATTGAGATTCAAAGGAAATGCAAGTAGATACTAGAAAGTTGCTGCATATACATCAAGACAGAAAGGGAATCGCGTAAAATTCTCCGCACTACCATAGCTGACTGTCAATCCTCATCTTCTGAGCTTGCATCATCGCTAGTATAATCACTACTATCATCGTCTTGGTCCGGAATATCCAGCTGAACATGCTGAACCTGTATTGTCGCTGGTGCTCTAGGTAATGGTTGATGAGCATTAGGCCGTAATTGTTGCTCTTCGACCCTGGGAGCTGGAGCAGATCCAAGTGGGGGCAAAGGCACTGGGTCCCCAGGCTTCCATCCAGGTGGGGGCACAGGTACATCGCTTGGCAACTCCACAGGCATCCCTGGTATCCAACCTGACGGAACCGTGATATTTGGAGGAAGTAGACCCTGGAGTGCACCCAGCTTGGGAAGTTGATTGGCTTCTGTTGGCTCAGGACACGGGGCCTCTAATATTGTGTGAATTGTTTCCTCCTCCCTCTCGACTGTCTTAGGTAAACCAACATCAAGGTTTGCAAAATTGGATAGCTGAGAAGCACGCATTTGCTCATCCTGTGGGGCAGGCGGGAGTGCCCCACGAAGAGGAGCTTGTCCAGCCCCAAATTCTGGTGGTGCAAAGGTTGTGTAGCTTATCCGGTGGGCATATGATAAAATATCTGATAAATTCAACTGAGATGCAACAGTGGTGGTGGTGCATGAAGAATCATCTTCTGCACCATCCTCCTGTTTTGTCCGTTTGGGGTGGCTAAAATCAGAGTAATCATCAACAAGATTATCAAGAACCTGCTCGACATCCTTGAGTTTCTTGGAAAAAGAAAGAAGTGCAGCATCCTTGGACCGCACTTCGCGTGCAATTTTCAGCTTAGCATCCTGAAGATCAAGAATTTCTTGGAGTTCAGCAACAGCCTCAAAGAGTTGGGTTTGAAGGGCAGTGAACTGGGACAGGATCTCTTTGGTGGAGGAAGGAGAAGAGTCAGGTGCGGTTGAGGGCAGTGATTGGGATTGGGAAGAAAGAAAGGTCGGGAAGGACCCACGGAATGCATTGAGCCAAAGGGATCGATTCGGCGAGACGTCAAAGAGTTTAGAGGCAAGGGAGGCCATTTGGATGAGAAGGGATTGGGCTCTAGGGAGGGGTGCGAGGAGAGAGAGAAGGGTTGGGGAGAGACTGGGTTGCTGTGAAGGGAGTTTCGGAGGGGTAGGGTTTTGAAGAGAGGGTGAAGTGGGGTTTGTTATGCCTAACCTAGCTGGGGATTGTACAATTTGGGGTTGCAGCATTTTGGGATTCACTTGTTTCCTCAAAGCATTCTACCAACAAGAAATTGAACATATTACATACTTGATAAATAACAGAAATACCATATAAGCCAAAGGGCAAACATTCACAGCATGGAGAACCAAAATTAATTAAAAGAAAAAGGACACTTACCAACAGAATTCAGAAACAAAAGTAGCGAGCTAGAAGCTGCTGTATAAAGGAGCCCCAATGTTGCTTTGCTACAGAACCATCCTGTTTTCTTTGTTTTCAGCTGCTCAAAAAGCTGCAAAATCTACACTTTCTTAGAAACATAAACAGGCTCTCTGAATTTATAAATAAAATTTATTGAAGCAATCGTTTAACGAACTTGATCCACCCAAAACTGGAAAAACAAGAAGATGCCAAGATCAAACAAAATTATAAACCGGGAAAAATTTCTGGGTAATCCTAAATCAAACTCGCCCACATCCGAAATAGACCACCCAAGTCAGACAAAACCAAAGCTACCCAAATCTTTCATCATAAAATCAAAAAGAGAAAAATTGTGACTAAGAGAAACAGCTCAATCAGCAATGGAGAATGAGAAAGAGAGTCGGTTTATACCTCCGCTGGTTTCGTGAGAGAGAGAGATGGTAGAATACTTTTGCTAGTTTTTTTTCAAAAGGATGGTATACTTTTGCTACTTTTTTTGTTTGTGCTCTATGACTTGCATGGTAGAATGGTTCTTGGCTGCTGAAAATTTAACCTGATCTGCTCCAGTGCCTAGGCTAATAGAGCCAGCCCAAATTGTTTGAACCGGGCGCACTTAGAACGCTCAGACCCTAAATCCCACATGAAGCCATTTCCACAGCTACGCATTATTCTGAGAATGAGTGCTGCGATTCACAAATACAACAGGGTCAGAAAAACTCCAAAGGTAATTTCATGCATGTGTGTATGAACACTAGATAAGCAAGAACAAAGAAAATACCAGATTCATGCACGAAAAAGCATCTTAAGATTCATGCAAGAAAAAGCACAAGATACGAGGTCCTCAGAAAGAAGAAAAAAAGGATTATGAAATCAAAATAATTACAGGATATGACAATTTTTATTTAAACAAGAAGAAATGAAAGAGTAAGCCAAAACTAGAGTCTTGCAACACCAGACATAAACTAGAGAGTCTAGAAAGGAGTAGCATTCGTACAATAAAAATCTCTGTTCCAACATCTCATAAAAGTACAATTCTGATTCAAGTTTCTCTTTCTTGTCGGACTCTGGAACCTTGTGGAGCAATATGTTTCACCTAAACAAAGGAACCATATATCTCTATCTTCCGAAACTAGAACTTAGAGTTTAAAATACAAGACCAAAGAATTATATCAAACAGGAGAAAGCTTTTTAAAACAATAAATCAATATGCCAATATCACAGCACAGGGACCCAAAGCAATCTATCAAGCAGAACCTAAAGGGAACTGGGATGCTACTAACTTGCAGACCTTGCAGCTTCTCGTGTTGTGGAATAAACACTTACAGCATAACATGATACTCAACTACATACATCAAACCATTTATCCAACATTTTTGAAACTCCATTAACATGTGAAACTCAATTAGTACGAACAAAATTGATAAAGGTGGCAATAACTAAGGAGTCTCTAAGACTCAATTGCTAAGTTTTAGTTGTTAACAGAGATCAGCATCCCTCTCTCCAAGTATTTCAGTTCTAACGTATGACCTACCTTTCAGTACCCTTATATTGAAACAGAGATAAAATTCCATTATCTTAGCACCTAATTAGCCATTTTATTGCTATCTATCTTCATCTCTGTTCCACCAAGAAGGTGACTTCCAAGAAAACATACGACAAAATGCATCTTTTCTAAAGGGGTAAGGTAATCAACCCAGATAGCTGCTTCAAGATTGAAGAACACAAAGTTAACAAAAGTTATATCAGACCCAATTAGCAACTACATGATTGGAGGTTACAGTCCAGAGAATCACTCATAGACCCACAATATTTGAATTGAAGTTCTAAAATATATTAAGTATAAGATTTAACATAAAGAAGATTAACCCTGCCTTGAACCGAGCGATTTGTGCTTTGAACCGTAATGTAGAACATCCCAAACACCCTTTAGCGCAGGCCTCCAATCGTCATTATCCTCTGCTTCGAGTTCTGGAGAGAAAAGAGAAAAGAATGAGAAAGAAAAAGCCCAAAGCTTTCGACTTTTGATTTTGACACAGAATATTGAAAACCAAATCGTTGGTCTCTTCCAAAAGTCAAATTTTCAACCAATTAGAAATGTATTGCCAAAGCCAGTCTTTACCTTTTCTTTACTAAATCGACAGAGGTGTCATGCGAGCGACGACGTCAACTAGGGAATTAGCGTTAGGGATTTTGATTCGGCCGAATAGATTTGGGGATTCAATTTCTGGAGAGGCAACGGCGAGCGATAGCCGGTTGTGACAGTAGTTTTACTCTTCCTTGTTTGGAACTGAAGAGTTGAGATGGTTTGCAATTTCGAGCAGAATAAATAAGAAATGGACCGAAAGTGGGCTGACTATGGATGGGCTTGGGGTGGGATGAATGGGCCCAACTTAGTTTTCAAAAAAAACTTCGAAATTGGGAGGGCCCAACCGGGTTCGAACCGGTGACCTCTTGATCTGCAGTCAAATGCTCTACCACTGAGCTATGGACCCCTTTGGTGCTAAAGGTTTCAAATATATAATTTTAAATGAAATGAATATCAACTGAAATGACCAAAAGGGTTTGCGGTCCTCATCCTATGACACGTTGGAACTCAGCCTTGTCCACATGGTCACATGGAGGATTTGGGTGACGACAGAAATAATGAAACATAAAAAAGACAAAACTGTTTTGTTCATGATTTTTTTCCTTTAAATTTTATTTTTCGCATCGTAAACTCAAAAAGGGAAGGTGTTGGTAAACCAATTTCAAACAATAAAATATTTGTTTGTTTGTTAAAATTAGTAGTGATGATGTGAAGTAAAATAATGCCACTCTATACAACCTAAGTCAAGCTCAAATTTTATTTGTTTTGGTCGGGCACACTCAATATCATTATCTTATAATTTCACATAAATTGACAAAAATAAAGTGACTTGTATTATGTTTGACACCAAAAAAGTGTGACATTTATTATTATTTTGAAATGTCTCTTTATTTTGGTCACATTCCACCTCTTTACATAGGTGAAGAAATCATAAATGAAGCACCTCTTTTGTGAGACATGCATACTAACTCCTCTAAAATGCTTGTGTGCATAATTTAGTGTATCAAATAGAATGTGTATATCAAGTTAACTAGAATGGATGTCTCATTCTGCACTCAATTCAATTCTTATCCATAGTTTATATATATAAAATAGAACGCATACATGCCTTTAAAAGATAAAAATTAAAATGCATGAGAGTCATATTCATCATTAACCAATGGAATTGATTAAAACATCAAATTGCATTTCCTTGAGAACCATATTGTATGAAGCACTCAATCAACAACCAAATTCAATATGTGGCATTGTAAACACAAAGAAAATCCACTTAAAACCATTATTAAAAAATAAAAATAAAACACCATTGCACTAAGATGATTTTGACACTATAAATAAATGAATGAAAGATAAACCCAACTGTCTAGGAAAAATAATTTGGAGACAAAATGTTCGCGTCGGAGGAGTTTACAAGGCCAAAAGCCTAAAGACACAAAATAATTAGCCAGGCGAGGCAAAAACTAGAAGTAATTGTAGAAGTAAGAACAACACAACAAGTAGTTGGTTGAGTTGTTGGTTGGCCTCCCATTTGATCAGGCGGTTATTTCCAAGCCTCCTTCCTTCGTTTTCTCCGCCCCTTCTTCTCCTCTTATACTTTCTCTCCCTCACTCCCTCAATTTCCATCTCCTCCATTTCTTCTCTCTCAATATCCCAATTTTATCACTTCCCAAACAAAGACAGAGCCACTGAATCAAGGGGAGAGATGTCCTTCTCTGCCACCAATTTGGCCCAGCCCCTCCAACTCAACACCGCCACCCCCAGATCCAATGACAAGCCCTCCTTGTTGTTGCCCAAGACCTCATCTTTTCTCGGATCTACCCGCAACTTCCGACCCACTTCCCTATCTGCTAACCCCAGTCACTCGAATGCCCACCGTCGATCCGCTGTCGTTGCTGTCTCCGAAGCTGTGAAGGAGAAGAAGGTCCATGCATCCACCAATCTGGTAATGTTTTAGTCCTGAAAGTTCATTGCTTGATTTAGTTTTCTGGGTAAGTTTTGTTTTTCTCATGCATGGTAAGCCAAGGGAAGGAGAAGAGAATTGGATTTCAAATTTTGTTTTTCTTGGGTTTGTAATTACTGGGTAGCTGAGATTTACGAGCAATTCCACTTAATCAAGCTTAATTTAAGTTTTTTGATCCAACAATTGAAAACCCAGAACAGATAAATTCCAAGCTTCCAACTTTCAGCTTTGTTTCTCGGTGGCTTTAATTCAGTTTGATTTGTGTCTTATTTTTCAAGTTCATGGAACGTCAGTATATCTATCTAATTAAATTTGAAGAGATTTAGAAGTACACAGCTGAGCTTTTTCTTTGTTTCCCAAAGATTTAGTTATCTCATGAAATGAAAGAGTGTCTAAGACTATCCTTTTCAATCTTTGTGCATTTAGCTTATAACAAAAGAGGAAGGCTTGGAGCTGTATGAAGACATGGTATTGGGTAGGTCTTTTGAGGACATGTGTGCTCAGATGTATTATAGAGGCAAGATGTTCGGGTTTGTTCATCTTTACAATGGCCAAGAAGCTGTGTCAACTGGGTTTATCAAGCTTACAAAGAAGGAAGATTCTGTGGTGAGCACTTACCGTGATCACGTACACTCCTTGAGTAAGGGTGTCCCTGCTCGTGAGGTGATGAGTGAGCTCTTTGGAAAGGCCACTGGTTGTTGCCGAGGCCAAGGTGGTTCAATGCACATGTTTTCAAAAGAGTACAATGTGCTTGGTGGGTTTGCATTTATTGGTGAAGGGATACCAGTAGCAACAGGTGCAGCATTCTCCTCTAGATATAGGAAGGAAGTGCTGAAACAAGCAGACTGTGATCATGTGACATTGGCCTTTTTTGGAGATGGGACTGCTAATAATGGCCAGTTCTTTGAGTGTTTGAACATGGCAGCATTGTGGAAATTGCCAATTGTTTTTGTTGTGGAGAACAATTTGTGGGCTATTGGAATGTCACATTTGAGGGCTACTTCTGATCCAGAAATTTGGAAGAAGGGCCCTGCATTTGGTATGCCTGGTGTTCATGTGGATGGGATGGATGTTTTGAAGGTGAGGGAGGTGGCAAAGGAGGCGATTGGAAGGGCCAGGAGAGGAGAAGGGCCAACATTGGTGGAATGTGAAACATACAGGTTCAGAGGACATTCATTGGCTGATCCCGATGAGCTTCGTGACCCTGGTGAGTATTTGAATTATGTCTTTCTGCTTTTAGATGTGTCCTTGTTTTTGACTTTTTATTCAATTCTTGGAGAGATGTTAATGCTTCTGCTTCTATGCATTTTACGAATTAAAATTTGTCTATGCTTCCGTCTCCTACTCCTTTTGGTTCTGTTTCTGCTCATAGTTTCTTCTGCGTTGAGTTTTAATATCGTGATTTTTTTGTTGTTCGTTGGATTGTGGACTTGAGCCACTATATGAACTATTAAGTGGATAGTTTCTTCTGTGTTAGATTTTTATCTTTTCAGTACTAATATCCTGATTTTTAATTTACTTGTGTTGGATTATGGAGAACTCCCCACTCTATTGGAGAAAATAATTATCTCATTTTGCAGCCAGCATGTTCACTTCTTAGTTTTCATATCATTTCATTCCTTTGAGTTGAAGTTGCTAAATATTAACCACTATGCTTGGTTCTATTTTGGCAGCTGAGAAGGCACACTATGCTGCCAGAGACCCCATCACAGCCTTAAAGAAATACATACTTGAGAACAATTTGGCCACTGAACAAGAGTTGAAGGCCATACATAAGAAGATTGATGAGTTGGTTGAGGATGCCGTTGAGTTCGCAGATGAGAGCCCACTTCCACCTCGCAGCCAGCTGCTCGAGAATGTGTTTGCCGATCCAAAGGGTTTTGGAATCGGCCCTGATGGTAGCTACAGATGTGAAGATCCTAAGTTCACTCAGGGCACTGCTCATGTCTAATCAATGTTGGACCTCTAGCAATCGACGTGTGCTAGCTCTGTGTTCCTAGATACATGCATGGTGTTAATTTTTAGTTACTGCTAGCAGTTACTTTGTCACGTAAGAAGATTGTATCAACTTTATCTACTGTAAGCAGGAATATGTTTGTTAGTTGTTTCAGTTTTGGTCATTATACCGCGCATTTTAAAATTATCCTTGTTCTTTTGTATTGGCAAGCAAAACCCTGTTGGGATGTTGGCTCTTTGTTTCCAATTTTATTATATCTACACATGATTCTCAAAATTTTGCATTCACCGGATCCAACATATTAAATTGATATTGCGGCAATTGTTCTTTGCTGGATGTTTTTTTGGGGCCAACATGTAATTTGCCAAAAAGTTGGGAAATTTATGTCAAGTTCTAACTATAAAAATAGTTTATGTCAAAATTAAACGTGATTAACAAAATTGACACTCAGCTTAATCTGGCGATAGTCCTATATATATATATATATATATATATATATATATATCAAGTCTAGTATGCGACTCTCTTTACAAACTTTGAACTTCAAAAATTTACAAAGCTGGCAATGGAAGCATGAATGGTAAAAATTCATAATCGAAGTACTCTTCTACACTGTATGAGTTCCAAAATAAAATGTACACGTTTGAGGGTCAAATAGTACTGAAAAATCTGGTACAAAAATTGTAAGAAATGGTAAAAATAAGAATGAAGATATGATACTTAAGGAGAAACAACAAAAGAATGTGCGGGTAAGTGTCAATTCAGACGGGGATTACAACTTAAGAGCGGAAATTGCTTCAGGTTTAAAATCAACTCTCATACTCAATACTCGCCTGACCTCGGCTGGCGTCAGTCTCCAGGTCATAGGTCCTGAGTTCTCTCCCCAGAAATCTAAAATCTCCGAGACCTTTTCTAAGTTGAGGATTGTCGCCATTTGAGTGAGACGAGCAAACTTGTCTCTAACAGTCCTTTGAGTCATACTAGAGAAGTGGCTTACCAATGCTCTAGCATCTCTGTCCAGCTGAAGGCCTCCAAGTTGACTGAATCTCTTCTGTATCATAGTTGCTTCAAGCCTCTTCACAATGAAGTCAAGTACCAAATGTACGAATGAGTCATAATTGTTGGCAGTCATTAGTGGCTGGAGCCACGCTACATTCGTCTCAACAGCATGGAGAAGCCTTTGGACCCAAGGGTCATTAACCTCATTGTTGGCATATTGAGCCTCTGACAGCTCATAGCTAATGGTCCCCACATGATCCAGCACCGGACGGAGGCGGGGTGCCACCGTTGCCACAAGTTGTTCCAGGCCAGCATTCAAAGCTTGCTTGAATGTGTTGCTCATATCCCCTAATTCAGACAGACAGGACTTAACTTTTTCTCTATCAACTGGTGCAGGAAATACCTGATAAACATGATATCATTTTTGTTAATACCTCATAATGGAATTACCTTTTATAAAGAAGCAAACAATATGTAGGGAAAAAAACATTACAGTCCAACAAAAAGAATGATCACATCAGATGATAACATCTAATATGAATCCAAGAGACCAAGATGGATATAAAAGAAGCCCAAACATTAATAGCCAGTGCATTTGCTAGTGTATACAACATCATATTAAAGCAAAACCACCAAGGCAGATGTGACCTACCAAGGACAATAAAATACTTAGAGTTTACAGCCAAGAAGGTGACACAAGCATGATATCTTGAAACTAAAACTTTTTACTATACATGTCGTCGAAGCCATTTTATGATTCTGGACAACCAAAACGTAGCTCTTAATGACTATTTCCATATCTACTGAATTTAATAATCAATAGGCAACAAGTAACAAATGGGGGCTTGGAGAAATGCTAATCTGTCTCACTGAGTTACAATGCTCTCTTGACTCTTCATTCACTCGAATTTTGGTAAACCAAAAAAAAAAAAAAAGAAAAAAGAAAAATACAAAGGATTAAGAAAGTAAAGGCAACAGCTACATCAACAGATCATGCAGAATAAATAAAATACAACAGCGGCATGATCCATCAACTTAGTGGACAACAGATAAGAAAACCTTAACTATAAAGTTCCACCATATAAAGAAACCTGTGACGACAGCATCCAAAATGAAATTTACCAAAGCAATCTTAAAAAAAAAAAAAAATAGAGTACTAAGCAGCACTGTCAAGTGATCATACAAACCACATATCTTTCTTCAAAATTAAGTCTGCACCACATCAAGCTTCACATCCTATTAGTATTAGGGATAAATGTTCAGTTCTCACTGTAAAGTGTTATGGTAAGTAGGTTCTAATCATGTTAGCAAAGACTGACAAAGCAATTGGAAAACGAATCTCACACTATAGGAAATCCGATCACTAGAGGGGCACAAACTTAAGTTAAATGGAGGATTGTATAAAACTATTTATGCAAGGTTATGGGGATTTGGGGCTTCGACCTAATGCAAAGCAAGTTAAAATGTAAGCCAAAGACTTGCCTAAACAGTGTAGTTGTTATTCATGTCACAAATCTTGAAAAGTAAAGCACAGAGTAAACTACAGCATTTCAATTACCTCTAAGCATTGCTCTTCAATCTCGTGTTTCAATTTGAGGACATACTCACTACTGACATCCAAATTATTCAAAACAGTGGCAATCTCCGTCCCAGTCTTTTGCACACCAACACCACCCAAAAACAGCTTTGCACCAAGATTGGGTTCTCTCATCTTCTGTTGCAAAGCCTCATGGTACTCATTGCTCAACAAGCTACTCGCGCCACTCAACACAGCAATCACAGAGCTGATATTCAAAGTGGATATTGCCCTCCGTAAGCAACTCTGCAGGACATAGAAAACATCGTCGACCATCGAAGTCGTGAGACTGTCAGGCACATGCTCATCAATTCTTATAGCCTTCCTCACATTCTCCACCATAAAGAAACCCTCTAATATGACATAAAACCCAGTAATTTCCTGAACCACCTTGCTAAAACTTCCACTCCTAAAAGCCTTAGTGGCTCTTGGTCCTAAATCCGGGTCAACATTCGTAAATCCCTTGATCTTAGACACCATGAACTCAGTATAATCCTCACCCAATTGCATCAAAGAGAGTATCTCTTCCAAGAAGAGCTCAACCTCTCTAGGATCAGGCCCCTCAGACCCAACACCAACACCACCAACATTAAGCAAATTCTTGTTCTGGGCATTAATCTCAGAGCTCAACTTTGGCAATTTCCTATACTCCATGTACTTCTTCAAAATCAAACTACCCCTCGTATCACACTCCTCTTGAAGTTCACAAATGGCGTAAACAACCCCATCTTCCCCACAAAGCCCTCTCAGAATCTCATCATTATCTTCAACAGCTAAAACAATGTCCTTGAACAAATTGGTCAAACACCCAACAAAATTGACCGTCTGGATTGGATTGTTCTGCTCCATAAGCTCCACCAAGTGCTCGAATTCAAGCCTGGATCTCATCCCAATCACCTTCCTCAAATACCCGACGTAAACCTGCAAGCCCTCCGTCTCCAAACCCAGCGGAGTGTAAAGCCTGATAAATCTCAACACGGTAGGATGCTCCCTCTGGTCCACAGCATCAGAGAGCTTCTTCCTGACTATCGATTCGAGCTGCCGCTTCGACTCCATAAGCTGCTCTCGCTGCTCGGAGCCCGAGTCCCTGTACTCCGAGTCAATCTGAATAAACCGCTGCACGTACTTGGCGGCAGACTCGTAGTCCTGGGTGTCGAGGGCTTGCTTGACGCCGTCGATGCAGTTTCCGAGCTCGACGATGGCGTCCAGGCGGAGGAGCGTGGAATTGACGCGCGATTGGGCGAGGTCGAGCTCGCGGACCTTGGCGCTGACGTGGTCGGCGAGGTCGCACGTGGAGGTGACGTTGGCGAGCACGTGATCGGAGTCAGCTTTGACGATGTCGAGGACCGTTGCGGACCTGTGGAGGCTCAGGAGCTGCTTGTCGAGGTCGGTGCGCTGGGAGAGGAGGTTGTCGAGGTCCAGATCTAAGGATCGCTGGTAGGCTATGCACTCGTGGAGGAGGCGAGTCATTGCCCCCACATCCGTCAGGGCTCCCACGTGCGAGAGCGCCTCTTGGGTCCCGAATTTTATCGACGGTTGATCCGGCTCCATTGCCTCTCTCTCTTTCTCGCGGGTTTGAAGATCTGCGTGCGCGGGTGGTTCAGTTGGACTGTCGGAGATGGAGAAGAGGAGGGGAAGCACAAAAATACCAAATGAAATTACAAATATGTCCCTGTAATTTCGCTCCAATTTTACCACGATTCTTATTTTAATCTTTGATCAATTTTAGATTTTTCGTAAGGATTAATTAAGGACTTCTAGTCCTCGTCGTCCACTGAACATAAAATTCTTACGAAGTGTCATGCCTATGCGTCACGGCCCGCATGTTCAAGGCCCAACCCGTTGGATTGATCATGCTAGACCTCTTAGCCCACACGGATTCGTTGTATAGTAGTTGGTAGACTACAAGCATAGTTGGTAGATGTTGGTAGGTGACATTGTATCTTACCCACCTACTGTGGTGGTAGGTGAGATAGGGACAGTATATAAGGGGGATGACACATTGTGTATCCTCACCTCACAACTTGTAAAGCATTTGAGTAGCAATACAAGCATATATTCTCCCAAACTCTGTTAAGCATTCTTACTGTTCTTGCTCTTGCGATTGTTCTTTACTTGGTTCGATCTTGTATTGTAGGAAGGAGGGTGACTTAGCTTGTTTGAGAGGCGATCAAGTCTAAGGCCGCACGGAAGGAAGACTCCGAAAAAGTCATCCGTGATATTGGTATCGAGCGAAAGCTCGAATCATTCAAGAAGCATGTCGAAGAGCGGATCCGATGTGGAGACTGATCTGTCCAAGGTCAATATGGATCGTGGGGGCAAATCAAAGAGGGAACGATCTAGAGATGTTGTAGCCATGATGGAGAAGCGGCTTTCTAAGATGGAGATGGCCGTGGTCGAGTTTGATCAGCGACTCGAGGAGGACGTCCTTACGAAGAGTGGTTTCGAAGCTGTGGTGGATGAGCTTCAAGGCCAATTCCAAGGAGCCCTCAACTCCGCATTGGACAGCATGCGGCTAGATGTCCAAACCAAGATGGATCACTTCTTAGCGGAGCTTACTTCGCTTCGTGAGGAGGTGAGGGATGTGAAAGGAGATTGGGCTTTGTGCAAGGAAGCTGTCTTGAACAAGACCCGGACTCCGAAGGAACCAAAGGTGTTAGATTCTTTCAAGCCCAAATCCTATAATGGGAAGAGGGAGGCGAAGGAGCTAGACACATTTTTGTGGAATATCGAGAGGTATTTCAAGTATCTGAAGCTCGAGGATGATGAGCCCAAGATCAACACGGCAACGTTGTTTCTCACCGACAATGCTCTCATGTGGTGGCGTCGTCGATCTATGGAGATCGAACAAGGTACGTTTACACTTGAGACTTGGGATGAATTTAAGAAGGATATTATGTTGCATTTCTATCCAGAGAATGCCAAGTATGAGGCAAAGGAGAAGCTGAGATGGTTGAAGCAAACTGGGAACGTGAAGGACTATGTCGCCATGTTCACCAACCTATTGTTCGAGGTGCCTAGCATGACGGATGAAGACAAGCTCATGTACTTCATGAGTGGCCTACAGAATTGGGCCAAGCTGGAGTTACAAAGGAGACATGTCCAAACCTTGTCAGAGGCAATTGCTGCAGCCGAGTCTCTTGTTGAGTTCAAGAAGAAGGATCAAGGCGACTCCAAGTTCAAAGGAAAGAAAGATAGCAGTGGATCTAGTGGGGGAGACAACAAGCCAAAAGAGGGTAGCAAGGCTGGGGACAAGTCTGACGGTCACAAGTCATCCGGGAAGAAGAATGACAAAGGTGACAAGGGGAAAGACAAGTCGAAGCTAGCTTGCTACTTGTGCGATGGAGCGCACATGATGCGGGATTGTCCGCAAAAGAAAGCCTTGAATGCTATGAACCAAGAGAAGGAAGAGGAGGCCGACAGGGAAGCAAGAATGGGGGCCATTCACCGTTTCAATGCTGTGCAGGCCAAAGTCGCTCAACCACAGGTTCAAGCCAAAGGTGTGATGTTCGTCGATGCCATGGTGAATGGCAAGACAACCCGTTGCCTGGTGGATACAGGTGCCTCGCACAACTTTATGTCCGTGCAGGAAGCAAAGAGACTTGGGTGTCGAGTCTCGAAGGAAGCAGGCAGTATGAAGACGGTGAATTCAACTGCCAAACCAATTGATGGGGTAGCTCGTGGTGTGGAGCTACACATTGCTGCTTGGAAGGGAGTAGCTAACTTCTCCGTGATCCCAATGAATGACTACGATGTCGTGCTAGGAATGGAGTTCATGGACGAGGTAAAAGCATTTCCCATTCCATTCTACAATACTATGTGCATTGCACAGGGTGGAGCAATGCCATGCATGGTGCCAGTGGTGAGGCGACAAGGCGAGTCGAAGGTCTTGTCAGCCATGCAATTTTCAAAGTCTTGGAAGAAGGGCGAACCGATGTTCCTTGCAACTATGAAGATGGATATAGTTCAGAAGGAAGTCCAACCCGTCCTGAAAGCTATGGAGGTAATCCCTAAGGCGTTTTCAGAGGTCATGCCCAAGGAGTTGCCCAAAACCTTACCACCTAAGAGGAAGGTGGATCATGCCTTCGAGGAGTTGAAGAGGGCACCTATGGAGGAACCAATGCTGAGACTTCCTGATCTTAGCAAACCATTTGAGGTACACACTGATGCATCAGATTCTGCTATTGGTGGTGTACTCATGTAGGATGGACACTCATTGGCTTTCAAGAGTCGGAAGCTCAATGACACGGAGCAGAGGATACGAGAGGGCTTGTTGCATGATTCCCAAAGTCTGTTGGAGCTTGTCAAAGATGGGAAGACAAGAAGATTTTGGCCCGATGATGGTGTTCTTTATGCAACAAGGAAGGTGATCTATGTTCCAAGGTGGGACAATCTGAGGCACTATGTGAGTGCCAACCAGCGAGATTGGGCAAAGTTGTTGGATGTTGCTCAGTTCTCATACAACTTGCAGCGGTCGGAGTCAACAGGGTCAAGTCCTTTCGAGTTGGCAACAGGATAACAACCTATGACACCGAACACAGTGGTGTCAGGCTACACGGGGAGTAGCCCAGCTGCATACAAAACAGCCAAGGAGTGGCAGGAGACTAATGAGCTGGCTCGGGCTCAATTGGAGAAGGTAACTCGGAAGATGAAGAAATGGGCGGACAAGCATAGACGAGATGTTGTGTTCCAACCAGGTGATATGGTCTTTGTGAAGCTCAACCCTTCTCAACACAAGTCCACTAGAAAATTACACAAGGCGTTGTTGAGGAGATATGAGGGCCCATTTCCTATCATCCGATCAGTGGGAAGAGCTGCTTACCGTGTGGAACTACCACCCCGATTGAAGATTCATCCGGTGTTCCACGTGAGCAATCTCAAGCCCTACCATGCCGACCCCGAGGAGCCAAGTCGTGGAGAGTCCAAACGAGCTCCACCTTTGATGGTGACTTCATTTGACAAGGAGGTTGAGTGCATCATGGCCAAGCGAGAGGTGCGACGCAAGGGTGTACCGAGGTACTTTGAGTACTTTGTCAAATGGAAGGGCCTGCCAGAGTCCGAAGGCAACTGGGAGAAGGAAGAGTCTTTGTGGAAGTACAAAGACATCATCGAAGCATTCGAACGAGAAGGATCTACCGCGGCGACGAGGACGTCACCGGATTAGGTGGGGGAGAATGTCACGGCCCGCATGTTCAAGGCCCAACCCGTTGGATTGATCATGCTAGACCTCTTAGCCCACATGTCCAGATTCGTTGTATAGTAGTTGGTAGACTACAGTTGGTGACAGTAGTTGGTAGATGTTGGTAGGTGACATTGTATCTTACCCACCTACTGTGGTGGTAGGTGGGATAGGGATAGTATATAAGGGGGATGACACATTGTGTATCCTCACCTCACAACTTGTAAAGCATTTGAGTAGCAATACAAGCATATATTCTCCCAAACTCTGTTAAGCATTCTTACTGTTCTTGCTCTTGCGATTGTTCTTTGCTTGGTTCGATCTTGTATTGTAGGAAGGAGGCTGACTTAGCTTGTTCGAGAGGCGATCAAGTCTAAGGCCGCACGGAAGGAAGACTCCGAAAAAGTCATCCCGTGACACTATGCGCTCAAGTTCGACTTATTGTGAATTTTCCCTTCCTCCATTGATAAAAATGCAAAAAAATAATAATAAAAAAAATTGTGAATCTTACAATTAGAGTGTGTGTTAGTGTAATTTTCAGAACCTTAGAGAGTTTTGTAAAATCACGAAAAAACATCACGGAGTATTAGTATAAATAACTCAAATTCGGGACAATCAATCAAAAGACTACGAACAAATGAGTTTCATAATTATGCGTATGTTGACACCTATCAAAGGACTAAAAATCAATGTTTAATTTTACACAAGGGTTGAATGGAAATTTAATCTTATACAAGGACTCAAATTGAAATTATTATATGTACACAAATTTAGAATATCTAGCATTATTGTACATACATAAAATTCACATTATTGAATTAAATACAAATATTGAATGATGAATATGATATGAAGTTTTCAATACTACTTAAGGAAACTTTTGAACCAGTGTATCGAGAGTTTTGGGCATCTTTTAAGCCTATTGTTGTAATCTATGTAGGTGATACCAAATCGAACACTGAATCCCAAACTCCATTCAAAGTTGTCTAACAAAGTCCACAAAAAGAATCCCTTCACTTTGACACCATTGCTAAAAAAAGAAGAAGAGGAAATTATATATATTAATGTCAATAATATGAATCAATAACTCAAAATCTAAAGCTAAACCATATACATACATATATATATATATAAATATTATAAATGAATTTGTTAATACACTTACTCAACAGAACTTTGAACATAATAAAGGTGGCGATTGTAGTAGTCAATTCTATGCGTACGTCAAGTGATAATTTCGAATCATTGAACTCATCCACACCTACAATATAATATATCATTATGTAGTTTTAAATTTAGACTTTGTACCACTTGTGTGTGTTTCACACCAAATATGTGAAACATTGATCATGCAATTACTTAAGGCTAGATTTTTTTTTTTTATACCATTTTCGGTAATCTAAATGATTGGATTGTGATACTTTTTCTTTGTGTAGAGTAAAAGATCTTGAATTCCTCATGGATAAACATTTAACCATTCCAAAGCACCCTGCACCAAACTTTGAAGATTTTTAGATTTTTAAGAGTCACATTTGTAAATGCAAAACAATTAATGGTTGAAATCATAAAGCTTGAGCTAGTAATTTGATGTATACCTTTGAACCGACGGGGACTCCATTACGCTTAGCTGTCACAACACATATGAATATAAGAATTTAATTAGTTTATAAACTTAAATTGCTTGAATTAAAATTTGAATTTGTACTCACATGAAAGGTTAACGCCAGCATCTGTTGTGTAGCTTGCGTATATAGAGTTATTTTGAGGTCCATCGCTTGCATAATAACCAGCATAGTAATTTAGTCCAAGAAAATCAAATGAACAAATTAGCAACTTGGATTGTTCTTTCGTGAATTTTGGTAATCGGTTTTCGACAAGAGATCGCATGCTTTGCGGATGGTCACCACTTGTCAATGGCTCAGCCAACCTACAAGAATGTAAAAATTTCAAGCATTAACTTGACATTATATTATGTATTGCTTGATAGTAAGTAGTAAATATTATATTCATAAGCAAATTCGAAATACACTTTCCATCCGAACATAAAATCCAAAGTTCGTAATGCAGCATTTTTATTTTCTTTTTCTTCCGATAGGGGCTCAAACCAATGTGAATTAAGTATTATCCCTATCACTCCATTTTGAGACAGCTGCACAAGAATATTTAGTTTGTTTGTTTTAGAGTCACAAAAAGGTAAAGTAGTCGCTCTCTTGTTGCAACAAACTAATTAATTGTACCTGCTATCTATTTTTGTACAATTTTATGGCAGCTGCATGAGCAAGGAGCTAGTGGTATGTTACCAAATATGGCTCAGTTGATGAATCTCCACCGGTGCAGTTTAGCTGCTGTTGCCAAGTGGAGCATCGTCTCGGCGCAAGGGACCCAGTTGCATAACCATAGTTACTGAAGGTATACGGCTCATTCAGTGTGCTCCAATGCTTTACTCGATCACCAAATTCCTTATAGCAAAGTTCTGCGTAATCTTGAAAATGATTGCTGTATAAGGGCTTAAGAAACCACCATATTCGTCTTCTAAACTTTGGCAAAGATCCCAATGGAAGAGAGTCACAAATAGTGTTATACCTATAAACAGCATCATCAGTAAAAGCGAGTTATAAGTTTGATAAAATGATTTTTTTTTTATGAGTGCATGTAAATCTTATTGCATAAATTATTGATCATGTAAGGTGGGATGACTCACCATTGCGTAAGAGCTCATTGATGAGATTGTTGTAATATTTGATTCCTTCCTTGTTTACTCCTCCACTTAATTTTCCATCTAATAATTAAAACAAAACAAGAAAATAAAGAAATAAGTGCACCGATAAAATTTAAACTGAACCTTTAAAAAGCTGAACTTCGACTTCTATTTAATTTATCCTTGAAAACATATTTATTTTTGCTTCGGTTATTTCAATTAAGTATGAAACAAATTTTTTGTTATATTATTCAGTAGACAACGTGGACACATTACTTAAGCGAAAACCATGAAAGCAGAAATATTGACGATTGGTCACAAATGAACTTACTTGGTAACAATCTTGACCATGAGATAGAGAATTATAAATATCAAATGCTGTTTCTGTTTACTTGGCAGCTCTGAGTGGAGAAACTAATTGAGTTTTGACTCCTTGTTGTTTTTGTTTTTAATGGACAATTATAAATATCAAATGCTGGTCTCCATGTTATGACTTCGGGATATAAATTTTTATTCCTTAATGCTCGCTTTTGATGATTTAGGTACCAAGCTCAGCTTCAAAAGAATCTGATGTATTTAGCAGCTATTGCTGATGCACAACCACAGGCACCAACGGTGCCTGCTCAGGTGGGTAGTAAGCATGCCTTCATGGTTTGCCGATTTACCTTTTTATCCATGTTTATCATCTTTGTTTCAACACTTGGCAGATGGCCCCACATCCTGCTATGCATCAAGCAGGATATTACATGCAACATTCTCAGGCAGCAGCAATGGCTCAGCAACAGGGTATTTTCCCCCCAAAGATGCCATTGCAGTTCAATAACCCGCACCAAATGCATGATGCAGCACAGCAGCTACACCAGCAGCACCAACAAGCCATGCAAGGGCAAATGGGAATGAGAGCTGGAGGGGCCAATGGCATGCCTTCCATGCATCATACTGAAGCCACACTTGGTGGTGGTAGTGGTGGCCCAACTTCAGCTGGAGGGGGTCCAAACGATGGGCGTGGAGGAAGCAAGCAAGACAACTCAGAGGCTGGGACAGGTGGTGATGGCCAGGGGAGCTCAGCCGGCGGGCACGGCAATGGTGATGGAGAAGATGGAAAGTGACATGTTCTTATGGATGATTCCACATGGAAACATGTGCCTGTTGATAGTAGGTGTTTTCCTAAAGTAGCTGCTTTGCTCAGTGATCTTTGACAGATTGCAAACAGCAGCGAAAGTTCTCCTTAGTCTTTAAAGTGATTAGGTAGGTGAGTCGTGTTGTAAGTTCCTTTGCATGGAATGGATCCTGGCATCAGATGAAACAGGTGGTGAAAGAAAAGACAGACTTGGTTCTAAGGGCTCTTAGAGATGGAAACACGTGTACTTGGATGTCTGTCAATTTGTAACTCATAAATGCGTGCAGCATGGGCCACAAATTCTGATCCTATTACGAGTTTTGCTGGTAGTTTGTTTTCCTGTTGGTATGTGTATGAACTCTTCTTAGCAATTTGTAACTCATAGATGGCCGTTGAAGGTTTTGTATTGCCTCGCCGGTTTGTCAACTGGGCGTTCTCATTTGCAATGTCCAAAAGGATCGATTAGAATTCAATTTTCAAGTTTTATATAAAAATGAGTCTAGCCGGTCGGCTTTACTGGGTTCCTTTTTTAGAGTTTTTTTTTCATAAATAGTATAGCCGCTCGGCTATATTTCTTTTAAATATAATATCTTTAATACAAATTTATAAATAAACCCAATTCTAGACATGTATTTATAAAAAAACCCAAGCACTATTTAAACATAGAAACACACCCAAAATCAACCTCAAAGTCAATTTTTTGGGTGTGTTTATAAATAGATTTTGAGTGTGTGTAATGATGGGTTTTGGGTGTGTTTATATGTTTAAATAGTGCTTGGGTTTTTTTATAATTTCAACCCCCATTTTGGGTGTTTTAGTGAAACTCCCTATATTCAAAGGGTATAGCTGCTATACTGTTTGGACACGTTTCGCAGAATCATTTGGTGGCGCTAGCGCAAGTCAGGTCCCTTATTGACACGTGGCGCGAATATCTAGGCTTAGGGGTCCACCTTTTTATAAATAGTATAGCTGCGGCTATACTCGGGTTTAAAAAAATAGTATATAGCTTTAGGGGTGTCTTTTTAGCTTTATATTTTTTATAAATAGTATAGCCGGACGGCTATACGCTTTCCATAGATACTAGGGGTGGTTGCGGTTCGGTAACCACGAATTTTTACTCAAACCACAAACCGACCGACTATTTGCAGTTTGGTGATTTTTGAACTCCAAACCGACCGCGTTGTAAACCAAAATGGTTGGTTACTAATTAGCGGTTTAAAACCGCAAGTTCTCAAGCATTCACAAAAATATAAATTCACAACCTAAATAAATAAATACACAACCTCAATTTCTCAAGCATATATAAATTCACAATCTCCTAAACTTCTCAAGTATTCACAACCTAAGAAAATTAAAGTTACAATTCTAAACATTCCAATTAAAGTTAAATTTCTCAAGCATTCTAATTCCAAATCCTTTAAAGTTACAAACCAAAAGGAAAATGCAAAGCAAAATGAATTAAAGTTACAAACAAAAAGAAAAATTCAATTCAAAGTTAATTAAAGTTACAAACTAAAAGGAAAATGTAATGCACCAATGTTACAAACTAAAGTTACAAGCTCAAGTGTTGCTGGTAAGTGGATTTGAAGAACCCCGTTGTGTTGTTTGAGCACCAATGTTATTTACAAATAAAACAACATAGTTTAGTACATTTTATTATAAGAAGCATAAATAATATTAGCATAAATAAACTAATTACTTACAAGTTGTCATATGTTCCATTTCCTTGTAGAATTCAACCTCATCATCCGTGCGGCTATACTTTGCGGTTTGCAGAACCGCAAGTTTTGAAAATCAAATCAACCGCAAATGCGATTCGGTTCTTAATACCTCAAATGCGGTTCGGTTTACTGTGATTGTGGTTTCATTGCGGTAAATTGTCGGTTAGTTTTTGTGGTTTTTCGGTTTAAAATGTCACCCCTAATAGATACTGTGATTTTTTAAATAATTTTTTTAGGTTTTTTTATTTAGTATAGCCGTGCGGCTATAAAAAAATAAGTATAGCCAATCGGCTTTACTGTTATTTATTTATTTATTTTAGTAATGTTTTCAGGATACATTTGGCTTTGTGATCCTGATTATTGTATAGCATATATATGGAACTAGATGATAACTATATAGAAACAGATAACAGGAAGGAGATAAATAGTCTTGCAGTAGTGTTGAATAATTCAGAGTCATCTGAGTAAATCCCTTCCCCTGCAGAAGCATCCAACAAACAGACTCATCTGAATAAATCCCCTCTCCAGCGGAAGCATCCAAAAAACCATGACTCATCTGAATTGAAGACCTCTTCTGCTGAAGCGTTCAGTGGACCTGAGTCAGCTGAAATGAAAATGTCTTCTCCTGCAGAAGCGTCTAATAAACCTGATGTAACTGAAAAGAAAATTGCCTCTCTTGCAGAAGCATCCAACTCTGGAAAGAAAACCCCAAGATCATTGAAGGGCAAAGCTAAAATAGTGAAGAAAACTCCATTCATAACAACTTGAAAACGAGCAAAGGTACAACTAGCTCACAGGTTAATGGGAGGAAACGGAGGCGGAATAGGGGTAACAACAAGAGTAGCAACAAAAGAGAAGAAGATGCCAAGAAGATGAATTCAAAAAGAGAGAAAGTAATAGCACGTTGTTGACTACAGCTGGCATTGTAACTAATAGCACGTGGTTAAGATTCCAATATAGTTAGATGGTTAATAGTCTGTTTAGTGTTGTGTTAATAGCTTAAGTGTATCCAATTCGTACTTATAAAGACTTTTTTTTAAATGAGTGACTTTTATAGAGATGACAAATTCTTAAATACTCTCATAGAGTTGATAAAAGTCACTAGTAAATTGGCAAGACTTTTGCTCTTAACAATTAGCCTTAAAAGTATGGAAAAGTCATTCATTTAATAAGCTTTTTAAAAGTCATTAACCTTTTAGATACCATCAAACTTTTAAATACTTTTTAAAAGTCATAATGGCGAATACCACCGAACTTTTAAAACTTTTTAAAAGTCACAATTGAATACCACTAGACTTTTATATACTCTTTAAAAGTCTAAATTGAATACCTCCAGACTTTTAAACTCTATAAAAGTCATTAAAAGTTTGAATTTGATACACCTCCTAAGTCTCTCTGTAATAGGATTCATTCTGTATATTCTGAGAATTAGAGCAATCAATCTAGAGGTTTTCCTATTCTTTCTTTGCTTACTTTCTTCTTCATTCTTGCAATGGTTATCATGGTATCAGAGCTTCGGCTCGAAGATTCTTAGCTTCCGCTACTACGCCTCATCTCCTGAAGCACTTGCCAGATGAAATCACAATTCATATCACAGATCTTGAACGTGCGTTCGATTCTAGCAGAGCTCTTTGCAAGGCTTGTGATCTCTCTATTTTTCTGGTTCTAAACGCTTCGAGTTTTCATCATACTGGTGCTTTTGTGGTATGTCTTCATATTTCTGCGTTCTTTTTCTTTCAATTGAAGCACGACGTATGTCTTTTGCTGATTCTTGAAGGTGAATTGACATCTTCAACGTGTTAATTCATAAGCACAAAGCATGAAATTTGTAAGCACGAAGCATGAAATTTGTAAGCACGAAGCATGGAATTTGTTTATTCTTGCTGTGACTTCTAGTGAATTCTTCGAATTGTGAATTTTCTTGGTTACATTGTACAATGCTTTGAGCACGAAGCTTTAGATTTTCATACGAGCACAAGTTCATCCAGTCTCAATTTCTACAAATTCTGACGATCCTGTGATTCTCAAAACATTTCGTTTTCCAGTATTCATCATGTCATCGTCTGTTCCTAAAATTGAGGGTTTACTGGGAGTGCTTACCATTAAGCTTTCAGAAGACAATTATGTTAAATGGAGCTATCAAATACAATCAGTCTTACAAGGATATGATCTTTATGGACATTTTGATGGCACTACTTCCTGCCCACCTAAGTATGTTGTCACTGAATCTGAGGGTGTTACTTGTGACCTAACTACTGCATATAAACATTGGCTTCAAGTTGATAAGGCATTGTTGAGTCTTCTAATAGCTACTCTATCGGATGAAGCTATTGAGTATATCGTGGGCTGCAAGTCTGCTAGAGAGGCATGGTTGAATTTGGTAGATAGATATGCCTCAGTCTCACGTGCAAGGGTTACTCAACTCAAAACAGAATTACACACTATTCACAAAGGGGGTGACTCTGTGGAAAAGTATCTTCTCAGATTGAAGCACATTAGAGATCAACTTTCTGCAGCAGGGATTCCTTTGTCAGATGATGACATTATCATAGCTGCCTTAAATGGTTTGCCTCAAGAATTTGATATGATTAAGACAGTGCTATTTGCTATAGAGACTCCAATCTCTTTGAAGGAATTTCGAGCTCATCTCTTGTCAGCTGAAAGGAATATTGAGTCAAGACTTCAAGCTATGTCTCATTCTATGACTGGTTTTGTAGGCTCTACTACTTATGAGTATGGCTCCTCATCACAGGCTTCATCATCTTCTAATGTTGTTCCTAGTCCTACCATTGGTCCTATCCGTGCTCCTAGTCCTACAGTTGGTCATATCAGTGCTCAGCCTCACACTACTTCAGTTGTTG
Source organism: Prunus mume (assembly GCF_029339155.1). NCBI lineage: Eukaryota > Viridiplantae > Streptophyta > Magnoliopsida > Rosales > Rosaceae > Prunus > Prunus mume. Next base: position 23,200,185 of record NC_142702.1, read on the forward strand.
GTTTTGCTGGATTTAAGACTCCACCACCTGCCCATACTTATGGATCCTCAGGTTCTGTTCAGTCTCAGGGTTCTTTTTCAGCTCCACCTCCTGTTTCTCAATTCAATGGTTATTCTTCTAGAGGCCGAGATTCAAATGGCAGGTTCCATTCTACATCAAATGGAGGTTTTGGTCCTAGATTTTCCTCAGGTCCTAAGACACAAGCTATACCTGAATGTCAAATTTTTAGTAAAAGAGGACACACGGCTCCTAATTGCTACTATAGAGTTCCAGATGCATCCTCACCTTCTATTGTGGAATGTTAAATTTGTGGGAACCTACTGGTCTTCATATGTGTCATGTTAAACGCATCCTTAGATATCTCAAAGGCACACTTCATCATGGTATTACCTATTCCCAAGGTTCAATGGTTGTTATAGGTTTTTGTGAAAATCAGATTGGCCCAAGTGTGAAAGCCCAACGGCCACAAGTGCTCCATGTCACCCAAAATGTGTTGTCTACGTGTTAGGCTTGAAAATCGCCACACGTGCGGCGTGTGAGAATGTGAAGGTAAAAAGTCCCACATTGAAAAGTTAGAAAACCTTGCAAGGGCTTATTAAGAGTTGGGCTACTCCCCCCATTGCCAATTGGTTTTGGGGTGGAACCTCAACTTCCTTCATGGTATCAAAGCTGGTTGGCCCCGTGTGAAAGCTCAGCGACCACACGTGCTCCCGTGAAAGCTCAAGCGACCACACGTGCTCCACGTCACCCAACATGTGTTGTCCCACATTCTCACACGCCCCCGCGTATAGCGAATTTTCAAGCCGAACACGTGAACAACACATTTTGGGTGACGTGAAGCTGCGTGTGGCTGTTGGGCTTTCACACGTGGGCTAACTCGCTCTGATACCATGAAGGAAGTTGAGGTTCCACCCAAAACTAATTGGCAATGGGAGTAGTAGCCCAACTCCTTATAAGCCCTTGCTAGGTTTCTTAACTTTTCATTGTGGGACAAATACTCTCAACACGAGTAGCCGCATTGTGGAGTCTCCTACTAGCCGTTTGGGTCAAATTGTGCAAAGAAATTTGACACAGAATAGTTTTCTTCACAATAGTATGTGATTATCTTTTCTTCACAATATAATATTTGGTGCATATGTGTGAGTAGCCGCTAAGTCTGATTGAGTCTCCTAATAGCCATTTGGGTCAAACTGTGAAAAGAAATTTGACATAGAATTGTTTTATTACAAATTTATAAATAAACCCAATCCTAGACATGTATTTATAAAAAAACCCAATCACTATTTAAACATAGAAACACACCCAAAATCAACCCCAAAGTCAACTTTTTGGGTGTGTTTATAAATGGGTTTTGAGTGTGTGTAATGATGGGTTTTGGGTGTGTTTATAAAGTGTTTTGGGTGTTGGGTTTTTTTTATAATTTCAACCTCCATTTTGGGTGTTTTAGTGAAACTCCCTTGTTTTATTCACAATGTAAATTTGTAGATTGTTTAAATTCTGGGGCATAATATGTGATTATTTTTTGTGTTTGACGAACTAGGAAGCGTATAATAGAATTTTAACTTTTATTTCTTTTAAACATCAGAGAAACGTGTCCAATTGGTGGGATTTTCACAAATGATCTTGAGGTTTGTTAGAACTTGAGCAATGGTTGGGGGACCATTTCAGTCAAAAACCATAAAAAAATATATATATAAATGAAGAAAATCCATTTATGGGTAGATACTAGATAATTTGTAGGGCCCACTCCCCAATTTATTTGAAGAACGGTGGGGAGCAAAAGTTCTTCCCTTATAGTATTTAAAAGAAAAATAGAGATGCTAACGGGGTCTAACCTAGTGGAAAAATGCATTAACTTGCAAATCAGAGATCTCAAGTTCGAATCCTACAACATCATAGTTGTGTGTGTAAGAGAAATTCCCCTCCCTTGTAGTTTAGACTATCGCATGTACTTAAAAAAAAAAAAAAAAGAAGCCATGAAGACATTATAACCGCTGAAAGAAAAATAACGTAATTGCCAAACTCATCCTTACATATTTATGGTCAAAGTAATGACATTGCCTTCCACAATTCCACATACAATTCTCATAGAAATTTTCTTTCTGTTTACCCTAGAGATAAACATGCAAATGACTTTTTGTTGCCCTTCTTTCCTTTGGTTTTAATGGTATTTTTCTTCCCATAATAATGGTCCGTCAAATTCTTTTCAAAATTTGACCACACTATTCGTGTTTGACTAAATCAGAATTTGCAGCTACTCACACTATTTGTGTTTGACTATTCATCCAAGTATGAAACTTTCCATGCGTACCATGACATTCTACAGAGTTGCGCCCTCAACACCATGCACATGTGTTTTGCGAAGAGATTTATTTCACCATGCCAACCAGAGTCAACTTATACTTATCAAGATTACCAAAAAAAACATCTCAAGTTATGGCAATGCAATTAGGGTCTTTTCTCTAATCCTTTGAAATATTATATGAGATTTCCCTTCATGTCCTAATTTAAGGTACATCAATTATCTTTTGAAAACGTCAAAAGAGTAGCAAAAGGAAAAGGCTTGAAGACAAGGGTGTTAACTTTTATGGGAAGAAAAATGGCATTAAAACCAGTGAAAGAAAAGGGGTTTTAAAAAAATTTAAAAAAAAAAAAAAAAAGTCATCACTGCATGTTTATCTTATTGGACTCTAAATATGCAAGGGATGAGTTTTCCACCTACGCTAGTTACAGACTTGTTCAAGCACATCTGAAAATTATTATCACTTCTTCACGTTCTTCTTTCCTTTAAAATTAAAACTTACCTTTTGAAAATCATTTAAATTTTTTTTTTTGTAATCTCCCATAATTTTGAGTTTTTATAAAAAAATAGCCAAAATTTACCCCCTACTTTCAAAAATATCAGTTTTTATAAAATCTTTCAAATATATGTCTAATATCATTTGCGACACTTTTCCATTGGGATCTTCCCCAAACGTTATAAGGTAAATTTAGTGGACATGTATAGCATACGATATTTAGCTCCTTATATTTCACATGATTCAAGGAAAACATCTTTATCACATATTAAAAAACAAAAATTGAGTATTGCCGTGCGGCTATACCTGTTTAAAAAAAATAATATATATATATATATTTTTATTCAATAATATGTGAGAATTATGTGTATAATACGTGAATTTTGTGTGTCTTATTAATTAGAGAACATAGCATAGCTCACCACATTTAACTCTTGATATTCATGTTCGTGTAGCAAGTAAATTACATTGATTTGAGGGAGAAATTATAGAGTGATACTGTATCACCACGTCAGCTGGTGATACTCCCACTCAAAATCTGCCACATGTATTTTTTTAAACAAAATTAAAATATATTTTACAACTGGACTTTGGCTTACAACTTTACCCTTCAACTTTAATGACCCCCTAACCCACCCCACAGGCTTCCTGTGCTACTCCTGCTATCGACGCCACACAAGCCCTCTTCCCTTCCCCCACTCACCACCCACCTGGCCTTCCCTCCCTCCTATATTCCCACCCCCTTTTTCTCTCCCTCTCATTTTCGGTGAAAAGTTAAACCTATTAATAAAAAAGCCAAAAATCTTAAAAATATGTGCAAACCCATTAAACATGAAACCATAAATCTTTATAATAAAAAAAACCACTAGTGAAAGAAGGGAAGATTGACGTTATGGCAACCAGGAATTAATTGTGTTCTAGAGCAGGTCATTGGGGCGGGGCCTGATGAAGGAAATCTGCCAAAAATCTCCCCCTTTTACATTAGATTCTTCTTCTTCCTCACCATCTTCATTATCAGCTTTCATTCAAGGTCTTTTTAAAAGAGTAAGAAGTGAAATTTTCTGAGATTACCCATCTTCTTTAGCTTCAAGGGTGTCTTTAGAGATAAAATGGTAAGAGTTTGACCGAATTTTGTTTATGGGTTTTGAGTCCTTTGACAATAGAAATTCTTTAGATTCATTAACTATGAAGACGGTGAAGGCTAAGGTAGGTGGCGAGGGAGAAGGGAAGACGTGTGGTGTCGAGATAGAGCATAGCGTCGGGAAGAAGACGGTGGACAGGGAAGACGGTGGGGAGGTTTGGGGGTTTGGGGGCTTTGGGTGATTAAAGTTGAAGGGTAAAGTTGGTAGCCAAAGTTCCGCAGTAAAATATATTTTAATTTTGTTTAAAAAAAATACATGTGATAGATTTTGAGTGAGAGTACCACCAGCTGACGTGGTGATACAATATCACTCGATAATTCTCGATTTAGGAATGCTTTGAAATATTATATGAGATATATGAGATTTCCCTTTATGTCCTAATTCAAGGTACATCATCTTTTGAAAACGTCAAAAGAGTAGCAAAAAGAAAAAACGGCTTGAATTTTATTTTATTTTATTTAAAAAAGTCATCACTGCATGTTTATCTTATTGGACTCTAAATATACAAATGATGAGTTTTCCACGTACGCTAGCTACAGACTTGTTCAAGCACATCAGAAAATTATTATCACTTCTTCACATTCTTCTTTCCTCTAAAATTGAAACTGGGCCTATTTGATACTCAACTTGAGTTCAATTTTTAAATTCAAAAACAGAATTTGAGTCCAAAACAAAGAGAACCTGTTTGCATTACTACGTTTCACCATTTGCGCGACGAAGAATAATTTCGTCGTCGCCAAAACATCTTTGATGACGAAATAAAATATTCGTCGCGCAATACACTGAAAATTTGTGCGATTAAATTTTTCTTTGCAGGAAATGTCTTTGAACAACGAAAACAATCGCCGTCAGCAAAACAGATTAAAAAAAGCGGGGTGAAATTTTTTGGCGCGAAACATTTGCACGACGAGACATATCGTCGCTTAAGACAATCTTGCACGACGGTACATTAATCGCGCAGGACAGAACCAGTGGGTCCCCTTATTTAGCGGTAAAAACTTGTGCGACGAAATTCTTCGTCGCACAAGGTAAGCTTTAGCGACGACGGAAGATTGTTCGTCGCATAAGAGCGAGATATTTTATTTTTGGCGCCAAAATACATGGTTGGGATATTTTTGTTTGCGACGTCGATCGTTCGTCGCGTAAAGTTCCAAGTCTTGCGCGACGAATATATTGTTTTGCGTACGGAATTTTGTGTTTGCGACGAAAGGTTGGGCGACGGAAAATACCGTCGTCGCAAAAAGTTAGATGTCGGCGGGTGTTAGCGCACGAAAAAGGGTTTGCGCGAACGGTTTGCTTTTTTCGGCGGAAGTTTGCGCGACGAACTTGTGTATTCGTCGCGCAAAGTCCTTCTTCTTCATATTAGAATTCGCCATTGCAAGGCGAATGCAAAAACAAAGCATTCTGCCTCTGCCTCTCTCTCAACCTCTCTGCCGCTATTGGGACTTGAATACATTGATTGGGTAAGTATTTTTCGTCATTAGTTTAAAAGTATTAATTTAAGTTCGTACTAAGGTTTTTTATTTTGTTTTCGTTAGGGATATTTGTAATTAGTGATTGGTGGAGAACGATTGAGAATGTATTTTATTCGTTTTATATATTAATAATGTTAATTTGTTATGTTTAAAATTTTCTTGTGAAGTTATATTTATATTATGTTGTTAAATTGTGTGTAACGTAGCATAATCTATTGTGATGTACGAAGTTAATTGAAATTAACTTCGAGATTAGTTGGATTTCGTGCATGGATGCGTAATGCATGACTGCGGTCCAATTAATTCTTGAATTGTCCCATTATTTGGACAGTTTGGTAATGCATAGTGTTGTCACGTAATCTATGGCTACAGGATTAGGTTTTGATAGTGGATATTTCGATGTCATCTCGGTACGTTCTTCGGGTGGTATGTAGGTATTTATACCTATGGCCACCTCAAGAACTGTAGCGAGATCTTGGCGAAATTCATCCACGTCGAAATCTAATCTCATGTAGTCGTGGAGGTTACGTGGCGAGTATGCATTCCCGAATGGGATAGGACCCTTACCGGAGGTATAAAGTGACATTATAACTTCGTATGAAGTTGTTGTGATTGTTGTGTTGTGATTCGGTTTCGTGAATTGACGAATGTAAGGTGGATACAGAACCCGAATAGATGCGCATGACGAATACTTGGATGGAATCGAGGATTTTATTAAGTTTGCACGTAGACACAACCCGGGTGCAACTAGAATCCGTTGTCCTTGTAGGAGGTGCAACAACACGTTATGGGAGACAATTGAAAATGTTGGATTTCATTTAGTAAGGAATGGAATGATTGAGACATATAACATTTGGAACCTTCACGGGGAACAATTAGAGCATGCTTCGTCTTCAAATGCCACAAGAGTGGACAATGTTCAACCTATTGTGGATGCTAATGATCAAGTCATGGATATTATACAGGATGTTTTTCCATTTGCATCGACCAACATGAATCAAGAAGAGCAAGATGATGTGCCTACACCAATAGACAGTGCGGAGTTTGAACAATATGAAAAATTGTTAAAAAATGCCAACCAAGAGTTATACCCGGTGCGAGAGCTTTTCCGTTCTCACGGCCATTGTGGAGCTAATGCACGGAAAAATAAGATCGTATGTCGAACCTGTGTTTCGATTACTTTTTGGGTTTTCAAGAGAATGCTTCCGACGGACAATTGTTTCGAAAGACCATAAACAGCGTAGAAGGTGTTGAATGGTCTTGGATTGGGTTATGAAAAATCCATGCTTGCAAAAACAATTGCATGTTATTCTACAAAGAGCATGAATTGTTGGATACATGTCCTATATGCAATGAGTCGAGGTTCAAGATGACATCTCGAGAATAGGACGACTAAGATCCCACAAAAAGTCATCGTTATTTGCCCCTAAAACCTAAGTTGCAGCGATTGTATATGTCGACGCATACTTATCACGGACATGAGATGACATAAGGAAAAACGGGTAGACGATGAAGTCATGGCATCCTGCGCAGATGGGGAGGCATGGAAAGAGTTCGATCGAATGTTCCCCGATTTTCTTGCTGCGATCCCCGAAATATTAGATTGGGACTTGCCGCGGATTCAATCCGTATGGGGTTCTAAACCAACAGACGACTTGGCCAATTTTCGTATTCCCATATAATTTGCCGCCTTGAAATGCATGAAAAAGAATACATGATGATGACTGTGTTTGATAACTGAGGATCCAGGAGGTCAATCGATGTTTACTTAAGGCCTGGTTGATGAGTGAAGGATTTATGGACAAACGGTGTTCGCAAGTACGATAAATCAACTGGGAAGATGTTTACTTTGCGGGTAGCAGTTATGTGGTGTGAATGATTTCCCGGCATATGCAATGGTTTCTGGGTGGAGCACAAAGCGGTAGATTTTCATGTCCTGTATGCATGGAAGATGTAACTTCTGGTTGGCATGCTGGAAAATTTTGTTACCTTGGTCATCGAAGATGGTTGCCATGGGACCAGGAGTGGAGAGGAAAAAGATAAAGAGTTCGACGGAACACGAGAGCCGCCTTAGACCCGAGAATGGTTGGTGATGAGATATTGGATCGGCTTAACTGTTGGATTTTGCTCCCTTCGAGAAAGCAGATTAGTCGGACCTTCTACACATATGAACTGGACGCACAAGCCTATGTTTTTTGAGCTCCATATTGGTGAAACTAAAATTGAGGCATAATCTAGATGTGATGCATGTTGAGAAAAATGTATTCGACACATTGGTGGGCGATTCTAGATATCGAGGAAGACAAAGGACACGATCAAAGCTCGTCTTGATTTGGAAAGAATGGGCATACGAAGGGGTTTATAGATGAATAGGGACAATGATAAATCTAGAAGGGATCTTGCATTCTTTTCTATGAAACCGAATGACAAGAAAGAGTTTCTAAAGTTTGTATCATTAAAGTTTCCGATGGGTATACTTCTAATATCACACGTTGTGTGAATGTTGACGGGGGTAAATTTACTGGACTTAAGAGCCATGGCTGCCATGTGTTTATGCAACGCCTACTTCTGTTGGTATTCGACACCTATTGCCGGAAGATGTAGTGAAGCCAATCATTTTGTTGTCCAGATTTTTTCCCAAGCTGACGGCAAAACTTTGCGACGGACATGTTTCAGTTGCGCCATGACATTGTCCAAGTCCTATGCAAGTTTGAGATGATATTTCCTCCAGCTTTCTTCACAAGTATGATGCACGTGATGGTTCACTTGCCAGAAGAGGCATTGCTTGCTGGTCCTGTCAACTATCTGGATGTATCCAATAGAAAGGTATATAATCCTTATCGTTTGTGTATGCATCATTATCACATGCTTGCTAATTTGTATCATATCGTTTTATTTTGGCGGCTTCTCGGAGAGCTGAAAAAAGTACGCAACAAGGCGAAGCCCGAAGGATCAATCGTAGAGGCTTGGGTTCAATATGAGTTGCTTACTTTCTGCGGAATGTATTTAAAAGATGTGGAGCGGTTTTCAATCGTCCTCAGCGCAATCATGACGGAGGTATGAGAAATGAAAACTTTGTTTTGCCCAAAGCGCCACGACCCTTTGGAGATCCTGAGCGGAGAGTCGTTTTCTAGAAATGACATAGAGGTAGCGCATTGGTTCGTACTGAACAATTGTGATGAGATCATGGGATACTTATATGAGCATGAAGAGATGATGAAGCGAGAACATCCATCACATTTGGTTGCCCAGAAACACCGTGAATTGTTTCCACAATGGTTTTTGGATTCTATAAGTTATCAGTGTTTGTTATTTGAGAAATATAAATTGTAGTTTTTAATTTTGTCAGACTAACATATGAATGGTTTTGTATAATATTAGGTGAATAAGTTGAAATCATCGAATTCCCCAACTTAAAGTGATGAGTTATATAACTTGGCGTTCGGGCCGATTCGCGCTGAATTGTTCTCGGGTTGTAATGTCAACGGCGTCAAATTTTTGGGCGAAGCGATGACAAGTTGTGTACGTAAAAACGGTGTCCATGTCCCAGTGGAGGCGAAAGTACGGACATTGATTTCTATGGCAAACTCACAATTGTCGTGCAATTGCTTTACAAAGATCGATACCAAGTGATCATGTTTAAGTGTCGATGGTTTGACACCAACCCAAATAGGCCGGGAAGTGTTAAAATCGATCATGGCTTACTATATATGTGAACATGAATAGAACTTGGTATGATGACGACCCTTATATTTTGGCAAACATGGCAACACAAATTGTGTATCTAGATGACCCTAAAGCCGAAGCGGTTGAACGTTGTTCAAAAGATGGATCACGAGGAACGTGTATGCTATACCAGAACTAGACCCAAGCGACAACGACGTCGACAATGTGGCTGACCAACGTTTAGAATCTTCAATGGAAAATGATGCGGAAACACTTCGAGATACTAATGTTATACAAGAGCCATTTCAAATACAAGGAGTGTCTTCAATCGAAATACCGATTCAGTCAATTACAATTGACCTCGGTGATCTTCCGCGATACGATGTTGCAGTTGGCTTGAGCAGCGCGATGATGTAGTTATAGAGGAGGCGGAGGACGAGGAGGAGGAAGAGATTAGGAGCGAAAGTGATGATAGCGACGATAACGAAAGTTATTATAGTTCGGATGATGAATGATGAATTTTTTTTGTAATTTTATTATGTTAGTGGACATATTTTGTGATATGCAAATGTTTTGATATATGTACTTGTTATATCCAAACATTATATATGTGCAGAAATGAAACATTATTAAAATAAATGTAGTTATACACCATTGGTAAATAAATATATCCAAGTAATTTGTATCATAAAGTTTAAATTTATTTTGACAAAAAACTTTTAAAAAATGAAAACCATATAACCGAAAAAATGAATACAAAGAAAATAAGATTATCAACCATCCTTCAATTCTCAAATCAAAAGAAAATAGAATAAATGATACTTTCATACAATTAATTATATGTAATGATGAATAATTCAGCTTAATAATATGTGAATGAAAATAACCTTGCGCGACGAAGGCATAATTGTCGCGCACATTTTGCGCGACGGAAAACGTACACGTCGCTCATACTCTATTATTTGCGACAAATACTTCCGTCACCAAAAGTACCTTTGCGCGCGGACAATGTACGTCGCGCATACTCTATTATTTGCGCGACAAATAATTTCGTCAGCGCAAGTATGCGCAACTAACAAAAGACCTCGTCGCGCAACCATATACATATATATATTTCTGATATATACACACGTATATATTTGAAATTGACGATCGAAGTAGTTCACCGTATTCACATAGGGTTAAACAGTGTAGCTGTAAAAAATCATCAAAATCAGAGTCAAAATAACCGTTAAATCATGACTTTTCGCTTATAACCGTCGAAATGTTTTGTCCCGTTACTTGATCTCTGAATTGTTTTTTTTTTCTCATTTTCGACGTATACGATCTCGAAGTATAAACAAACATATTTAACGGCTGGATTACTGAAACTAGTTTCCTAGAATGCGTATTCCATCAAAACACAATATTCATAAAAAATGAATAATTTCTTTATACATTCATTCAGTATAACATAAGATTATGTGATATCCTGTACTTTAAATATCTGAAATTGAAAATCGAATTACATCTCTGTATTCATATAGGGTCAAGAACCACAGCTGTAAAAAAATTTCAAGATCGGAGTTAAAATCACCGTTGAATCGGGACAATTTGTTTAGAAACGTCGAAAACTTTTGTCCCGTTACTCAATCTCTGAATGTTCATTCATTATGATTTTTGACGTATACGATCTTGAACTATAAAAAAATAAGATTGCCGGTTGGATCATTGAAACTAGTTCAGGAGTTCGGGTTTAGGGCTTAGGGTATAGGTTTTAGGTTTAGGTGCAAGGGTATGGGTTTATGCAACAAAATCACATTGAATTCGTCATGCAAAAGATATGCGGCGAATGGGCGTTGATTCGTCGCGCAAAATGATGAAAAAGTTGCAGCCCTTCTCGCTCCAACACTTAGCGAAATTTTTTTGGCAAAAGCTAGATTAGCGATGAAAGAAAGTATCTTCGTCGCGCAAAGCGATTAAAAATATTGCAGCCCTTCTCGCTCCAACACTTAGCGAAATTTTTTTTGGCAAAAGCTAGATTAGCGCGAAAGCAAGTGTCTTCGTCGCGCAAAACGATTAAAAAATATTGCAGCCCTTCTCCGCTCCAACACTTAGCGAATTTTTTTGGCAAAAGCTAGATTCTGCGACGAAAGAAAGTGTCTTTGCGCAAAATGAAAAAAATTTCGTCAACACTTGGCAAATTTTTTTGCAAAAGCTAGATTAGGGCGAAAGAAAGTGTCTCGTGTCGCATAAATCAAAAAAATTGGGACATTTTGGAAAAAGCAAAAGGAGAGAAAAAATTTTAAAAGAAGCAAAAATGGTGAAAATGCCCTTATTTATTTTAAATTTCCTAAGGAATCAATACATTTGTATGTCTTTGATTTGAAAGTTGAGTGGTTTTTTTGTCTTTTTGAAAAAGCTTTTTTTCCAAAGTGAAATTTTTTATGTCTAAAACCTAAAAACCTAAAAAATTTGCGTCCAACACTTGGCAAAAGCTAGATTTGACGAAAGAAAGTGCCTTCGTCGAGCAAAATGAAAAAATTTGCGTCCAACACTTGGCGAATTTTTTTAGTGAAACTAGATTGCGCGACAAAGAAAGAGCCGTCGTCGCAAAATGAAAAAAATTTCGTCAACACTTGGCAAATTTTTTATAAAACTAGATTCGCGATGTATCTAAGTATCTTCGTCGCGCAAAATCGTTTGATTTATCTTCCCGCTCAAAATCAAATCCCAAAATTTGGGTGTTTGGACAAACTTGCTTGCGATGACACTAGTGTTTCGTCGCACAAAAGTGATATTTTCACAACTGCAACGAAGGATGTTTTGGGTCGCAAAGGTCATATTTTCAGAACCTTGCGCCACGGGAAGTCATGTTTGCGTCGTGCAAAAGTTATTTTAATTAATTTTGCGCGACGGATTTTGTTATTTGTCGTGCAAAGTCGAATAAGTTTTCTGAAAATCGCGATCTTCTCCTTCTTCCCAGTTTCTCAAACGGAACCCTAAAACCTCCTCTCTCTCCACCGTGACCTCAGCCCTACTCCGCCAATTCGGACCCGCAGCCGCCGAGCCACAGAGCTTCTCTGCGTCGCCGTCCATCCTGCCGCCGTGATTTCCTCCGTTTAGGCCGATCTTCGCCACCGTTGTTTTCTCCTCCGGGCACCAAATCGGGCAATTGAGGTATGCTTTCTGGACTGTTTTTGATGCTTTAGCTGATGGTTGGGTAGGATTTGATTGATGTGTGCATAGGGTAGTGAATTTGAAACCTTAGGTTTGGCGGTTTTGAAGTGAAATTCCGGCCACTTCCGACCTTTTTGGGTAGGTCCGAGAACAAAGTGCCTCAATTGATGTTTTGAACCTAGGGTAGGAACCTTGGCCCTTAATTTTTAGGATTTTCCGGTGATTGGGGTGAAGTCTTGTTGCTTAGGATTTTTAGGGCACCCACGCTGTGCGCGTGGTGGGCGTGAAATCTTGTGTAGCTAGGGCTTTTTGTCCCGGTGCAAACATTTCATTATCACGGCGCGTAGGTGTGCTCGGATTGGAATTGGTTATCGTTTGAGTCTCGAGCGGTTCGAACCTATTGTGCGATTTTTGGGTTTGATATGTTGGACCGTTGGATCATTTGAAACTCACGATGGTACCATGTATTTATAGGATCGTTTAGGATTGACGGATCGTGGATCGGAGTCTCGGATACTCAAATCGCAAACCCTAGGTCAAACTATGATTTTAATTAGTTAGTTCAATTTTTTAATAACATTGTATGTGCTACATTTGATTAATGAAATTGTGCGGATGTCGAACTTGATTACCGTCGTAGGCGGTGGCGACTACACCGAGTTCGGAGCCCCAGCGATCACCGCCATCGCTAGATCGATGGGCGGGACCACATGCTAGCTGGTCTGGGGATCTCGGCTGCATCATCATCTTCTTCGGTGGTGCAGCCTCTAGCTTAGGCGGCGACCGCCGCTACCACCACCGACACCACATCATTGATAGATCTGGTGCCTCGGGGCACCTCGAGTAATACCCTTCCACTTTCGTTTTTGTTTTTAACATTTTTTTAATCGGGAATTTTGTGGTTCAATTTGTTATTTATGTAACATATTGTCATATCCCTTGCACCAAGAGGAACACCCGAGGGCCGTGTCGCGGTGAAGCGGCGAAGTCACCGGTGACCAACGATCGTATCGGCATCGGATATAATGGCGCCATCGGCTGCACCGACGGCGGACTTGCATAGCTCCTTGGCCCACGACATTAGCCCGTCGTGGACCCATTGCCCGATGCAATGGAAGTCTTGGAAGGTCATGCTGCGAGATCAAGATACAAGTTCGCGGCAGTTGTGGTATGTTTCCTATCTTTTAATTATTTTCTTTCAAACTGTATATATTTCTATTACTTAATGTATGTAATGAATTTATTGCAGACGAACTACCACTTAGAGGACATCAGCGAGACCTTGGCGTCGCCAACACTCTTTGGTGAGAGGTACAAGCGATGGAAGGCGACTTGCACCATTATTTTCAAGCGTTTGATGATCCCAAGTCGCTCTTGGGAGGGTTGCAGAAGGAGCTTGAGTCGGGAGGATAGTTGGCGTGGCTCTGCGCTCATTTTCAGGCGCTCGATTATGTGGTATTTTTTTAATAATATTTGTTTAATTATTACATATTTCTTATTAATGTTTATTTTATTTTTTATATCTCATTATTATTTAATTTATTTATATTTCAACTATTACGTTTTATTTTTTGTATAACAGAATAAAGCCCAAGTGAATAAGGGCAATAGGAAGAAGAAGACTCTTCTCCACCATTCCGGCTCCAGGCCCTTCTCATATAGGATGGATGCACGGCGTCGGGTAAGAATAATATAATTTATATTTAATTTTTAATACGTCATTATTATTAATTTATTTTGTTCATACTAATATTTTCCTTCTCTTGTTCAATTAAGAAATTCGAAATTCCCAGAGATCGACGTCTTTGGTGACGTTTATGTTCGACACAGGAATGAGTTGGCGAGTCCCTTCATGTAAGTATTATTTATTTTAATTCTTATGTTACGCTTTCAATTTTATGCATTTTTGAATTTATATTTTATGTAATGTTAACAGAGCAGCGATGGTGGAGAGGAGCAGTTGGTTCTTCAAGAGTCCGCCTCCCAACTTCCTCCCGAGACTCCGATCAGTCCAGTGGATCCTCTACATGATGCTGGATTTCAGATTTTGACGCGAGAGCGTTGGATCGGACTCTCGGGAGGCCGGGAACATATTGTAGGGGGATGGGAATGCCGAGCGGGGAACCTCGACCGCGGTCATCGTCGCGAGCAAGCAATCGGTGGACTGCTTTGACATCGCGGGTTGCCGAGCTTAAAGGAGTCGGTCGGTGATTACTGCATCCCTCGCGCGGTTCAGATTCCAATCCGAATTTTGCGTCGACCGAGCCCGTCGGCCAGAGCATCCCGACACACCACGGCCCCTGCAGACGTCCATACCTCCGAGCCGCATGTGGCAAATGACCAAGTAGATTTTGGAACACTATTTGATTAGTTTTTTATTTTTATAATTACTTTTACAATATTTCTCTTATATAAATTTCTTTTATTTCATATAATAAATGTTTTCTTTGCGATTAATCTTTTTATTGTAATTTGATTTTAATTATAAAAAAAAAACCAAATTTATTTTTTTACAAAATTAAAAATCAAATAATAATAATATTTTTAATAATATATATTGCTTTTGCGCGACGAAAGGTAATTCGTCGCGCAAAACATTTAAATAACCCGCTTACAAATATATTTTAATCATGCGCGACGAAGAATTTTAGTTGCAAAATTATTTGTATGGACCTTATCTCCGTCGTAAGGCCTACTGTGACGAATATTATTTTCGCTCAAACTTCATGTATTCGCGCGACGGAAGGGTCCGTCGCAAGATTGTTTTTGCGACCACTTTCGTCGCGCAAATATTTGCGACGGAAATTAGGTTGTCTCGAAATGTTTTTTTAACGAAGTTATCGTCGCGCAAAAGTGCGCGACGAATGACATTTGTTCTTCGACAAATCCTTTCTTCCACGAACTTTGCGCGACGGATGCGGGCGCATCGCGCATAATTATGACTAAAATCATTTTTGCGCGACAAAGACCCCTTCGTCGCGCAAAGACTAAAATGTAGTAGTGTTGGTAGCTCCATTTTTAAAAACTCAAATTAAAAAACAACTAAAAAAACACCTAAATTATTAAAAACAAAAAATATACGTTTTTTCAGTCTTTTTTTTTCTAACAACCCACAAGTTCTCAAATTTTTAAGAATTGAAAATAGTTTTCAAGTTGAATACCAAACAAGTTTTTGAATCGTAAAAATAGATTTAAGAACTCCTTATTTTTAATAAAAATCAAAGTTTTTGAGTTCCCTATTTTAATAGGATATCAAATGCCCCCTTACCTTCCAAAATTATTTTTAAAATATTTTTTGTAATCTCCTAGAATTTTATATGGAATCAGTGCTATCATTAATTTTGACATGTATCTACATGTAGAATGAATTTATTTTGTTAAGGCAAAAAGTTATTATGGTCCTTATTGTTTTCTACTTTTACCACTAAGGTCCATGTAGTTTCAATTCTAAGTAATGCAAGGACAATTCGTAATTTATAGTCAAATTACTCTAATATGGTAGCGTTCAATAGCCCCTCCGGGGAGCAAGAGAAGATGGCTTCAGTGGGGGAGGGAAGGGCATTTCTCTCTCTCTCTCTCTCTCTCTCTCTCTCTAGCTAGGGAATGGTTGTGGAGGGAATACAAGATTGGATCGAAATGCCTCTCTTTGTTTCTCTTTGTTTAAAGCACAAATTCTCTATTGTTTGCAATTCTTCTTCTCATATTGTTCCCTTTTTCTCTTTTCATATTCTATCTCAATTTTCACATCTTACCATTATGTACTGAAACATTTGAAATTCCCTTTCTTATATTTTGGATGCCTAGATTTCTGCGTAATTCAATATAAAATCAAACATCATGACTCGAATCACTTAAGATATTTTTGTCTTCATTAAGATCAATACTCTGAAACACTGTGGTCTGCTGCTTGCTTTCGCATCGTCACTCTAGGCTTCTGGTTTTTTATTTATTTATTGCTCCTTCGTCTTTTAGACTTGTGCTTTTGTAACTAGTATTAGTTCCTCGCCCTGGTTTAATGATGATATTACCAGATTGACAAAAAAAAAACAAAAAAACAAAAAAAAGGAAAAAAAGGCAACCTCTATGATGATCTCTAACCCATCTAAGCACCCCCTAAAGAAAAATACAAAGAGAATAAAAACTTCTCTATCTAAAGCTTACAACAATATCCTCCTCTCTCTCGTCACAGACTCAATTCTTGATTATCATCCTTTTTTTTCTTTTTCTTTTTTTCAACTTTTCATAATTGTGTTCATTTGTTTATTTGATCATAACTAAATAATGAGATAATTTCCAATTTGATTGATTATTTTTTGGTTAGGATGATGTTTTATGAGATTCTAACAAGTAGACAATTCGGGTCATTGAAGTTGAGCCTCAAGTTCGATTAGAGATTAGTTTGCCATACGCGATCGTGACTTGAGTTATACTGTAATCTCTAAACAATGGGCCACTAAATTTCAAAATTTTTGTCATTGTGGTATAGTGGTCAAAGTACAATATAATTTAAACGAATAGTTGAAAATTCAGGGAGTTATTTATCCTAATACCTCTCTGAGGTTTTTTATGTTTTCACAAAACTCCTTGAGGTCCTAGAAATTACACAAATACCCCCTCATGTCTCAAATTGGTTTCACATAACTCCAAAAATAAAAATAAAACCTAAAACCAGATATAACAATACTAAAACTTTTGCATAGACTAAAATACCCTTCATGGTATTAGAATACTGTTTGGATAGAATTGTACCATAATCTCTACCCATTATTATACTACAAATAAAATAGTAAAAAGAAAAAAGGGTTTTTAGCGTGAATGATCCTCAACTATAGTAGTTGCATTTGGGTCATGAACTCAATTATTGGTTGTAGAGGGTCACTAAATTGGTTATTATTGTACTATTAGTCATTCCATCAAACTCTGTTAAATTTTTTGTTAAAAGTGAGGGTAAATTCGAAATTCATCAATAACCCTCCCCTTCATCCACAACCCTCCATTATCACAACCCAATCCTTGCTTCTCCTCCCTTGTACCAAAATCTGGGCAGAAAAAGAAAATCTGGCTCCAATTCGTCTTCGGAGCTGTCGTTGCAGTTTTCGTTAAAATAGTTGCAGCGGTTACGGCTGCACCGCGCCACAGCCAATTGCTTCTCGTTGCTCTACTACATGAAACTCTGGACCATCTTCGCCAAGCACAGCGAGCTCGGCTAGAACCCGCCCGACCTACCGCCGCAGCCGAAGCCGTCCTTTTTGAAATGGGGCTCCTCGATGCCGATTCCGCCGCGGCGGAGCTTCTCAATACGTTTGTGAATGGACGCTTGAGCAGAGACTTAGCCACCGGCTTGACCGCCTCGAACCTGGTTTCGTCTTCACGACTCAAGCGATTTTTGTGCCTTCCAAACCGAAGGCAAGGAGATAAATTGTATTTCCACTGCAACTCCAAATGCTCACTTCCTTGCGCTTCTTCACAGTGACCATAACCCAATAAGAAAGTAAAAGGAAAAATGCATAAAATATATAAGATAAAGAAACCAAGGTCATTTGTTGTGAACAGGAACGACCATAGCTGAAGAAGCAAGGAAAAGCACAAAACTTTTCACAACTCAATATCCCAGCTCATTTCACCTGGAATCTCAAACTGTAAGAATAAATTTCTCTTTTTCTTTTACTTTCTTTATGGGTTCTCTGCAATTTAATCTTTCTCAAATATTACTTTGTCAATCGCAATAGATGCAACATACCCATTTCTGCCTAGATTTTGGTACAAGGGAGGAGAAGTAACGATTGGGTTGTGACAATGGAGGGTTGTGGATGAAGGGGAGGGTTATTGATGAATTTCTTAATTTACCCTCACTTTTGATAGAAAATTTAACGAGTTTGACGGAATACAATGGTGCAACACAACCAATGAGTGGCTCTGGTAATAATTGAGTTTAGTGACCCAAATGCAACTACTATAGTTGAGGATCATCACAAAAACCTAAGGAAAAAAAAACAACCAATCAGACATGCATTGTCCCCTTGAAAGATGCTTTCCTTCATCCTCTCCATCTCTTCCATGCCTTCTCCATATGCCAAATTCGGAATTAATATGTTTCCAATCACACCCAAAAAAAAAGAAAAAGAAAAACAAAAGTCAATCCTAACTCAAACCAAAAAATCAAACTAGAGCAACTTCTTCACAATGGCTGAGTACCAGCTTCTTCGTTTGCTACATGGGTTTTGCTCCCAATGTCTTGACTTGGTGTAGAGGCTTGACGTCCTATTTCTTGGCTTGTTGGATTAACTCCTCTCAACTTAAATCCTAACTCTACAAAGCAGAAAGATCAAGGTGCAATGAGATAGTAGGATATGAGAATTCTCTTTTCAAAGAAACAAAGGATTTTCGATGATGGAGCAGAGATGTAACATCCCCGACCCAATTTAATCATTTTTATTCAATTTATCTATTTGTGAAATTAAAATTTTGCCCTTGGATGATAGGGGCATTTTAGTAACTTTTTGTTTTCGAAGGATTTTTGGTAAATGAGTGACACCATTGCATGGAGCTCGTCCATACGAGTTCGTAGATAAGCGGCACGCTCAATTCCGAGTTGTAATGACCGCGTAAAGGTCTAGAAACCAAAAGGGCAAAAAAAGGATTTTTGAAATTTGTTACTTTAGCAAACAGTATCGCTACAGTGCTGTTGCTACAATAACTGGGTCAATTCTCTTCATCTTCTCCTTCTCCCCTGCGACTTCTTCCTCTCCTCCTTCTACCATTCGCAACAATCACTGTAGCAGTAGTGATTGTTCGACTTCCAGGCCAATAATCGAAGCCACCGTGCACCGGTTGGCGGGGCCACCTTCCCGAAAAATGTTCCTCTTGTCCTCCTCTACAAAGCCCACCCAAAACCAAATTTGATTTGTTGTCGGTGAGCTCGATTCGAAGCAGAGAAACCTAACCAGCGGTGTTCTTGCATTTTCAGGCAATTCCGAAGGCCAATTCCGTCGTGCGAGGTATGGAAATTCATCCTCCTCATCATGCTCTATCTGTGTATGTAGGTATTGTAGATCGATTTTGAGGTTTTGCAGATAGTTCAAAATACCCATTTTTGGCTGACGGTTTCAGCTTCGTTCCGGCTAGTTCCGGTTAGTTTTTGGCCTTGGTCCAAGAACAAAAGTTTATTTCCTAGGTAGTATGATTCTAATGGTATAGGTATTGCCTAGTGATTTGGAGTTTTTCCGTCGCCAGAAATTACTCAAGTCACCCAGGCGCTGCCCATGGCGGGTGGACCACTGGGTATCGGCCCATTAGGTTTTAAAATGTTCCTCTTGTCGTCCTGAGTATGACCGTATGCTCGGATTTTGAATGGGTTACCTTTTGACAATCGAACAGGTATTGCACCGAAGCGATCACCGTCCGATCATGCGATTGGCTTAGATCCGACCGCTAGATCGAGACCAAACTTACATGACGTGTTGAATAGGCTTTGTGGAACCCGTAGGAAACTTTCGGATTGGAGATTAGAGGTCATGGACCCCGCTGGCCAGGTTGACCATCATGAGAAATTTGACCCCTCGGTTGACCGTGAGTCTTCCTATGTAGTTTCACCCTTCGAAATGTACTAGAATTACCTTGTAAACGAGTCTTAATTGTTATTTTATTATTTTTCTACAGGTTAAAAATGTGAGAATCGTTCCAATTACAGAAGAGACTGCTGAATTTTCGATAAGAGTCAAACGGTTTATCCTTTTAAATTGGGGTTACACGGCTTTTTAGTTTAGTAGGTCCAATGTCAGGTAGATGTTGGACGGGAAGCGAGAGTTCGTCATTGATTCCGAGGGAGAATTCACGGTGCGGGTCTGTCAAGAGATGGAACAGAGAAAATGTCTTCTTTTTTTCTCATGGAAAAGTACGATGTGTCTTATGATTTTTTTTAATTATTTTATTTTTCTTAGGGTTTAGAGATTAGGGTGCGATTGTATCCAAACAGTTTTGATATCATGAATGGTATTTTAGTCTATGCAAAAATCCTATTACATCCAATTTTAGGTTTTTTCTATTATGGATTTTTGGAGTTATGTGAAATAATTTTGAAACCAGATGGGGTGTTTGTGGAATTTCTAAGACCTCTGAGGATTTTGTGAAAACACAAAAAACCTCAAGAGATGTTAGTATAAATAACTCAAATTTGAAACAATCAGTCAAAGGACTACAAACAAATTAGTTTCATAATTATGTGTATGTTGACACTCATCAAAGGACTAAAAATCAATGTTTAATTTTACAAGGGGGTTGAATGGAAATTGAAATTATTGAATGTGCACAAATTTGGAATTCAAATTTTGTATGTACATAAATTTGGAATCCCTAGTATTATTGTACATACATAAAATTCACATTATTGAATTAAATGACGAAATGATATGAAGTTTTCAATACTTCTTAAGGAAACTTTTGAACCAATGCGCCGAGAGTTTTGGGTACCTCTTAAGATCGTTGTAATCTACATAGGTGATACCAAATCGAATAGTGAATCCTGAACTCCATTCAAAGTCGTCTAGCAACGTCCACGGAAAGAATCCCTTCACTTTGACACCATTCCTAAAAATAAATTAAAGGAAAGTAAATATTTAATGTCAATATCATGAATCAATAACTCAAAATCTAAAGCTATACCATATACATATATATTTAAATATTATAAATAATTCTTTAATACACTTACTCAATAGAACTTTGAACATAATAAAGGTGGCGATTGTAGTAGTCAATTCTATTGGTATCATTAAGGGCTTCGGCAAGCGATAATTTCGGATCATTGAACTCATCCACACCTACAATATAATTATTATGTAGTCACAAATTTAGACTTTGTACCACTTGTGCGTGTCTTACACAAATATGAAACATTGATCATGCAATTACTTAAGGCTAGAAAAAATTACCATTTTCGGTAATGTAAATAATTGGATTGTGATATTTTTTCTTTATGTAGAGTAAAAGATGTCGAATTCCTTGTGGATAAACATTTAACCATGATGAAGCAGCCTGCACCAAAATTTGAAGATCTTTAGATTTTTAGGAGTCACATTTGTAAGTGCAAATCGATTAATGGTCGAAATCGGAAAGGCTTAATGTAGTAATTTGATGTGTACCTTTGGACCGATGAGGACCCCATTACGCTCAGCTGCCACAATACATATGAATATCATAATCTAATTAGCCTATAAACTTAAATTTCTTCAATTAAATTCTGAATTTGTACTCACATGACAGATTAACGCCTGAATCTGTTGTACAGCTGGGAGTGCCGAGTTATTTTGAGGTGCATCACTTGCATAGTAACCCGTATAGTAATTTAGTCCAAGAAAATCAAATGAACCAATTAGCAACTTGGCTTGTTCTTTTGTGAATTTTGGTAATCGGCTTCCGACACGAGATCGCATGATTTGCGGATAGTCACCACTTGTCAATGGATCAGCAAACCTATAAGAATTTAAAATTTTCAAGGATTAACTTGACATTATATTATGTATTGCTTGCTAGTAAGTAGTAAATATTATATTCATAAACAAATTCGAAATACACTTGCCATCCCAACATAAAATCCAAAGCTCGTAATGCAGCAATTTTATTTTCTTTTGCTTCCGATAGGGGCTCAAACCAATCTGAATTCAGGTCTATCCCTATCACTCCATTTTGAGATGCCTGCACAATAAAATTTAGTTTGTTTGTTTTAGAGTCACAAAAGGGTAAAGTAGTCGCTCTCTTGTTGCAACAAACTAATTAATTGTACTGGTATCTATTTTTGTACAATTTTACGGCAGCTGCATGAGCAAGGAGCAGGTGGTGTGTTACCAAATATGGTTCGATCGATGAATCTCCGCCGGGCAGTTTAATGCTGCAAATGGAGCATCGCCTCCCGCGCAAGGGACCCAGTTGCATAACCATAGTAACTGAATGTATACGGCTCATTCAGTGTGCTCCAATGCTTTACTCGATCACCAAATTCCTTATAACAAAGTTCTACATAATCTTGAAAATGATTGCTGTGTATACACATTTCGAATGTAAATGTCATAATTGTATTTATTAATTAAATTATCAATATGATTCAAAGGACTAATTTCTTCACTTACACAATATGAGGGCTTAAGAAACCACCATATTCATCTTCTAAAGTTTGGGGAAGATCCCAATGGAAGAGTGTGACAAATGGCGTTAAACCTATAAATAGCATCATCAATAAAAGTGAGTTATAAGATTGACCAAATGACTTTTTTATTTATTATTTATTATTATTTTTTTATGAGTGCATGTAACTCCTATTGTATAAGTTATTGATCATGTAAGGTGGGATGACTCACCATTGCGCAAGAGCTCATTGATGAGATTGTTGTAATATTTGATTCCTTCCTTGTTCACTCCTCCACTTAACTTTCCATCTAACAATTAAAACAAAACCAGAAAATAAAGAAATAAGTGCACCGATAACATTTAAGCTGAACTTTAAAACCGTGAAGGCAGAAATATTATTAGGTAGACAACTTGGACACATTAGTTAAGCGAAAACCATGAAGCCAGAAATATTGACGATTGGTCACAAATGAACTTACTTGGTAACAATCTTGACCATGAGATAGAGAATCGATAAGCATCCCACCCCATATTCTTCATAATCCCCACATCTTCCTACAGTGCATAACAAAAAAGAAATCAGATAAAAATTATCGGCAGCTTATCTTCAATGTGATGAGTTTTCTTCGTGCTTCAAAATTTAATGTGTGCACATTGGGTCATGAACCTTATAGCGGTGATATTGATCAACAGCGATATCTCCATTGCTTCTATCGCTAATCTTTTCTGCAATTAATCATAGAAAATTTATTTATTTAGAGCATAAGAGTAAAAGTAGTACGATTTTGTTATTTTAACTAACTGATGATTTGATTGGACAAACCTGGATATTTGTGGGTGAAGGTATCCCAAATGCTTGGTCCTCTACCACCTTCCTTTGCAGCACCTTCATACTGAAATACACAAGAGACACAATGAAGAAGATGTCAATATTCTTGCATGGATCGATGCTTGGTCTGAATTTGAAAGAAAACCCTAATCAAAACTCAAATTAAAGCCCAGAAAAGGACTTACTTGGTAAGATGAAGAACCTACACCAAATATGAACCCTTCTGGAAAACTGCTCCTATTGAGAGAAGCAGTGTCAAAATGTGTGGGTGGAGCTCTAATATCAGCTTCGCTATTTGTGAAAGCAAAGCCAATTAGTAGCAGTATGCCTAAGAGAAAAGAACGTACTTGCATTGCCATAACTTGAGGTTTTTTGTGTTTTTGTTGGTAATAATCTTGAGAAGTGTAAATTGGGTCTGGCCGGCATGCTGCATGGCCTTTATATAGAGGAGGAAGTGTGGCTGCGCATGAGGACAGTAAACAAACCCCCCAGAACTCAACTTCTATATTCAAACACGCAATGTAATATTTGGTGCCGGCCTGATTGGTTCTCCTGATTGCCATTTGGGTCAAACTGTGAAAAGAAATTTGACACAGAATTCTTTTCTTCACAGTGTAAATTTGTAGATTGTTTAAATTCTTGTGCATAATATGTGGTTAATGAGATTGTTTAAATTCTTGGACATATTTATGGTCAAAGTAATGACATTATAACCGCTGAAAGAAAAATAACGTAATTGACAAAGTAATGACTTGTTTATCTTATTGGACTCTAGAATATGCAAAGGATGAGTTTTCCATCTACGCTATCTACAGACTTGTGCAAGCACATGTGAAAATTATTATTACTTCTTCACGTTCTTCGTTCATCCCAAATTGAAACTTACCTTTCAAAATATTTTTTTTAATTTTTTTTTTATCTCCTAGAATTTTATATAGAATCAGTGCTATTATTAATTTTGACATGTATCTATGAGTTTTTATAAAAAAATACCCAAAATTTACGCCCCACTTTCAAAAACGTCAGTTTTTATAAAATCTTTTAAATATAGCAAAAAACTCACCTAAATAGACACAAATGCCCTTAAAATTTAAAACACACAGAAACCTAAAATGCAAAACCCTACTACACAAAGTTTGGATTCGACGCACGTCTGAGCCTTTGGCAGAACTCATGCTGAGCACGCACATCTGTAGCCTTGGTTTGAAGCAATTCCAACACTCCCTAATTCAACTTACCGATCTGTAATTCCAGGTTTACTTTTCTTTCTTTCTTTCTCTCTCTTTCTCTCCTTCCATCTTTTTTAATTCCATGGTTTTCTGTTGGCCACTTGAGATAGTTTATTCAACTTATTACTTTTGTTTGTTGGATTGGATTAGAAGATAAAGAACTTATTAATTGTTGACTACTTGAAATAGTTTATTCAACATACCCTATTGCATTCAAAGTTGGAGATTCAGAGAATGATGCATCTTAGAATTGGGTTTTGACAAAATTAAGAGGAGCTATTGGGGATATTAATGACTTATTTTTCATTGCTGATAGACATGGAAGCATTCGTGAGACTATTTCCACTATATTTTCGGATGCTCAGCATAGGGCATGCATATTCCATATAAGTCGGAATCTTAAGAACCATTTTAAGCATGAGAGAGTGCATTCGCTATATTTTAGAGCTGCTAAAGCATATCTTGTTCTTGAATTTGATCGTCTATGGTGCAAATATTTAATATTAATTCCAAAGTGGGTGATTATCTTAATGCAGCTGGATATGAAATTGGACTCATGCACACTTTAATGGGAAGCGGTACAACCAAAGGACAACAAATATTGCCGAATGTCTCAACTCAATCACCAGAGATGCTCGTAAACTACCTATTACCAATTTTATGGAGTATTTAAGAATGAATATTCTTCAAAAGTGGTTCCATGAATGTCAAACTGAGGCAGCCAAAGTGGATTCACGTTTGACATAGTGGGCAGACAATTTGGTGCGAGAAAATAACAAGAAAGGGTTGTCATTACAGGTATTTCAAATTCATTAAATTTTATTTTGTTGCAAGTAAGGAATATATGCAGACATTTGACAGAGTGGGCATACATTTTCTTTTGTAGTTTTTATTGATATTTTTATTTGTTCTTTTATTTAATAAGGAATATATGCATGATAATATTCTACTAATCTTTTGAAAATATTTCAAATAAAATAATTGCGGAGTACTATAAATTTATTTATTGTTTCTTGAATATGCAGGTTTCTCCCATGGAGGCTTACTCATTTCATGTATATGATGGATGTCGCGTTGAAGTTGTAAAATTTAGAGAGGAAGTGTTGCACTGCTGAGAGTTTGATCTTGATCAACTACTATGTGCACATGCTTGTGCTACATGTAGGCATCGACAAATTTCATGTTACCCAATGTGGTCACAATATTGTTCTACAAACTCATTGGTCATTGCGTATGCAGAACCTATTTGCCTAGTTGGGGATCAGACAGATTGGGTGGTACCTAATGACGTACGAAATAGAATTGTCCTACCACCAATTACACGAAAAAGGTATGGCAAACGCAAGGAAAAGAGAATCTCATCACACGGAGAAGAACCATCAACTCGTAAGTGTTCAAGATGTGGTTCAACTGGCCATTATCGAGAAACTTGCAAGAATCCGATTGCACTTCATCCTACCTCGTAGATAGGTGTAATATTTTACTATTTAAATTTATGAATTAGTATGAACAATGGATGAATATTTAATTTTATAATTTTCTTAAACTTTTGATGTAAACTTTTGAAGATGAGGAATAAAGCATACTGGAAATTGTATCCGTAGTTGATGTTGATAGAGGGTAGGAGTTGACTATTAATAGATGTTTCAGAGTGCTAGAAGACGCCATAAAAGATGTTTCACAGTGCTACCTACTGTTAATAGATGTTTCAGACAGGGTGCTATAAGACCCATTTGTGTGGACTTTGGAGGCTGGATGGGGAACTAAAGCTTGTTTTCCCTCACAATTTTTGTAGATTTGAGATGATACACAGTAGAGATGTAGTGCTTTTGGTTTGGCCCATGTGAGGATAAAGTCTTTGAATTGATTATTGGAAACGGGCAAAGCAGGAATTATAGTAGCCATGGTCCATGCAAAGCCAATGCCTTTTATCGCAATGGTTTTCTGAAGATCTTAATCTATAGCTGGTTTGCACATAAGCTTTCTTTCAGAATCCCGTTTGTACATGAACTTTCTTTTTAAGTTTATCTGGGTTTTAATTTTTAAGAGCATTTGTGTCTATTTAGGTGAGTTTTTGGCTATATATGAAAGAGTTTATAAAAAGTGATATTTTTGAAAGTGGGGGG
The DNA here is from genome assembly GCF_029339155.1 of Prunus mume. NCBI lineage: Eukaryota > Viridiplantae > Streptophyta > Magnoliopsida > Rosales > Rosaceae > Prunus > Prunus mume. Next base: position 23,226,731 of record NC_142702.1, read on the forward strand.
TAAATTTTGGCTATTTTTATAAAATAAATTTATTTTGTTAAGAGAAAAAAGTGATTTTGGTCCCTGTAGCTTACCACTTTTACCACTAAGGTCCATGTAGTTTTAATTTTGAGCAATGCAAGGAAAATCCCCAATTTTTTGTTGGCTTATTACGTCCTTGAGGTTTGCGAAATTATCAGATTGCATCATTTATGTTTTTTTTTTTTTTTTTTTTGTCATTTATGGCCCTTAAGGTTAATAAGTGTCCTCACAAATAGTCTTTCTGTCGCGATTCACAAAAAGTCTGTTAAGTTGATGATGTGGCACATATGTGGGTCCCACATATCCAATAATATAACGCCATGCGGATTAAATAAAACAAATATTTGAAACTTATAAAAAATTAAATTTGAAACATTTGAAACTTATTGAATGTACACAAATTTGGAATCCCTAGTATTATTTTACATACCTTAAATTCACATTATTGAATTAAATACAAATATTGAATGACGAATATGATCTGAAGTTTTCAATACTTCTTAAGGAAACTTTTGAACCAGTGCGCCTAGAGTTTTGGGTGCCTTTTAAGCCCATCGTTGTAATCTACATAGGTGATACCAAATCGAACATTGAATCCTGTTAATGTATGGTTTTTACTATTTTCTTTTGGCTTCCCTTGACAACTTTGTAATAGGATGTGTAATGTAATTTATCAAGCTCAAGTCTAGATTAGGGAAAACTTTTATTGGTGCTCTTCTCTAATCTCTGCTCTATGGTGGCTCAAGCAATTTGACAAAGGTATTGAGCATTGCATATCATTACATTAAACAGTCTTCATAAAATGATGACTAGTCATCCGTTTCTCAGATGACTAGTCATCCTTGTTTCCAGCTGGATAACAAACTGCTTTGTCCTATTCTTCTTTCTCTCTCTCTGCGCCAAGTGGGTTTCCTGACCTAACGATTTTGTGGGTCTCTATAGCCCACGAGATTTCTCATTTGGCGGTGTCTCTTTTCAGAAGTTTTGGAAAGTTTGGCTTGCCTTCTTTCGCTTCTCCTTCCACGAGAGAACCATGATTTCATCTATGAGTTTTTCCAATTGATTTCTTTTTGAAAAACTGCATTTGAAACACAAATCTGCATCTAGCTATTTGAATCATTCTATCATTTATATCTAGGTCGGATTCAAGATTGATTTCTTCAAAAGTATGGTTTCTTGAAGAAATTGGTCTTTCTCCTTTGAATCCAAATTGGTTTCGGTTTGTGTTGGAGCTTGCAAGCTAGTGCCATGGAATGAACGAGCTGGAGAAGGAGCTGCCATTGCCATGAAGGATGAGCTTCAAGCTTTGCTAAGTTGGAGAAGAAGATTGCACAAAGGAGGTATTGCTCATATTCCTAAATAGACCTAGGTGCTTCTTGAGCTTGGTTGTGTTTCCTTTGTAAGAATCTTTTTCTACTTAGTGGAATGCCTGGTCGGTTGATGACTCCCAGTTTTTCCCAATGGTGGGTTTGGGTGAACAAAATTTGTTTTGCATATCTGTAATTTTTCGGTTTGTGTTCTTGGTGGTTGACTAGTCATCTGTATCGCTGTTTGATGATTACATGATAATGATGATTTCACACACTTTCACCATAGTTGTTGCTAGCACAGGGGATGCCTAGATTGACGGGTCCTTCTGAGTGCCTAGGTTGTCACTAGTAATCTTCTAGGACTGCAGGTACATTGTGGCATGCTCTGTGCATTCTATTGGTTGCGATTGTTTCTTGACTAGTAGTTGACTAGTCATATGCGTATTTGGTCTAGGTTTAAAGTGTGTGAAGCTTGCTGTGTTGTTGTGTCTTGTTTGTGTGATTAAGTTTACCCCTTGTCACCTAAGTACCATTTTCAATTGGTATCAGAGCTTCAGCTCTTAACAAAAATAGAGAGATCCTAGGATTTGTTTTGGTGTTTAGGTGTGCTCACTATGGAAAGGGATCGAGTTGCTGGATCTTGCAACTCCCCTCCCTATTTTGACGGCAATAACTATGCTGCATGGAGAGAAAAATTTGAGATATTCCTTGATGCTCTTGATGAGTATGCAAGTGGATATCTCACAAAAGAGTGGGCTGCTCCAGTCAAGACTGTTGAGGGTGAGCTTGTGTCCAAGCCTAGGTCAGAATGGACTAAAGCTGAGGTGTTTGCGGCATATTCGAACAAGAAGGCCAGAAATGCCTTAGTTACAGCTTTGTCTAGCACACAATTTGCACATATACAACACATCCCTAATGCTAAACAAGCTTGGGATAAACTAAGGGTAGTTCATGAAGGGGATGACCAAGTTAGAACCCTAAAACTTCAGATGGTACTTGCACAATTTGAAGAACTTAGGATGTCTGAATCTGAGTCTATTTCTGAGTTCTATGGAAGAGTTGAGATGATCACAAATGAAGCCATGAGTCTAGGTCAACCCATTGAAGAGCTTCTTGTTGTTCAGAAAATTCTTCGTGTTCTACCATCTAGGTTTAGAGCAAAGAAAACCGCAATCATGGAGGTCCAAAATTTAAATGAAATTAAGCTTGGCAAGCTTGTAGGAAAATTGAAAACCTATGAGATGGAATTGAATATGGAAGAAAATGACTCCAAAAAATCAAAAAATGTTGCACTTCAAGGAGTGCATGTTTCCTCTCCGAAAGGTGGTGATAAATCCTCAGGTTTTGAGGATGAGATGGCCTTGTTTGTCAAAAAATTTAGGAGAATTCTTAAGGATAAGGGAAAGTTTGCTAGAGAGGGCAGCTCTGGTAGTGAGAAAAATTTTAGACCATCAACTGATCGGTTTAATGAGAGGAATAAGGATGTCAAACCTTTCACGAAAGATTTTAGAAAATCTGTCAAGTGCTTCACATGTGGAGGCATAGGACACTATGCTGCTGACTGTGCAAACAATCAGAAAAAATACTCAAAAGGAAAGGACAAGGCCATGAAAGTGAGCTGGAGTGAGAGTGAAATTGAAGGCTCTCAAGATGATTCATCTTCCTCTGATGATGATGACCAACATGTTGCCTTTGTTGCCTCTGTACAGCCCATGTCTGATGAATCTGATTCTGAGTCAGATGACCTGTCATACGAGTCATTAGGAAGAAAATATGATTGTTTGTTTAAAGAGACCCTGTCCTTGAAAGAAGAGAGCCTCAAACTTGAGGCAAATAAACAAGATCTTCAACATGAAATTCTCATCTTAAAAGAAACCAAAAAGGAGTTGAGTGACAAATTTGAGTCTCTAGAAAAAGAAATTGATGCTCTTGTGTCAATTAGGAGTAACCTCGAGAACCAAGTTAATGTGCTCAAGGAAAGTAACATTGGTTTCCAGAACTCAAACAAACAGCTCCTAGGTGAATTGAATGAAGCAAATAGGAAGATTATATCTATGACCATTGGTGCATCAAAAATTGACAAAATGTTGAATATGGGAAAACTTCATGGGGACAAAGGTGGTCTTGGATTTAATCACTTTGGTTCTAGTTTGTCTAGTTCTACCACTAAGTTTGTCAAATCCGAAAATCCAGTCACGATTCCTCTTGATGTTCAGCAGGTTGTCAAGAAACCTAAGTTTGTTCCAACTTGTCACAGGTGTGGGTTGACTGGTCATATTCGACCAGTCTGTCATATGTATAGCAAAGATAAGACCAGAAAATTGTCTCAAAAATCTAAAAGGAATCCCAGATCTTTGCAAGATCAAGTTGATCATTTGCTGAATGAGGTCACTAAGATAGCCAAACTTGTCTCCCTCAAAATGAGTTCTCCTATTGTGCCTAAGTCTACTTGGATTGCAAGAGGTCATACAAAATCTCTTGTTGTGCTAAATGCTTTTGCTGCTTCAAATATCAACTCTTGGTATTTTGATAGTGGTTGTTCCAAACATATGTCTGGAGATAAAAATGTTTTCTCATCTCTCACCCTTTGATGGAGGCACTGTGACTTTTGGTGGAGGTCATAGATCTCAAGTTGTTGGAAAAGGTACTGTTTGTATCCCTGGTCTGCCCGAGCTTAAGAATGTTAGATTTGTTGAGGGTCTCACATCCAATCTCATTAGTGTGAGTCAGCTGTGTGATGATGGAATAGTAGAAGTCGATTCTCCAAGCATGGCTGCAAAATCATTGGAAAAGGTGGAAATGAGATTGTGAGCGTGGCAAGGTCTAGGGACAATTGCTTCTGCATTGATGGTGTCAACGATGCAAAAGAAATTGTTTGCAACAAGGTTGTAAATGAAACAAGTATTTTGTGGCATCAAAGGCTTGGACATGTTAATTTTAGAGACTTACATAAATTGTCCAGGAGAGAGCTAGTAAGTGGCTTACCAAAGCTGGAAAAATCTGATGAGCATGTTTGTGAAGGATGTCAATTAGGCAAACAAGTCAGAGTGTCACACAAAAAGGTCAAACACATTCAAACAAATGTAATTCTAGAACTTGTTCACATGGATCTTGTTGGTCCTATTCAAACCGTGTCCCTTGGTGGAAAGAAATATATTCTTGTCATGGTGGATGATTTCTCTAGGTTTACTTGGGTCTCATTTCTACGTGAGAAATCTGAAACTTTTCAAAGGTTTAGGTCTGTTTGTCATCTTTTGCAAAAAGAGAAGATGACCAGTCATCTGCCTCTTGTTAGAATTAGAACAGACCATGGCTCTCAATTCGAGAATTCTCAGTTTCTGAAATTTTGCGAAGAGATGGGAATTAAACATGAGTTCTCTGCACCTATTACACCTCAGCAAAATGGTGTTGTGGAGAGAAAGAATAGAGTGCTTGTAGAGATGGCAAGGGTGATGCTAAATAGCAAAAATCTTGCTAAACACTTTTTTGAATGTCAATACAGCTTGTTACATCTCAAACAGGGTATTTGTGAGGTCTGGTACCAAACAAACTCCCTATGAGATTTGGAAAGGAAAGAAGCCTAATGTGTCATATTTTAAGGTCTTTGGTAGCACATGCTATATTTTGAGAGATAGGGAGCATCTTGCTAAGTTTGATTCTAAGTGTGATAAGGGAATCTTTCTAGGGTATTCCACTTCTAGCCGAGCCTATAGAGTGTACAATTGTAGGTCCAGAACCATCATTGAATCCATAAATGTCACTATTGATGATTTTGCTGCCTCTATAGAGATGGCATTAGATGAGGATGGTCTTTTTCCTCCTCCTCCACTTGTGCAAGAATCTCCAGGTCTGGATCTTGTGGTTGACCTGTCAACTTTTGAAAATTCTGTCCCGGTTGACCTGTCAACCCCTTCCACTTCTAGTTCCATCCTCTGTCCAGCCTGACAGCTCTCATACTGATCATAGTTCTCTCACTCCATCTGCGAGTGTCATTATTGGCCCTCTTAATCAAGGAGTGAGAACTAGGAAACAACTTGCTCAAGAAATTAGCCATGTGTGTTATGTTTCCAAGGAAGAGCCTAGAAATGTGAAAGAAGCCTTGCACCATGGTGAATGGTTTCTTGCAATGCAGGAAGAATTAAATCAATTTGTGAGAAATGATGTTTGGTACCTTGTTCCAAGACCAGTCCACACAAATGTCATAGGCACTAAGTGGATTTTCAAGAATAAAACCGATGAACAAGGTAATGTGGTGAGAAATAAGGCTAGATTGGTTGCTCAAGGATACACTCAAATGGAAGGCATTGACTTTGATGAAACTTTTGCCCCTGTTGCACGTTTAGAATCAGTTAGATTGCTTCTTGCCATTGCTTGTCATTTGAAATTTAAACTTTATCAAATGGATGTCAAAACTGCCTTTTTGAATGGTGTCCTAAATGAAGAGGTCTATGTTGAGCAGCCAAAGGGTTTTGAAGATCCACATCATCCAAATGATGTGTTTCGTTTAAAAAAGGCTCTCTATGGTTTGAAACAAGCTCCTAGAGCATGGTATGAGAGGTTATCCTCTCATCTTCTAGGAAATGGGTATGTTCGAGGGTCCGTTGATAAAACATTGTTTGTGAAAAGGTTTAAAAAGGATGTCTTAATTGCTCAAGTGTATGTTGATGATATTGTGGTTGGTTCTACCTCTGATTTGCATGTTCAAGATTTTATTCATGTCATGACTAGTGAATTTGAAATGAGTCTTGTCGGTGAGCTTAATTATTTCTTAGGTCTCCAAATTAAACAGAGCCATGATGGGATCTTTGTATCCCAATCTAAATATGCAAAGAATCTTGTGACAAAATTTGGTTTGGAAGGTGCCAAATCTGCAAGAACTCCGATGAGCACTAGTGCTAAGATTCATAGAGACTTGCATGCAAAAGTGTGGATCAAACTCTCTATAGAAGCATGATAGGAAGTCTTCTCTACTTGACTGCTAGTAGACCTGACATTTCTTTTAGTGTTGGTGTATGTGCTCGGTTTCAAAGTGACCCAAAAGAGTCTCACTTGTTTGCTGTTAAGAGAATTATAAAATATGTGAGTGGGACTAGTGAGTTTGGGTTGTGGTATACCTATGACACTTGTGTCAATCTTGTTGGGTATAGTGATGCCGATTGGGCAGGTTGTAGTGATGATAGGAAAAGCACTTCCGGGGGGGTTTTCTATGTAGGCAACAATCTTGTTGCTTGGCATAGCAAAAAACAGAATTCTGTCTCTTATCCACTGCAAGCAGTAGTATGTTGCTGCTGGGAGTTGTTGTACTCAACTCCTTTGGATGCGACAAATGTTGGAAGACTATGGTCTTGCTCAATCATGTTTTCTAATCTATTGTGACAACATGAGTGCCATAGATATTTCAAAAAATCCTGTTCAACACTCTAGGACTAAGCATATCGACATTCGGCACCATTTTATTAGAGATCTTGTGGAAGACAAAATTTTATCTTTGGAATTTGTTCCCTCGGAAAAACAAATGCTAGCAGATATACTCACCAAGGCCTTGGACTTTCAGAAACATGGAACACTGAGGCAATCCATTGGCCTTTGTTCCATTGATTGATTAGCTAGTCTGCTCCTTGTCTTCAGCACGCTCCAAACAGTTGACTAGTCATCTTGCTTGTCAGTTGCCTAGTCTAGTATGTCACTGTTCATATCACTCATCTCTGCTGGTATGCATGCTGAATGTTTTTGTGCTTTGTTTGACTTGTGCATAATCCCTTTTTCTTGTTTTTGAGCTGTTTGTTGAGACCAAAATCTTGCTATCTTGTCCTCTTGGTGAGCCATGTATCTCGGCTTCATTTTGGACTGTTCTTGTTATTCTCTCTTAGCTGGTCTCACTCTCTTAGCCAATCTATTTCAAATTTAAATAAAAACAAAAACAAAAAAAAAAAAAAAAAAAAAAAAGGGGAAGTGTGACCAATGTAGTCACGGCTCTAGGAAGGTATAAGGTGTTTTGATTGAAGAATCTAGAGCAAAGAGCCGTAAAATTGGGCCATTCAAAGCACTTATGTTCGGGATGTGCAAGTACCACAAAATCAATCATCAAATATTTTGTCCATAGAGAGTGCTGATTTTTTGCTGTGAGCCCATACTATGATCATGTCTTAAGAATGCAGTGTGTACGTGTCTCTCCAAGAGAGATTAGATATCATCTCTTGTGTCCCTTGGCTCTAAACCTCCTTCTTTCCTAAATATGCCTTGTCTCTGAGCATGAATTGCATCTCATTGCGTGTCTCTCAGAGTTGATTGTCTATGTACACTGCATATGTTTTTAAACTATTCCTCTTTTTCATCTCTTTTTCTTCATGTGTTGAAGACTTGGTTTAGATTATTGTGCTAATGCCTCCTTGGTCACTTGATATATGTGCTGGTTCATGCTTATAATTTCATAATAATCAATTTTAAAAATAAAATAAAAAAAAAAAAAAGAGAACCAAAATCATGTCTTTCACAGGGTCGATATTATTTGGTGTTTGTCATAATGCTGGTTTAGTTGCCTAGTCATCTATGCTTATAGTTGCCTAGTCATCTATGCTTATGGTTGCCTAGTCATCTGGATGGTTTGCCTTGCTGTTCTTTCTCATATTGCATTAGTTGACTGGTCATCATATTGTGGTTGACTAGTCATCATACTTGTGATTGTCTAGTCATCCGGCTCTGCCTGTGCAAAGTTTGCCTGGGTTGACTAGTCATCTTGCTTGTGGTTGACTAGTCATCTGATTTGTTCCCAACCGATGCGTCTTTTTTTTCATTTTTCGTTTTGGCGGTTTTTTTTTTTAATTTTGGTTCTGAGCTGTTCTTTTTTTAGGTCGTGTCGTTTGCCTTTTTCCTTTTAGGTTTTTTATTTTCCTCTTCTTCGCAGTTTCGTTTGCCTCCTATCTCTCTCTCTTCGCTAAACTTCGTCTCCATTTCAGATTTTCTCTCCCTCTCTCCTTGTTCCGTCTCTTCGTCCCTTCTTCTTGCTGACCATGTCTTCCTCCAAGCCTCTCCACACTTACCACCGTCGCTCCAAATCAAAATCTCCTAACAGGTGGATTTCATTCCGTCAATTCCTAGGGTTCCTCGAACCCGTTCTTCTTCCTCTGTTCCTTGAAGGTTCCTCTTCTTTTGTGTCCTCTGAGGCTGCCTCCTTCTTTGATAAGGTTATCTCCAAAGAGGAAATTCATTCCTGAGAGGACTTATCAATTTGATGCTGTTCCCTTGGCGGCTCAGGAGTCTGCAAATCAGATTTTGGAGCACTACCACCTTCAAGCCCTAAATTCTCTGTCTAGTAAGTTTAACATCCCTGTTGTTCAAGAATTTTACTCTAACTTTCCTACTGACCCTAAGGAGTCCAAGTTTCAGATTTTGGTTAGGTCAGTACCCATTACTCTGAAACCATCTATTATCAATCGGGTCTTAGGTTTTCGATCATGCCCTGGTTTTGATTTTGCAAAATTTGCTCTTGCTTCTGCTGAATACTCTGTTGATCTTTTTAAATCCATGGCATACACTGATCAATCCTTGCCTTTGACCTCTAAAGGTCTGCCTATCAAGTCTTACCTGTCCCCTTTTTATAAATTTTTGTGGGATTTTATCCGTCATAATGTTCTCCCCACTGGGAACAATTCTAATCCCACTCTTGCTGCCTGCCAACTCATGATATCCATGGTGAATCATGATAAAATTCCCCTTGGTGATATCCTATATAATGCCATTCTTGGGAAAACCATTGGTCATGGTACCAAGCACAAGGGGACTCTTGTGTTTCCCTGTCTGATTCAGCGCCTTTGTGAGAAAAATGGGGTGGCATTTCTTGATTCCGATCGCTGGCATCCCCATTGCTCCTTATGGCAAGGCCTCACTGCTCTTAGCCGAGAGTTTCCAGACCTTTCTCACTTGTGTCGTCTTCCTCCGAGAATGCCTCTCTCGAGCTCATTGGCTGCCAAGGAGGAGTATATCCAACATCTTTTGACCTCATTCCATCCACTTCGATTCTCGCACTGCTGCTGCTGCCATTGCCGCTGCAGATCCTCAACCGCTTCCGCCACTCGATGAGGACTCGGATGACTCTGTGGATTCTCGTGGCTCTTTGATCTTTTAGCTTGGTGCTGCTCTCGGCTGTGTCCTAGATAGGAAGATTACATCTAGATAGGTTGTGCATTTTGAAAAGGGGAGGTGTTTTGTAATCCCATTGTGAGTAGTCTGTGCATTTTGCTAGGGGGGTTTGTTTTTGTAAACACATTGTGGGTACTCTATGCATTGTGATAGGGGGAGTTGTTCTGTCCTATTTTGAACAACTGATATTTGACTAGTCATAACTCTATGTTCTGTACTGCTTTTAGACTATTGTTGGTTGACTAGTCATCCATCTATGAACATTTGCTGTTAATCTTGTTCCTAATTGCCTATCACTTTGTGGTTAATCTTTTTTATCTGGTGTTTCTATCTCTCTGCCTTTTTGCACTTTCCTTATCAACAAGGGGGAGAACACTCTCAACCCCACATTGCATAGTGTTTTAAAAATTTCTGTGATAATATGCTTGTTTTTGTGCTGGGAAGATTGGTTGTTCTTGCAGGTACCCTCACTTCATCATCTCCTTAGTCTCGGTTTTGGGTTGAGTGTTCTTAGAGAGTGTGTTGTCAAGGAAAGCCAAAAAGGGGGAGATTGTTAATGTATGGTTTTTACTATTTTCTTTTGGCTTCCCTTGACAACTTTGTAATAGGATGTGTAATGTAATTTATCAAGCTCAAGTCTAGATTAGGGAAAACTTTTATTGGTGCTCTTCTCTAATCTCTGCTCTATGGTGGCTCAAGCAATTTGACAAAGGTATTGAGCATTGCATATCATTACATTAAACAGTCTTCATAAAATGATGACTAGTCATCCGTTTCTCAGATGACTAGTCATCCTTGTTTCCAGCTGGATAACAAACTGTTTTGTCCTATTCTTCTTTCTCTCTCTCTGCTGCCAAGTGGGTTTCCTGACCTAACGATTTTGTGGGTCTGTATAGCCCACGAGATTTCTCATTTGGCGGTGTCTCTTTTCGGGCAGAAGTTTTGGAAAGTTTGGCTTGCCTTCTTTCGCTTCTCCTTCCACGAGAGAACCATGATTTCATCTATGAGTTTTTCCAATTGATTTCTTTTTGAAAAACTGCATTTGAAACACAAATCTGCATCTAGCTATTTGAATCATTCTATCATTTATATCTAGGTCGGATTCAAGATTGATTTCTTCAAGAGTATGGTTTCTTGAAGAAATTGGTCTTTCTCCTTTGAATCCAAATTGGTTTCGGTTTGTGTTGGAGCTTGCAAGCTAGTGCCATGGAATGAACGAGCTGGAGAAGGAGCTGCCATTGCCATGAAGGACTGAGCTTCAAGCTTTGCTAAGTTGGAGAAGAAGATTGCACAAAGGAGGTATTGCTCATATTCCTAAATAGACCTAGGTGCTTCTTGAGCTTGGTTGTGTTTCCTTTGTAAGAATCTTTTTCTACTTAGTGGAATGCCTGGTCGGTTGATGACTCCCAGTTTTTCCCAATGGTGGGTTTCTGGGTGAACAAAATTTGTTTTGCATATCTGTAATTTTTCTGGGTTTGTGTTCTTGGTGGTTGACTAGTCATCTGTATCTGCTGTTTGATGATTACATGATAATGATGATTTCACACACTTTCACCATAGTTGTTGCTAGCACAGGGGATGCCTAGATTGACGGGTCCTTCTGAGTGCCTAGGTTGTCACTAGTAATCTTCTAGGACTGCAGGTACATTGTGGCATGCTCTGTGCATTCTATTGGTTGCGATTGTTTCTTGACTAGTAGTTGACTAGTCATATGCGTATTTGGTCTAGGTTTAAAGTGTGTGAAGCTTGCTGTGTTGTTGTGTCTTGTTTGTGTGATTAAGTTTACCCCTTGTCACCTAAGTACCATTTTCCCAAACTCCATTCAAAGTCGTCTAGCAACTTCCATAGAAAGAATCCCTTCACTTTGACACCATTGCTAAAAAGCAATGAAAGGAAATTAAATATATTAATGTCAACAATATGAATCAATAACTCAAAATCAAAAGCAATACCATATACATTTATATTCAAATATTATAAATGAATTTAAATACACTTACTCAATAGAACTTTGAACATAATGAAGGTGGCGATTGTAGCAGTCAATTCTTTGGGTATCATTAAGGGCTTCGGCAAGTGATAATTCCAGATCATTCAACTCATCCACACCTACAATATATAAACCATTATTATGTAGTTACAAATTTAGACTTTGTACCACTTGTGCGTGTTTTACACCAAAAATATGTGAAACACATGGAATTACTTAAGGCTAGAAAAAATTACCATTTTCAGTAATGTAAATAATTGGATTGTGATACTTTTTCTTTGTGTAAAGTAAAAGATGTTGAATTCCTTGTGGATAAACATTTAACCATTCCGAAGCACCCTGCACCAAAATTTGAAGATCTTTAGATTTTTAAGAGTCAAATTTGTAAGTGCAAAACGATTAATGGTCGAAATCATAAAGGCTTAATCTAGTAATTTGATGTGTACCTTTGGACCGATGGGGACCCCATTACGCTCAGCTGCCACAACACATATCAATATCAGAATCTAATTAGTCTATAAACTTAAATTGCTTGCAATAAATTCTGAACTTGTGCTCACATGAAAGGTTAACATCGGCATCTGTTGTGTAGCTTGCGTATACCGAGTTATTTCGAGGTGCATCACTTGCATAGTAACCCGTATAGTAATTTAGTCCAAGAAAATCATATGAACCAATTAGCAACTTGGATTGTTCTTTTGTGAATTTTGGTAATCGGCTTCCGACAAGAGATCGCATGCTTTGCGAATAGTCACCACTTGTTAATGGCTCAGCAAACCTATAAGAATGTAAAAAATTCAAGGATTAACTTGACATTATATTATGTATTGCTCGCTATAAGTAGCAAACATTATATTCATAAGCAAATTTGAAATACACTTACCATCCGAACATAAAATCCAAAGCTCGTAATGCAGCATTTTTATTTTCTTTTCTTCCGATAGGGCTCAAAACCAATCTGACACCAGTGTTATCCCTATCACCCATTTTGAGACGCCTGCACAAGAACATTTAGTTTGTTTGTTTTAGAGTCACAAAAAGGTAAAGTAGTCGCTCTCTTGTTGCAACAAACTAATTAATTGTACCTGGTATCTATTTTTGTACAATTTACAGCAGCTGTATGAGCAAGGAGCTGGTGGTGTGTTACCAAATATGGTTCATAGATGAATCTCCGCCGGTGCAGTTTAGCTGCTGCCAAGGGGAGCATCGTCCCGGCACTTGGGACCTGGTTGCATAACCATAGTTACTGAAGGTATACGGCTCATTTAGTGTGATCCAATGCTTTACTCGATCCCCAAATTCCTTATAACAAAGTTCTGCGTAATCTTGAAAATGATTGCTGTATATACTCATTTCAGAATGTAAATGTCATAATTGTATTTATTAATTAAATTATCAATACAATTCAAAGGACTAGTTTCTTCACTTACACAATATGAGGGCTTAGGAAACCACCATATTCATCTTCTAAAGTTCGGAAAAGATCAAAATGGAAGAGTGTCACAAATGGTGTTAAACCTATAAATAGCATCATCAATAAAAGCGAGTTATATGTTTGACAAAATGACTCTTTTTTACGAGTGCAACTCCTATTGCATAAATTATTGATCATGTAAGGTTGAATGACTCACCAGAAAATAAAGAAATAAGTGCACCGATAACATTTAAACTGAACTTTAAAAAAGTGGGGCTATATGTTATCGAACTTGAACTTCGACTTCTATTTAATTTATGTTTGGAAAAAAAAAATTTATTTTTGCTTAAGTTATTTCAATTAAGTATTTTAATTGTAACAACAAAAAAAACAATTGTTGTATTATTAGGAAGACAACTTGGACACATTACTTAAGCGAAAACCATGAAGGCAGAAATATCGACGATTGGTCACAAATGAACTTACTTGGTAACAATCTTGACCATGAGATAGAGAATCGATAAGCATTCCACCCCATATTCTTCATAATCCCCACATCTTCCTACAGTGCTTAACAAAAAAGAAATCAGATAAAATTATCGGCACTTATCTTCAATGCGATGAGTTTTCTTCCTGCTTCAAAATTTAATGTGTGCACATTGGGTCATGAACCTTATAGCGGTGATATTGATCAACAATGATAACTCCATTGCTTCTATCGCTAATCTTTTCTGCAATTAATCATAAAAATTTATTTATTTAGAGCATAAGAGTAAAAGTAGCACGATTTTGTTATTTTAACTAATTGATGATTTGACTGGACAAACCTGGATATTTGTGGGTGAAGGTATCCCAAATGCTTGGTCCTCTACCACCTTCCTTTGCAGCACCTTCATACTGAAATACACAAGAGACACAATGAAGAAGATGTCAATATTCTTGCATGGATCGATGCTTGGTCTGAATTTGAAAGAAAACCCTAATCAAAACTCAAATTAAAGCACTACTACATTTTACACTTTGCGCGACGAAGAGAATTTCATCGCGCAAAATACATTGTAGTCGCACAAATTTTAGCGCTGATAGAAACTTCGTTGCGCAAAGATCGTGAAGAAAGACTTTATGCGACGATTTAAAATATTTGTCGCAGCGACTTTATGCTAACGAAAACACTGGTCACGCAAAGTTTTTAGCGACGAAAAAATTTTAAAAAAAATATCTTGGTTTTTGACTTTTTGTTTTATTATTTTGGTTTTATATTAATTTAATTATATTAATTATTTCAAATTTTTGCGGGAAGAAATATATTAATTATTTGTTCTACGAAATATTTTGGTTTTTGACTTTTTGTTTTATTATTTCTTTAATATTAATTTAATTATATTAATTATTTCAAATTTTTACTTTTTAAATTTAATTTAATTGTATGATTTTTTTCGTTACTTTAATTTAAATTGATATTTATTTAATTATATTAATTTATTCAAATTTTTACTTTTAAAATTTAATTTAATTACTTTAATTTAAATTGACATATTCAAAATAAAATTACATATGAAAAATAGCGATCAAATTATCCAATAAATATATATATAATATTCAAAATGTACACATAAATTAACAAAATAAAAAAAAAAAAAGGGATAATCTCCCCTAAAATTGTTATACAACAAATCCAACCCAAACTCCAATCCCTCCCCTTTACTCAACCCCAAACCCTACACAAACTCAAAACTAACTCCAAAAACACATATTAATGAAAAAAAAATTAAAATTTAGAGAAAATCTATCTTTTGGCAAGATTGAGAGTAAGTGAGAATGAGAGAGAGAAGTGAGTGTGAGAGAATTAGAGAAGATAGTGATAGAGAGATGAGAGAGTGAGTGAGAGTGAGACATAGTGAAAAGAGATATGAGAGAGTGAGAGATAATGAAGAGAGAGATGATGAGAGATTAAGTGAGAGGAGTGAGTGTGAGAGAAATGGTGGGATTTGGGGAGAGGGAAAGAGAGAGGAGAGGTAAGAGTAGAGAGACATTGAGAAAATGGTGGAGTTATTTTCATTTTAAAAAAGGTATCACTTTGCGTGAACAATGTTGTTGGTCGCTCAAAGTTTTTGCGAAAAAATTGGAGTATTGGTCGCAAGAAAATTTTGCACGAATACTGGAATATTAGTCGCACTAAGTTTTAGCTAATATTAGTATATTGGTCGCGCAAAGTCAAAAAACTCCCGCGTCCCATTTTTGGTACCACCAAATTTTTGCGTGATTTAAAAATATATATTGGTCACGCAAAGTCTAAGTTTTTTATAAAAAATCCCGCGTCCCATTTTAGGTACCCATCCAAATTTTTAGAGTTTTGCGCGACGAATTGTTGGTCGCGCAAACTTTTGAGAAACGAAAAATTGGTTCGTAGCATGATATTTATAAAAATAATTGTTATGAATAATAAAAAATAATTTTTTTTTTACGATTTAAAATATAAATAAGGTTTAAGCTACTTAATAAATGTATATACCAATTTCTTAAGTGTTATACGTACAAAATAACGGGACAAAAACTTTTCAACGGTTCTAAATGAAAAATCACGATTTAACGGTTATTTTAACTCCGATTTTGATAATTTTCTACAGATACACTCCTTAACCTTATATGAATACAATGAACTAATTTGATCATCAATTTAAAATATTTACACTAGTAGATACCACAAAATCTTATGTTATATTTAACAAAAGTATAAATACACTCTTAATTGTTAGTGAATATATTGTTTTGACGGCATACGCATTCTACGAAACTAGTTTGAACGATCCAACCGTCAAACTTGTTTGTTTATACTTTCAGATCATATACGCCAAAAATCGAAAAAAATAAACATTCAGAGATCAATTAACGGAACAAAACTTTTCGACGGTTATAAATGAAAAATCATGATTTAATAATTATTTTAACTCCGATTTTAATGATTTTTTACCGCTACACTCCTTTACCCTATATGAATACAATGACTGAATTTGATCTTCAATTTAGAATATTTACACTAGTGGATACCACAAAATCTTATGTTATATTTAACAAAAGTATAAATAAACTCTTAATTGTTAGTGAATATATTGTTTTGATGGCATACGCATTCTACGAAACTAGTTTGAACGATCCAACCGTCAAACTTGTTTGTTTATACTTCGAGATCCTATATACCAAAAATTGGAAAAAATACACATTCAGAGATCAAATAATGGGACATAACTTTTCGACGGTTATAAATGAAAAATCACGATTTAACAATTATTTTAACTCCGATTTTGATGATTTTTTATAGCTACACTCTTTGACCCTATCTGAATACAATGAACTAATTCGATCGTCAATTTAAAAAATATATTTTCTAACAAAAACCCAATCCAAACAACATAATATATTTTTCTAACAAAGATTTTAAAAAATAATTTTTTAATTTTATTTATTTTATAAGGACTTTGCGGGACGAAGTTTTGTTGTTTTGTCGCTTAAAGTAGCTTTGCGCGACGAATTGATTTTCGTCGCGCAAAGTAGCTTTGAGCGACTAATTGCTTTTCGTCGTGCAAGGGGCTTGGAACGATGAATTTTTTCGTCACTCAAAGTCGCTTATGCGAATTGTTTTTCGTCGCACAAAATTTGGTCGCATAAGGTTTTTAGCGACGAAGTTTTGAGTTTCGTCGCGCAAAGTGACTTTGAGCGACAAATAATCTTTCATCACGCAAGGGTTATTTTGTAGTAGTGAAGCCCAGAAAAGGACTTACTTGGTAAGATGCAGAACCTACACCAAATATGAACCCTTCTGGAAAACTGCTCCTATTGAGAGAAGCAGTGTCAAAATGTGTGGGTGGAGCTCTAATATCAGCTTCGCTATTTGTGAAAGCAAAGCCAATTAGTAGCAGTATGCCTAAGAGAAAAGAACGTAATTGCATTGCCATAACTTGAAGTTTTTTTGGTTGTTGTTGGTAATAATCTTGAGAAGTATAAGTTGGCTCTGGCTGGCATGCTGCATGGCCTTTATATAGAGGAGGAAGTACGTGCTGCGCATGAGAATAGTAAACACACATGGGCATTGAATGGGTTTGAGGGGGCAACTACGTAGAATGTCATGGTACAAAGGGAAATGGCAAGTTTCATATTTGAATGAGTTTGTCACCTCCCAAAACTCAACTGCTATATTCAAACACGCAATATAATATATATTTGGTGCATATGTGTGAGTAGCAGCAAAGTCTGATTGAGTCTCCTAATAGCCATTTGGGTCAAACTGTGAAAAGAAATTTGACACAGAATTGTTTTCTTCACAATGTAAATTTGTAGATTGTTTAAATTCTTGGGCATAATATGTGATTCTCTTTTGTGTTTGATAAACTAGGAAGCGTATAATTGAATTTTAACTTTTATTATTTCTTTTAAACATTAGGAAAACACGTCCAATTGGTGGGGTTTTCACAAACAATCTTGAGGTTAGTTGGAACTTGAGCAATGATTGGGGGAACATTTCGATCAAAAATCCTAAAAAAATATATATAAATAAAGAAAATCCCTTTATGGGTAGGTGATAGATAATTTGTAGGGCCCACTCAATAATTTATTTGAAGAATGGTGGGGAACAAAAGTTCTACCCTTATAGTTTTTAAAAGAAAAATAGAGATGCCAATGGTGTCTAACTTAGTGGTAAAATGCATTGACTTGCAAACCAGAGGTCTCAGGTTCGAATTCTATAGCATCATAGTTGTGTGTGTATGAGAAATCTCCCTCTCTTGTAGTTTAGACTATCGCCTGTACTAAAAAAAAAAACGTAAAGACATTTTAACCGCTGAAAGAAAAATAACTTAATTGCTAAACTCTTACATATTTATGGTCAAAGTAATGGCATTGCCTTCCTCTGTTCCACCTACAATTCTCATAGCAATTTTCTTTCTGTTTACGCTAAAGATAAACATGCAGAAATGACTTTTTGTTACCCTTCTTTCCTTTGGTTTTAATTGTATTTTTCTTCCCATGATAATGGTCCGTCAAATTCTTTTCAAAATTTGACCACACTATTCTTGTTTGACTAAATCAGAATTTGACCACACTATTTGTGTTTGACTATTCATCCAAGTATGAAACTTTCCATTTGTACCATGACATTCTACAGAGTTGCGCCCTCAACACCTTTCTAATGGCATGCACATGTGTTTTGCAAAGAGATTTATTTCACCATGTCGACCAGAGTCAACTTATACTTATCAAGATTACCAAAAAAAAAACATCTCAAGTTATGGCAATGCAATTAGGGTCTTTTCTCTTGTCCTTTGAAATATTATATGAGATTTCCCTTCATGTCCTAATTTAAGGTACATCAATCACTTTTGAAAACGTCAAAAGAGTAGCAAAAGGAAAACAGCTTGAACACAAGGGTGTTAACTTTTATGGGAAGAAAAATGGCATTAAAACCAGTGAAAGAAAAGGGGTTTTAAAAAAAAACAAAAAACTCATCTCTGCATGTCTATCTTATTGGACTCTAAATATGCAAAGGTTGAGTTTTCCACCTACGCTAGCTACAGACTTGTTCAAGCACATCTGAAAATTATTATCAGTTCTTCACGTTCTTCTTTCCTCTAAAATTGAAACTTACCTTTCGAAATTATTTTTAAACATTTTTTGTAGTCTCCTAGAATTTTTATACGGAATCAGTGCTATTATTAATTTTGACATGCATCTACATGTAGAATAAATTTATTTTGTTAAGACAAAAAGTCATTTTGGTCCCTGTAGCTTACCACTTTTAACACTAAAGTCCATGTTGTTTTAATTCCGAGCAATGCAAGAAAAATCCCCAATTTTTTGTCAAATTACTCTAACATGAGGCATTTCGGTCCAACTTACAGGTCCACAACCACCCCACAGCCACCCCGCACCCCTCCCCAACAACCTTCTCCTATCCCTCCTCCCACCCAACCTCTTTCTTTTAACTCAACCCACTCCCTACCCTATCGCAACAACCAACCACCCCACAACCACCTTATCCCCTCCTCCAAAACCACCTATTTCCTCCATCCCCCCTCTCTCTCTCTCTCTCTCTCTCTCTCTCTCAAGCTGGGGAATGGTTGTGAAGGGGATGCAAGATTGGACAGAAATGCCCCCCTAAATTAGAGTAATTTGACAAAAAAAATTAGGTCTTGTCCTCGAATTGTTAATGTTAAAAATGACAAGGCCCAAAAATGAGTTTTTGCATTTTGTTAATGTTAAACTACAAGGCCCAAAAATGAGTTTTTGCATTTTGTTAATGTTAAAATTTTAAATGTTAGAGCGCCAATAGAACGTTGTGAGCCTCTGCAGTAATCCAGGTGTTTGACTTCTTTGTTTCTCTTTGTTTAAAGCACAAATTCTTTATTGTCTACAAATTCTTCTTCTTGTGTATTGTTGTCTCTTCTTCTCTTTTCACATTCCATCTCAATTTCACATCTTACCATTATGTACTGAAACATTGGATTTTTTTTTTTTTTTTTTTTTCGCTGCCTAGATTTCAGCGTAATTCACTGTAAAATCACACAGGCGTGACTCAAATAACTTAAGATATTTTTGTCATCATTAATTATAAGATCAATACTCTGAAACACTGTAGCCTTCTGCTTGCTTTCGCATTGTCACAGGCTTCTGGTTTTTTTTTATTGCTCTGTTGTCTTTTAGACTTGTGCTTTTGTATCTGGTATTCGTTCCTCGCCCTGGTTTAATGATGATATTATCATATTGACCAAAAACCAAAAACCAAAAACAAAAGGCAACCTCTATGGTGATCTCTAACCCATCTAAGCGTGGTTCCCCCTAAAGAAAAAAAACAAAGAAAATAGAAACTTCTTTATCTAAAGCTTACAACAATATACTCATCTCTCTCGTCACAGACTCAGTTCTTGATTATCATCCCCTTTTTTTTATTGTGTTTCTTAGATAATTTCCAATTTCATTGATTATTTTTTGGGAGTTTCACTAAAACACCCAAAATGGGGTCTGAAATTATAAAAAAACCCAAGCACTATTTAAACATATAAACACACCCAAAACCCATCATTACACACACTCAAAACCCATTTATAAACACACCCAAAAAGTTGACTTTGGGGTTGATTTTGGGTGTGTTTCTATGTTTAAATAGTGCTTGGGTTTTTTTTATAAATACATGTCTAAGATTGGGTTTATTTATAAATTTGTATTATTTTTTTGGTTAGGATGATGTTTTATGAGATTCTAACAAATAGACAATTTGAGTAATTGAAGTTGAGCCTCAAGTTTGATTGAAGATCAGTTTACGCATATGCGCTCATGTCACAAGCCGTACATCATGTGTGACACCCCGACCCAATTTAATCATTTTATTCAATTTAACTCGATTTACTTAAATTGTGAAATTACAATTTTACCCTTGAAGTAAGGTCACGATAATCACTTTTCGATCTGTAAGGATTTTTGGGATTTGATTGGCACGGTTGCATAGAGCTCGTCGATATGAGTTCATAGACACGTATTGGGCCAAAACCGGAGTTTCAACAAAGAAGTTACAGTAAACGGAAGTGTAGTGGCACAACTGTAAATATTTCAAAATCTGATTTTTAAACAACCAGTCAGCTCTATCTCTCTCCCACGACGACACTCTCTCTTTCCGTCGCGCCATGCAAATTTTCCGGTGTCAATTCTAGATTCGTCTGGCCACCGTTTCCGACGAAACAACTTGAAAAACTTCGTCTCTTCCGCCGCTACACGCCCATACCCATTTTCACCTTCGAAACTCCCAGATTGGTCCCGATTTTTGACTGAAACCCAGCCCAAAACCCCCGTTCGTCGCCGGAACTGTTTGTGCTATTTTCTGCTATTCAGGCAGCTAAAATTGTCGAACCAGGTATGAAACTTCATCTACTCTTCGTGCTGTACCTGTTTATGTGCTTGGTTTGGGTAAATTTTAAGGTTTTATAGATCAATTCTTAAACCCATTTTTGGCCGACGGTTTCGGCTTCGATTCGGCCAATTCCAGTTAGTTTTTGGTTGCTTTCGCATCGTCACAGGCTTCTGCTTGCGTTCGCATCGTCACAGGCTTCTGGTTTTTTTTGCTCCTTTGTCTTTTAGACTTGTGCTTTTGTAAATGGTATTCGTTCCTCGCCCTGCTTTCATGATCATATAAACAGATTGACAAGAAAAGGGGGCAACCACTATGATGATCTCTAACCCATCTAAGCATGGTTACCCCCTAAATAAATAAAAAACAAAGAGAATAGAAACTTCTCTATCAAAACCTTCCAACAATATCCTCCTCTCCCTCGTCACAGACTCTGCTCTTGATTATCATCCAAATTTTTTTTTTTTCAACCTTTCACAATTGTGTTGGTTTCTTTATTTGACCATAACTAAATAATTAGATAATTTCCAATTTGATTGATTATTTTTTGGTTAAGATGATTTTTTCTGAGATTCTAACAAATAGACAATTTTGATCATTGAAGTTGAGCCTCAAGTTCGATTAGAGGTCAGTTTGCGCATATGCGCTCATTTCATGAGCCGTACTGTAGCCTCTAAATAGTGGGCTACTAAACTTCAAAATTTTTGTCACCGTCGTATCGTCAAAGTACAATAGAATTTAAAGGATAGGTGAAAATTCGGGGATTTATTTATCCTAACACCTCCTGAGGTTTTTCGTGTTTTCACAAAACTCCTTGAGGTCCTAAAAATTATACAAACACCCCAATATATTTCAAATTGGTTTCACATAACTCCAAAATCCCAAAAGAACCTAAAACCTAATATAACAGTACTTATGCATAGACTAAAATACCCTTCATGGTATTAGAATACTATTTGGATAGAATTGTACCCTAATCCCCAATATTGTACTACAAATAAAATAGTAAAAAGAAAAAAACCAACCATCACACACGCATTGTACGCTTGTCCCAAGGAAAAAAAGATGTACGCTTTCCTTCATCCTCTCCATCTCTTCCACGCCTTCTCCAATATGTTTCCAACCACAAAAAAGAAAAAAAAAAGAAAAAAAAAAAGGGGTCAATCTTAACTTAAACCAAAAAATCAAACTAGAGCAACTTCTTCAGAATGGCCGAGTACCAGCTTCTTCGTTTGCTATATGGGTTTTGCTCACGTCTTGACTTGGAGCAGGGCCTTGACTTCCTATTTCTTAGCTTGTTGGATTAACTCCTCCCAGCTTAAATCTTAACGCTACAAAGTAGAAAGATCGAGGTGCAATGAGATAGCAGGATCTAAGAATTCTCTTTTCAAAGCAACAAAGGATTTCGATGATGGAGCATAGATGGAAGAGAGGAAGGGCCTTCATTTTTTCCCATGGAATAGTACGATGTGTCTTATGATTTATTCATTATTATTTTATTTTTGTTAGGGTTTAGGGGTTATGGTGCGACTGTATCCAAACAGTTCTAATATCATGAAGGGTATTTTAGTTTATGCAAGAGTCCTTTTACATCCAATTTTAGGTTTTTTTATTTTATTTTGGAGTTATTTGAAACCATTTCGAAACCTGACGGGGTGTTTGTGTAATTTCCAAGACCTTAGAGGGTTTTACGCAAACACGAAAAACCTCAAGAGGGGTCAGTATAAATAACTCAAATTCGAGACAGTCAATCAAAGGACTACAAACAAATGAGTTTCATATAATTATGTGAATGTTGACACTCATCAAAGGACTAAAAATAAATGTTTAATTTTACAAGGGGGTTGAACGCAATTTAAATCCTATACAAGGACTAAAATTGAAATTATTGAATGTACACAAATTTGGAATCCCTAGTATTATTTTACATACATAAAATTCACATTATTGAATTAAATGCAAATATTGAATGATGAATATGATCTGAAGTTTTCAATACTTCTTAAGGAAACTTTTGAACCAGTGCGCCGAGAGTTTTGGGTGCCTTTTAAGCCCATCGTTGTAATCTACATAGGTGATACCAAATCGAACACTAAATCCCGAACTCCATTCAAAGTCGTCTAGCAGCGTCCACGGAAAGAATCCCTTCACTTTGACACCATTGCTAAAAAGCAATGAAAGGAAATTAAATATATTAATGTCAACAATATGAATCAATAACTCAAAATCAAAAGCTATACCATATACATTTATATTCAAATATTATAAATGAATTTAAATACACTTACTCAATAGAACTTTGAACATATTGAAGGTGGCGATTGTAGTAGTCAATTCTATGGGTATCATTAAGGGCTTCGGCAAGTGATAATTTCGGATCATTCAACTCATCCACACCTACAATATATAATACATTATTATGTAGTCACAAATTTAGACTTTGTACCACTTGTGCGTGTTTTACACCAAAAATATGTGAAACACATGGAATTACTTAAGGCTAGAAAAAATTACCATTTTCGGTAATGTAAATAATTGGATTGTGATACTTTTTCTTTGTGTAGAGTAAAAGATGTTGAATTCCTTGTGGATAAACATTTAACCATTCCGAAGCACCCTGCACCAAAATTTGAAGATCTTTAGATTTTTAGGAGTCAAATTTGTAAGTGCAAAACGATTAATGGTCGAAATCATAAAGGCTTAATCTAGTAATTTGATGTGTACCTTTGGACCGATGGGGACCCCATTACGTTCAGCTGTCACAACACATATCAATATCAGAATCTAATTAGTCTATAAACTTAAATTGCTTGAAATAAATTCTGAACTTGTGCTCACATGAAAGGTTAACGCCGGCATCTGTTGTGTAGCTTGCGTATACCGAGTTATTTCGAGGTGCATCACTTGCATAGTAACCCGTATAGTAATTTAGTCCAAGAAAATCAAATGAACCAATTAGCAACTTGGATTGTTCTTTTGTGAATTTTGGTAATCGGCTTCCGACAAGAGATCGCATGCTTTGCGGATAGTCACCACTTGTCAATGGCTCAGCAAACCTATAAGAATGTAAAAAATTCAAGGATTAACTTGACATTATATTATGTATTGCTCGCTATAAGTAGCAAACATTATATTCATAAGCAAATTTGAAATACACTTGCCATCCGAACATAAAATCCAAAGCTCGTAATGCAGCGTTTTTATTTTCTTTTTCTTCCGATAGGGGCTCAAACCAATCTGACACCAGTGTTATCCCTATCACTCCATTTTGAGACGTCTGCACAAGAACATTTAGTTTGTTTGTTTTAGAGTCAAAAAAGGTAAAGTAGTCGCTCTCTTGTTGCAACAAACTACTTAATTGTACCTGGTATCTATGTTTGTACAATTTTACGGCAGCTGCATGAGCAAGGAGCTGATGGTGTGTCACCAAATATGGTTCAGTAGATGAATCTCCGCCGGTGCAGTTTAGTTGTTGCCAAGTGGAGCATCGTCCCGGCGCTTGGGACCCGGTTGCATAACCATAGTTACTGAAGGTATGCGGCTCATTCAGTGTGATCCAATGCTTTACTCGATCGCCAAATTCCTTATAACAAAGTTCTGCGTAATCTTGAAAATGATTGCTGTATATACACATTTCAGAATGTAAATGTCATAATTGTATTTATTAATTAAATTATCAATACGATTCAAAGGACTAATTTCTTCACTTACACAATATGAGGGCTTAAGAAACCACCATATTCATCTTCTAAAGTTTGGGAAGGTCAAAATGGAAGAGTGTCACAAATGGCGTTAAACCTATAAATAGCATCATCAATAAAAGTGAGTTATATGTTTGACAAAATGAATTTTTTTACGAGTGCAACTCCTATTGCATAAATTATTGATCATGTAAGGTTGAATGACTCACCATTGCGTAAGAGCTCATTGATGAGATTGTTGTAATATTTAATTCCTTCCTTGTTCACTCCTCCACTTAACTTTCCATCTAACAATTAAAACAAAACCAGAAAATAAAGAAATAAGTGCACCGACAACAACATTTAAACTGAACTTTAAAAAAGTGGGGCTATATGTTATCGAACTTGAACTTCACTTCTATTTAATTTATGTTTGAAAAAAAAAAAATTCATTTTTGGTTAAGTTATTTCAATTAAGTATTTTAATTGTAACCAAAAAAAAATTGTTATGTTATTAGGAAGACAACTTGGACACATTACTTAAGCGAAAACCATGAAGGCAGAAACATTGACGATTGGTCACAAATGAACTTACTTGGTAACAATCTTGACCATGAGATAGAGAATCGATAAGCATCCCACCCCATATTCTTCACAATTCCCACATCTTCCTACAGTGCATAACAAAAAAGATATCAGATAAAAATTATCGGGAGCTTTTCTTCAATGTGATGAGTTTTCTTCGTGCTTCAAAATTTAATGTGTGCACATTGGGTCATGAACCTTATAGCGGTGATATTGATCAACAGCGATATCTCCATTGCTTCTATCGCTAATCTTTTCTGCAATTAATCATAGAAAATTTATTTATTTAGAGCATAAGAGTAAAAGTAGCACGATTTTGTTATTTTAACTAATTGATGATTTGACTGGACAAACCTGGATATTTGTGGGTGAAGGTATCCCAAATGCTTGGTCCTCTACCACCTTCCTTTGCAGCACCTTCATACTGAAATACACAAGAGACACAATGAAGAAGATGTCAATATTCTTGCATGGATCGATGCTTGGTCTGAATTTGAAAGAAAACCCTAATCAAAACTCAAATTAAAGCCCAGAAAAGGACTTACTTGGTAAGATGCAGAACCTACACCAAATATGAACCCTTCTGGAAAACTGCTCCTATTGAGAGAAGCAGTGTCAAAATGTGTGGGTGGAGCTCTAATATCAGCTTCGCTATTTGTGAAAGCAAAGCCAATTAGTAGCAGTATGCCTAAGAGAAAAGAACGTAATTGCATTGCCATAACTTGAGGTTTTTTTTATTGTTGTTGGTAATAATCTTGAGAAGTATAAGTTGGCTCTGGCTGGCATGCTGCATGGCCTTTATATGGAGGAGGAAGTACGTGCTGCGCATGAGAATAGTAAACACACATGGGCATTGAATGGGTTTGAGGGGGCAACTACGTAGAATGTCATGGTACAAAGGGAAATGGCAAGTTTCATATTTGAATGAGTTTGTCTCCTCCCAAAACTCAACTGCTATATTCAAACACGCAATATAGTAAATATTTGGTGCATATGTGTAAGTAGCAGCAAAGTCTGATTGAGTCTCCTCATAGCCATTTGGGTCAAACTGTGAAAAGAAATTTGACACAGAATTGTTTTCTTCACAATGTAAATTTGTAGATTGTTTAAATTCTTGGGCATAATATGTGATTCTCTTTTGTGTTTGATAAACTAGGAAGTGTATAATTGAATTTTAACTTTTATTATTTCTTTTAAACATTAGGAAAACACGTCCAATTGGTGGGGTTTTCACAAACGATCTTGAGGTTAGTTGGAACTTGAGCAATGGTTGGGGGAACATTTCGATCAAAAACCCTAAAAAATATATATAAATAAAGAAAATCCATTTATGGGTAGATGATAGATAATTTGTAGGGCCCTCTCAATAATTTATTTGAAGAATGGTGGGGAACAAAAGTTCTTCCCATATAGTTTTTAAAAGAAAAATAGAGATGCCAACGGTGTCTAACTTAGTGGTAAAATGTATTGACTTGCAAACCAAAGGTCTCAGGTTCGAATCCTTCAGCATCATAGTTGTGTGTGTATGAGAAATCTCCCTCCCTTGTAGTTTAGACTATCGCCCGCACTAAAAAAAAACGTGAAGACATTTTAACCGCTGAAAGAAAAATAACTTAATTGCCAAACTCTTACATATTTGTGGTCAAAGTAATGCCATTGCCTTCCACTGTTCCACCTACAATTCTCATAGCAATTTTCTTTCTGTTTACCCTAAAGATAAACATGCAGAAATGACTTTTTGTTACCCTTCTTTCCTTCGGTTTTAATTGTATTTTTCTTCCCATAATAATGGTCCGTCAAATTCTTTTCAAAATTTGACCACACTATTCGTGTTTGACTAAATCAGAATTTGCATGCACATGTGTTTTGCAAAGAGATTTATTTCACCATGCCAACCAGAGTCAACTTATACTTATCAAGATTACCAAAAAAAAAAAACATCTCAAGTTATGGCAATGCAATTAGGGTCTTTTCTCTAATCCTTTGAAATATTATATGAGATTTCCCTTCATGTCCTAATTTATCTTTTGAAAACGTCAAAAGAGTAGCAAAAGGAAAACAGCTTGAAGACAAGGGTGTTAACTTTTATGGGAAGAAAAATGGCATTAAAACCAGTGAAAGAAAAGGGATTTAAAAAAAAAAAAAAAGTCATCTCTGCATGTTTATCTTATTGGACTCTAAATATGCAAAGGATGAGTTTTCCACCTACGCTAGCTACAGACTTGTCCAAGCACATCTGAAAATTATTATCAGTTCTTCACGTTCTTCTTTCCTCTAAAATTGAAACTTACCTTTCGAAATCATTTTTTAAATATTTTTTGTAATCTCCTAGAATTTTATACGGAATCAGTGCTATTATTAATTTTGACATGCATCTACATGTAGAATAAATTTATTTTGTTAAGACAAAAAGTCATTTTGGCCCCTGTAGCTTATCACTTTTAACATTAAGGTCCATGTAGTTTTAATTCTGAGCAATGCAAAAAAAATCCCAATTTTTTTGTCAAATTACACTAACATGGGGCATTTCGGTCCAACTTACAGGTCCACAACCACCCCACAGCCACCTCGCACCCCTCCCCAACAACCTTCTCCCATCCCTCCTCCCACCCAACCTCTTTCTCTTAACTCAACCCACTCCATACCCTATCGCAACAACCAACCACCTTTTCCCTCCCTCCAAAACCACCTATTTCCCTCCTCCACCCACCCCACCTCTCTCTCTCTCTCTCTCTCTCTCTCTCTAAGGCTGGGGAATGGTTGTGAAGGGGATGCAAGATTGGACAGAAATGCCCCTCTATATTAGAGTAATTTGACAAAAAAAAAAAAAAAATAGGTCTTGTCCTTGAATTGTTAATGTTAAAAATGACAAGGCCCAAAAATGACTTTTTGTATTTTGTTAATGTTAAACTACAAGGCCCAAGAATGACTTTTTTTCATTTTGTTAATGTTAAAATTTTAAATGTTAGAGCGCCAATAGAACATTGGGAGCCGCTGCAGTAATCCAGGTGTTTGACTTCTTTGTTTCTCTTTGTTTAAAGCACAAATTCTTTATTGTCTACAAATACTTCTTCTCGTATTGTTGTCTCTTCTCTTTTCATATTCCATCTCAATTTCACATCTTACCATTATATACTGAAACATTGGAATTTCTTTTTTCTTTTTTTTTTTTGGCTGCCTAGATTTCTGCGTACGTAATTCAGTGTAAAATCAAACATGCATGACTCGAATAACTTAAGATATTTTTGTCATCATCAATTATAAGATCAATACTCTGAAACACTGTGGCCTTCTGCTTGTTTTCGCATCGTCACAGGCTTCTGGTTTTTTTTTTATTGCTCCTTTGTCTTTTAGACTTGTGCTTTTGTGGTATTCGTTCCTTGCCCGGGTTTAATGATGATATTACCATATTGACCAAAACAAAAACAAAAACAAAATGCAACCTCTATGATGATCTCTAACCCATCTAAGCATGGTTCCCCCTAAAAAAACCAAGAAAATAGAAACTTCTTTATCTAAAGCTTACAACAATATCCTCATCTCTCTCGTCACAAACTTGGTTCTTGATTATCATCCCTTTTTTTTTTGTGTCTCTTAGATAATTTCCAATTTGATTGATTATTTTTTAGTTAGGATGATGTTTTATGAGATTCTAACAAATAGACAATTTTGGTAATTGAAGTTGAGCCTCAAGTTCAATTAAAGATCAGTTTGCGCATATGCGCTCATGGCACTAGCCGTGCATCATGTGTGACACCCCGACCCAATTTAATCATTTTATTCAATTTAACTCGATTTACTTAAATTGTGAAATTACAATTTTACCCTCAAAGTAAGGTCACGATAGTCACTTTTCGATCCATAAGGATTTTTGGGATTTGATTGGCACGGTTGCGTAGAGCGAGTCAATATGAGTTCGTAGACACGTATTGGGCCAAAATCGGAATTTCAACGAAGAAGTTACGGTAAACGGAAGTGTAGTGGCACAACCGTTAATATTTCAATTTCCGATTTTTAAATAACCAGTCAGCTCTCTCTCTCTCTCTCCCACGACGACCTCTCTCTTTCCGTCGCGCCATGCAGATTTTCCGGTGTCAATTCCAGCTTCGTCTGGCCACTGTTTCCGACGAAACGACTTGTAAAATCTTCGTCTCTTCCGCCGCTACACGCCCATACCCATTTTCACCTTCGAAACTCCCAGATTGGTCTCGATTTTTTACTGAAACCCAGCCCAAAACTCCCGTTCGTCGCCGGAACTGTTCATTCTATTTTCGGCGATTCCGGCAACTAAAATTGTCGAACCAGGTATGAAACTTCATCTACTCTTCGTGCTGTACCTGTTTATGTGCTTGGTTTGGGTAAATTTTAAGGTTTTACAGATCAATTCTTAAACCCATTTTTGGCCGACGGTTTCGGCTTCGATTCGGCCAATTCCAGTTAGTTTTTGGTTGCTTTCGCATCGTCACAGGCTTCTGCTTGCTTTCGCATCGTCACAGGCTTCTGGTTTTTTATTGCTCCTTTGTCTTTTAGACTTGTGCTTTTGTAAATGGTATTCGTTCCTCGCCCTGCTTTAATGATCATATAAACAGATTGACAAAAAAAAGGGGCAACCACTGTGATGATCTCTAACCCATCTAAGCATGGTTACCCCCTAAATAAATAAAAAAACAAAGAGAATAGAAACTTCTCTATCAAAAGCTTACAACAATATCCTCCTCTCCCTCGTCACAGACTCTGCTCTTGATTATCACCCAAATTTTTTTTTTTCAACTTTTCATAATTGTGTTGGTTTCTTTATTTGACCATAACTAAATAATTAGATAATTTCCAATTTGATTGATTATTTTTTGGTTAAGATGATTTTTTTCTGAGATTCTAACAAATAGACAATTTGGATCATTGAAGTTGAGCCTCAAGTCCGATTAGAGGTCAGTTTGCGCATATGCGCTCATTTCATGAGCCGTACATCATGAGCCGTACTATAGCGCCTCTAAATAGTGGGCTACTAAACTTCAAAATTTTTGTCACCGTCGTATGGTCAAAGTACAATAGAATTTAAAGGATAGGTGAAAATTCGGGGATTTATTTATCCTCACACCTCCTGAGGTTTTTCGTGTTTTCACATAACTCCTTGAGGTCCTAAAAATTATACGAACACCCCCTTATATTTCAAATTGGTTTCACATAACTCCAAAATTCCAAAAGAACCAAAAACCAAATATAACAATACTTCTGCATAAACTAAAATACCCTTCATGTTATTAGAATACTGTTTGGATAGAATTATTGTACCCTAATCCCCAATATTGTACTATAAATAAAATAGTAAAAAGAAGAAAACCAACCATCACACACGCATTGTACGCTTGTCCCAAGGAAAAAAAGACGTACGCTTTCCTTCATCCTCTCCATCTCTTCCATTACTTTTGGAGTTATGTGAAACCATTTCGAAACCTGACGGGGTGTTTGTGTAATTTCCAAGACCTTAGAGGGTTTTACGTAAACACGAAAAAGCTCAAGAGGGATCAGTATAAATAACTCAAATTCGAGACAGTCAATCAAAGGACTACAAACAAATGAGTTTCATATAATTATGTGTATGTTGACACTCATCAAAGGACTAAAAATAAATGTTTAATTTTACAAGGGGGTTGAATGCAATTTAAATCCTATACAAGGACTAAAATTGAAATTATTGAATGTACACAAATTTGGAATCCCTAGTATTATTTTACATACATAAAATTCACATTATTGAATTAAATACAAATATTGAATGACTAATATGATCGGAAGTTTTCAATACTTCTAAGGAAACTTTTGAACCAGTGCGCTGAGAGTTTTGGGTGCCTTTTAAGCCCATCGTTGTAATCTACATAGGTGATACCAAATCGAACACTGAATCCCGAACTCCATTCAAAGTCGTCTAGCACGTCCACGGAAAGAATCCCTTCACTTTGACACCATTGCTAAAAAGCAATGAAAGGAAATTAAATATATTAATGTCAACAATATGAATCAATAACTCAAAATCAAAAGCTATACCATATACATTTATATTCAAATATTATAAATGAATTTAAATACACTTACTCAATAGAACTTTGAACATATTGAAGGTGGTGATTGTAGTAGTCAATTCTATGGGTATCATTAAGGGCTTCGGCAAGTGATAATTTCGGATCATTCAACTCATCCACACCTACAATATATAATACATTATTATGTAGTTACAAATTTAGACTTTGTACCACTTGTGCGTGTTTTACACCAAAAATATGTGAAACACATGGAATTACTTAAGGCTAGAAAAAATTACCATTTTCGGTAATGTAAATAATTGGATTGTGATACTTTTTCTTTGTGTAGAGTAAAAGATGTTGAATTCCTTGTGGATAAACATTTAACCATTCCGAAGCACCCTGCATCAAAATTTGAAGATCTTTAGATTTTTAGGAGTCAAATTTGTAAGTGCAAAACGATTAATGGTCGAAATCATAAAGGCTTAATCTAGTAATTTGATGTGTACCTTTGGACCGATGGGGACCCCATTACGTTCAGCTGCCACAACACATATCAATATCAGAATCTAATTAGTCTATAAACTTAAATTGCTTGAAATAAATTCTGAACTTGTGCTCACATGAAAGGTTAACGCCGGCATCTGTTGTGTAGCTTGCGTATACCGAGTTATTTCGAGGTGCATCACTTGCATAGTAACCCGTATAGTAATTTAGTCCAAGAAAATCAAATGAACCAATTAGCAACTTGGATTGTTCTTTTGTGAATTTTGGTAATCGGCTTCCGACAAGAGATCGCATGCTTTGCGGATAGTCACCACTTGTCAATGGCTCAGCAAACCTATAAGAATGTAAAAAATTCAAGCATTAACTTGACATTATATTATGTATTGCTCGCTATAAGTAGCAAACATTATATTCATAAGCAAATTTGAAATACACTTGCCATCCGAACATAAAATCCAAAGCTCGTAATGCAGCGTTTTTATTTTCTTTTTCTTCCGATAGGGGCTCAAACCAATCTGACACCAGTGTTATCCCTATCACTCCATTTTGAGACGCCTGCACAAGAACATTTAGTTTGTTTGTTTTAGAGTCACAAAAAGGTAAAGTAGTCGCTCTCTTGTTGCAACAAACTACTTAATTGTACCTGGTATCTATTTTTGTACAATTTTACGGCAGCTGCATGAGCAAGGAGCTGGTGGTGTGTTACCAAATATGGTTCAGTAGATGAATCTCCGCCGGTGCAGTTTAGTTGTTGCCAAGTGGAGCATCGTCCCGGCGCTTGGGACCCGGTTGCATAACCATAGTTACTGAAGGTATGCGGCTCATTCAGTGTGATCCAATGCTTTACTCGATCGCCAAATTCCTTATAACAAAGTTCTGCGTAATCTTGAAAATGATTGCTGTATATACACATTTCAGAATGTAAATGTCATAATTGTATTTATTAATTAAATTATCAATACAATTCAAAGGACTAATTTCTTCACTTACACAATATGAGGGCTTAGGAAACCACCATATTCATCTTCTAAAGTTTGGGGAGGATCAAAATGGAAGAGTGTCACAAATGGCGTTAAACCTATAAATAGCATCATCAATAAAAGTGAGTTATATGTTTGACAAAATGAATTTTTTTTACGAGTGCAACTCCTATTGCATAAATTATTGATCATGTAAGGTTGAATGACTCACCATTGCGTAAGAGCTCATTGATGAGATTGTTGTAATATTTAATTCCTTCCTTGTTCACTCCTCCACTTAACTTTCCATCTAACAATTAAAACAAAACCAGAAAATAAAAAAATAAGTGCACCGACAACATTTAAACTGAACTTTAAAAAAGTGGGGCTATATGTTATCGAACTTGAACTTCGCTTCTATTTAATTTATGTTTGGAAAAAAAAAAAATTTAATTTTTGCTTAAGTTATTTCAATTAAGTATTTTAATTGTAACCAAAAAAAAAATTTGTTATGTTATTAGGAAGACAACTTGGACACATTACTTAAGCGAAAACCATGAAGGCAGAAACATTGACGATTGGTCACAAATGAACTTACTTGGTAACAATCTTGACCATGAGATAGAGAATCGATAAGCATCCCACCCCATATTCTTCACAATTCCCACATCTTCCTACAGTGCATAACAAAAAAGATATCAGGTAAAAATTATCGGGAGCTTTTCTTCAATGTGATGAGTTTTCTTCGTGCTTCAAAATTTAATGTGTGCACATTGGGTCATGAACCTTATAGCGGTGATATTGATCAACAGCGATATCTCCATTGCTTCTATCGCTAATCTTTTCTGCAATTAATCATAGAAAATTTATTTATTTAGAGCATAAGAGTAAAAGTAGCACGATTTTGTTATTTTAACTAATTGATGATTTGACTGGACAAACCTGGATATTTGTGGGTGAAGGTATCCCAAATGCTTGGTCCTCTACCACCTTCCTTTGCAGCACCTTCATACTGAAATACACAAGAGACACAATGAAGAAGATGTCAATATTCTTGCATGGATCGATGCTTGGTCTGAATTTGAAAGAAAACCCTAATCAAAACTCAAATTAAAGCCCAGAAAAGGACTTACTTGGTAAGATGCAGAACCTACACCAAATATGAACCCTTCTGGAAAACTGCTCCTATTGAGAGAAGCAGTGTCAAAATGTGTGGGTGGAGCTCTAATATCAGCTTCGCTATTTGTGAAAGCAAAGCCAATTAGTAGCAGTATGCCTAAGAGAAAAGAACGTAATTGCATTGCCATAACTTGAGGTTTTTTGTTGTTGTTGGTAATAATCTTGAGAAGTATAAGTTGGCTCTGGCTGGCATGCTGCATGGCCTTTATATGGAGGAGGAAGTACGTGCTGCGCATGAGAATAGTAAACACACATGGGCATTGAATGGGTTTGAGGGGGCAACTACGTAGAATGTCATGGTACAAAGGGAAATGGCAAGTTTCATATTTGAATGAGTTTGTCTCCTCCCAAAACTCAACTGCTATATTCAAACACGCAATATAGTAAATATTTGGTGCATATGTGTGAGTAGCAGCAAAGTCTGATTGAGTCTCCTCATAGCCATTTGGGTCAAACTGTGAAAAGAAATTTGACACAGAATTGTTTTCTTCACAATGTAAATTTGTAGATTGTTTAAATTCTTGGGCATAATATGTGATTCTCTTTTGTGTTTGATAAACTAGGAAGTGTATAATTGAATTTTAACTTTTATTATTTCTTTTAAACATTAGGAAAACACGTCCAATTGGTGGGGTTTTCACAAACGATCTTGAGGTTAGTTGGAACTTGAGCAATGGTTGGGGGAACATTTCGATCAAAAACCCTAAATATATATATATATATATATGTATATAAAGAAAGTCCATTTATGGGTAGATGATAGATACTTTGTTGGGTTCACTCAGCAATTTTTTTGAAGAATACCTTATAGGGCCCACTTCACATTTAATTTTTGTGATATAAGCGCCTGTTTTGTAAATATTCATGCATGCATGATAGATTGTCTAATTTTGAATCAAATTGTTAAAAGTTACATGGTCTGATTTATAAACAATAAGCTATTATCTTCAAGTTGCGAAAAAAGAGATTGTGTATCTATTATCTCTGAAACCGTCAAAAGAGTAAAAGAGAAAAAGAAAACAAAAAAACATTGTGAAGACTTTATAACCGCTGAAAGAAAAATAACGTAATTGCCAAACTCATCCTTGCATATTTATGGTCAAAGTAATGACATTGACAGTGTCAAGAAAATAATGGTCCGTCAAATTCTTTTCAAAATTTGACCCATGTGGTTAATTAGGAGACTAAATCAAAATTTGCAACTACTCACACCATTTGTACCATGACATTCTACAGATTTGCGCCCTCAACACCCTTCTAATGGCATGCACTTGTTTTGCAAAGAAATTTATTTCACCATACCAACCAGAGTCAACTTATACTTATCAAGATTACCGAAAAAAAACATCTCAAGTTATGGCAATGCAATTAGGGTCCTTTCTCTAATTTCTAATTATCAATTCACTTATTTTCTCATTTTCTGATGTTGGATTCATAATTAGATCTAAATTCGCAATGGTGACTTACATGATTAATCATCTATACAATAACATTTACATGCAATCATAAATAATTATTTAAACAAAATTTTAATACGCTTTTATTGATCATGTTATTTATACGTCTAATATCATTTGTGACACTTCCTTTGGGATCTTCCCTAAACGTTAGAAGGTAAATTTAGTGGACATGTATAGCATACGATATTTAGCTCCTTATATTTCACATGATTCAAGGAAAACATCTTTATCACATATTAAAGAACAAAAACTGAGTATAGCCGTTTGGCTATACCCTTGTTCTTTTAATTTGGAAAAAGGAGTATAGCCGCCCGGCTAGACTATTTCTGTGAAAAAATAAAAAAAATCTAGTATAGCTGGCCGGCTATACTATATATATAGCCCAGTGCCTATGCGCCACGTGTCAAACAAATACAGCCGCCCCACTATACTGTTTTTGTTTTAAAAATTTTTAAAAGGAGAATAGCCGTAGGGCTGTACTATGTTTAAAGACAATTAGGGACAAACTGAGTATAGCTGGGCGGCTATTCCTTTTTCTTTTCTTTTTTAATATATATTATTTCTATTCAATAATATGTGAGAATTATGTGTATAATACACGAATTTTGTATTGTATTAAATTTTTTGTAAAATTGCAGGAGTTTTGTGGTCGCAGAGAATAGGTTTGAGGACTTCCAGAAAGGACTTACCCTTCACCAAAGTTTTGATCCCTGCACATGCCTCACCAAATTCTTTGCCAAATTATTAAGGGGTCATGTCATCCAATCCCAATGCCTGACAGATTCTGAATTTTGTAAGTTGAGCATAAGAATTTGTAGGGTTTTGCTGCAAGTGCTGCTGTGTTCCATTATTATAGATTTGTGTACTTTGTTTACAGGGCAAGAGATAGTGAACGAAGTGGTTGGTGTCAAACAAAGTATATGAGTATTTTTCAGATATGTCCAGATATTTTATATATGCTCATATGTGTTTTATTCTCCAGCTTTCTTAGAATGCTTGTTACAATATGAAAGGTGTATTCAATTAGGATTCTAGAGCATTTTAAAAGAATTTTTTTAAGTGCCAAATTTCATGGAACTTTATGGAATCTTAGATTTCTCATAGGCTTGAGAAGAATTCTATAATTTTATTATAAGATTTGTATGGCTTTTATTCCAAACTTCCATAATTCTTTAACATATTTCTTTAGACGAATGCTAACTTTGGCATCCTTACCCAGATGTTGTTTTTATTTCCTTTTCCATTTTCAGTAAAAGTTCAAGAACTCCATGTGTATGAGATCAACAAGAGAGACAGAGGCAGCCCAGCATACCTAAGACTCAGCAAAAAAGAAGTCAACTCACTCGGTAACCTTGTCCCATTCAGCAACAAGATCTACTCTGGGGACTTGGAGAAAAGGTTGGGCGTAACAAAAGGCCTATGTGTTTTGATCCAAAACTTACCAAAGGGGAAAGTGGACAAGTACGATGAATAAAAATCATGGAAAAAGAAAACCCAACGAGGTATTGATCAAAGAAAAGATAGGTAGCGTACCTTCACAGATGGAGGAAACTGTTTGTTTTCTGCAGAGAGAAAAGTTAGGGCATATGCAAAAAGAAAAACTAGCGTATGATGAAATCTTTTGGGGGAGGTTGGATTTATTATGGTCTTTGTTATTTATACCTCTTATCTTAAAACCTACCGAAATTTATCACTCAATGAAATTCTTCCAAATATATGAATTTTTTAATACACCTAGATTTTATTGAACTTTTTTATAATCCTAATTGAATACACGCATATTTCTATGGACTTTTTAAAAGATAATACAAGTCTAAATTGAATACACCTAGACTTATAGAAACTCTTTTAAAGTTTATATAAATCCAAATTGAGTACATCCGAATTTTTAAAATCTTTTTACACTCTCTAGAATCCTAATTGAAAACAAACGCAAAGCAAGGTAGGGCATAGACAAGGCAAAGCAAAGGCCAGAAAAAACCAACCCCAAAAAATAGTTAAGGCAGAACACAGAAACCCTGTGAACACGGCAAAGGTAAGGCAAAGCAAAGGTAAGGCAAAGCAAAAGCAAAGACAAGGCAAAAGTAAAGGCAAGGGCAAAGGCAACATCAACGACGACAGTAGTGGCAACCACAACGACAAATTCTTCCATATCAACTATAGCTAATTCACGCAGACACAACTTCTCTTCACTCCCCCTGAAGAGAAGAGGTCATTGGAGTAAAGAAATATGCAATATCTTCAAGGGAAAGAGAAACATATCCTCTTCACTCCTCCTTCCCCCTTGAAGAAGAGGGGAGGAGAACACTTAAATTGCAAGGAGAATGAAAGCACAAGCACTGGTGAATCCATGAATTTTTTAGTGAATGTGCAATTTTGAAAGGCTAAAAGCTTTATTAAAAAAAAAAAATTTGACAACCAAATATCCTTATAATTTAAACAATACCAGTGTCATTCATAAGTTCTAGAAAAAAAAAATAGTATTACAAATAACCTTGTTTAAAAAATAATTGTTGTTTTAATCCTTGTTTAAAAAATAAATATTATAAAAATTAAAAATTAAATTGTTAAAAGCCCTAGAGGTTAAAGCCATTTTTTCAAAGTTTATCATTTATAAAGCAGGCCCTAGAATGTTTTTTTAAAAAAAAAAATAGGCGTTGCACTAAGCATATTACAATTTAGGTTTGGCAATTTGTCGAACACCTAGAGTGCACCACCAAAGGGGCAATATGCAGCTCCTACAAAGAATAAATGCAGGAGGAGAAGGGTGGGGGTTTTGGTGGAAGGGTGAGAGCGAGTGACGGTTGTTGCGGTTTTTTATGAGCTCTGAAAGAATAGATGTGTTCTTGAGGACGATACCTCTTAAGCTTAGCCAATGAGCCTCTTGTGGTCTCCCAAAATATTTTCATTGAAAATCTGCAGCATGTCAAGCCTTGTCTGCATATCAATGGAGTATGAACTCACCAGTTTCAACATGACCTTATTTTCCTCTTTTAAATTTCTCAACCTCTTGTTGAGACTCATGAATCATTCTCTGAATAGACCAATTTTTAGTATTCAGCTCCTGAATCTCGTTTGCTCTGGCACATAAACAATCAACCATGTTAGAAACAAAAGCAGCACTCGGAATGCTAAAAGCCATTGAGTCATCAATAGCCTCTTCGTCAGACATTCCTGTTAACAGTATTTCATCCATAGGAGTAAGGAAATTCCTAGCTACTATGACATCAGTCGTATCATTCATCATCACAGAATCATTAATCATGAGATGACGATTTTGGGATACAAAGGATGGACGCCAGACTTTGGCGTTACTGGTTGTTTTGGGAGCAATATTTAAATCGAGATGCTTTGGGGGAGAAGAAGAGGAAGTCATTTTAAAATGGTTTCAAGGAAAGTCTTAGAAAAGCTCAATTTTCAAAAAATGGAAGGAAGTTGAGTTGAAGCGCAGTTACTCCAATTAGGCCTTGCAGAGGCAATTTTTATAGATGAAAATGTGGCACCGTTTTCAGGATCCCAATATTTTCTTAGATCCCCATATTCTCTTTTTCTTGTCCAGATTTCAAAACTTCACGCTGCCTCCATTAATGTCTATCGACACTTGAAGGGTTTCAAGGACTATTTTCGCCAAAGCCGATCTTGCTTTGAGGATTTCACGGAGTTACTTTTTCAAAGAAATCTCGAGAACCTCACAAATTTCTATGGTTAATTTGAAATTCACCAGATCTACATATTCCTCTAATTTGTGTATAAATATGTTACTAACGAAATCTTCTTTGCAGAATACATCCAGTTTTCTCCATATCTAGTGATGCACTATCCCCTTGTTTTCCTTATCAGTGAGCACTCGATGTGCCTGAGAAGAAAGATTATCTCTGATCATCCATTCAGGAAGCGAGACTATCCCTGATCAAGTTTCAGCTAGATCAAGGAATTGTAAGGACGATCACATGATCTAATCTCCTGAAGTTCTTCTAGGTTAGGAGAAATGAGAGTTTGTTGTCCGTTATCTCACTAGTTTCCTTCCCTGATTTCTTACCTACCTTGCAATCAATATCACAATTCTTTGTGTCTTTTCTTTCTTTTTACAACTCTCTGTTCATAAGGGATTTTGTTTCTTTAGAACGAACATCGAAGAACAAATCCATATAGTGAACCTAACACTGAGGGTTATTTTTTTTTTACATAGACAGAACAATTGTGATTTTTGCTCTTGCAGGATATAACTAGATCATCAAGCATTACATTGTATTTGTTGAGCTGATACGAGCTTGAATGATATTTGAGC
This sequence comes from Prunus mume, assembly GCF_029339155.1. NCBI lineage: Eukaryota > Viridiplantae > Streptophyta > Magnoliopsida > Rosales > Rosaceae > Prunus > Prunus mume. The sequence continues at coordinate 23,266,174 of NC_142702.1, forward strand.
AAAGTTTCTCCCACCTAAGGATGTAAGCAATACTTATTTTATTTCATACTTGTACTCTTATTTTGATATTTTGTACGACATCCTTAAAGGTAACCAAATGGAGAGATAATGTCGTTCTAGAAGAACGACATGCAAAGGACTATTCTAGAAGAATGACTTGCATTATAGATCGTTCCAGAAGAATGACTTGTATTATGACCATTCCATAAAATTGGCTTATATCATTCTGATATGTATTCATGAATTATTAATGCAAATTTCACAGATTGCAAGTTGAATACATTGATAATACACTGCATAGATTAAAGTCTCATAAGAATAGAACATGGGTAGAGCAGTGATCAATATGATGCATGCCTATTGGGTAGCAAATGATATGGATTGAAGTCCTGGAGGACAATCCATTAACATATCAATATTAATAAGGTGCACGCCTAATGCATAGCAAATTATATGGTTTAAAGTCCTAGAAGGACAATTAATTGACATGTATGTATTAATCTATGGCATGCCTGCAGCATGACAAATATATGGGTTCTAAATGTTTTAATTCCCTAAATAGAGATTATCCACACTCTACTATAAAATAACGCTTTATTGGAGGTTAAGATCCACATTCTCACATAATTCATCCTATAAAAGATGTATGTCTGGAAAGAGACAATAAAAGCCCCTGAAGTGACTTGGGTACCTGAAAGCAAAGAAATGTTATAATTAATGCATGCGCATGCATATGAGAATAATGGGATCACGAATTGATGAATGACCATTTTTGATTTTGGAGTAGTTACTCAAATCATCAATGGACTGTGTTGATTGGAACCACGTTCTATTATTAAATGTCGACAATATCATTGGCCAAAAAATGGAAAGAGGCAATTCCATTACAGATGAGAATGAACGTGAAGGAACAAACCCATAGTACGAACCCCAAAAGATGTTAACCTTGAAAGTTATACTTGGGTGTTTGGAATAAAAAAGGATTCTACTCAATTTATATGGCACAATGTCTCTAGTAGAAACAAGGAATGTTGAGGTTCTCCATATTTACAAATGCAACCGTGCCTTCTTATTGCACAATTATGGAGACCAACATGTTATCTTTAAGAGTTATTAAATGCACAGAGCATATCGCCAGAAGTGATTCCCTAAAGATGTATAAGCAGAACAAATAGCTGGATATGAAGCTATATAATGTGTCATGAAGTGTAATCTCTTAAATAAAATCCATAAAGGATTGTAATCACATGAAGCAAGTCTCTGAATGACATGTGCCTTTAGCACAAATTTTGTACTCAATATTAATATGTATAAATTGCCTCAGTGAGTACATTAATTATGATATGGTTGCAATACATTAAAACTCCTGAAGAGTTCAAAAAATATTTGTCTCGGCCTGAAGATCGAGAATTAGGCCAATGAGATTCTTGCTTATACTAAGAAAGTATTGAAACATTTTTATGTGGATTATTTGTTGAGCATTTAAATGATTTTTCCGGAAATATACTGGACAGGACATTGTATTTTCCAAATAGAGCTCAGCTTCATCACCACCACTTTGGGATGATGTTAGAGATATTTGATGCCATCTCTGCATAAAATAATATATGGGCATATTCTTTTCAAGTGAACTTACAAATAGCCCAGGTTTTTGTTTGATTCGCGGACTCTAGAAATTTCTATAATTTATATAAAGATAGCTCACTAGAAATATATTTGCTTACTCAACTACATGAATTGTTGATGGCTACATCACTCACTCAGTCCGAAAGATCTTCCCTCTAGAAAGATAGTCAAGAAGATATCAGGAAGAGATATTCTTCAGGAGGAGCATCTAACAATATTACAATATTGACTCGCAGAAGTAGTGTCAATCATGACCTTCAGAAATATGATCAACAGTATGGCTTAAAATATATTTTGCGAAGCATCATGGGGAGCATGCTGTCAATAAAAATATTCACACACTGTACTCTTTTTCCTTCGTCCATGTTTTTATCTCACTTTCCTGGCAAGGTTTTAACGAGGCAATGTCGTACGCATGTCAATATATACAGAATTTTAAGTTACACAGGGTTATGTACTCTTTTTCCCTTCGACCAGTTTTTGTCCTACTGGGTTTTACTAGCAAGATTTTTAACGATGCATATTTCATATATTGTGGTCTCCAAAGGGAAGTGTTGTAAAGAAAGTGGTGGGGCCCACATAAAGAAAAAAAGGAAATAATATTCAAAAGCTTAATGATGATGTTGGAAACCATCCAATTTGCCTATAAATAGGCTTCCCATTACTTAACAAAATAAACCAACAGAGAAGAGAGGAAAGAAAGGAAGAGTGAGAGGAAAGAAGAGAGAGTGTGAAATCTGAGTGTTAGTGAGTTTTATCCGAGAGAATTCTATCAGTATAAATACCAAAAGAGCAAATATAATTCTACTCCCAATATTCAATGATACTTTTCATATTCTGATTATTTTATTTTTGAAACACCTTCGGCGTTCCAAAACATTTTAGCCAAATATATAGGGGATCAATCATCAGAGCAATGACAGAGAAAAATGGATCACAAAGGTCGGAGACACGATTGCCTTGGAAGCGACCACGTGTCGACCTTCACAACCATGAGATCCCAAGTACTTGTGGTGGCGCAAAGCGGACGTGGCAACGCTCCTAAAAAATATCCAGCCCGCGAAGCCCCAGGCTCTCGGACATGTGTCCCGTGTGGACCCCGCACGCCGTAGATGATCAGCACAAGCGAGAATAAACCAAAACCGGTGGCCGAAAACGCTCCACGTCAGCTCTCCACCCAGAAGCCAATGACGACCCTCCTTTTGATCGGGGCATCGAGAGCAAAGCAAAAGATATTTACTCAGGTTTTTCGCGGCTGTGAGCAAAAGCTCCTTCCTCTCACAATATTAATCCTAAGCTTCTCTGGCGAATTTCAAGGAAGATTTTTAGATTTTTTTTTTTTTGGCTACCATCTTCTTCTTCTTCTTGAGCTGAAGAGGATGAGGTAAAGTTTGAATCTTTTTGTTCTCTGCAACTTGGAAGTGTTAAACCCTATTTCACTTTGACTTTTGCTTTCTAGCTTAGCTCTGTGAAATTGTGAGGATTTAGCCGTGTGCCTTTGGTTTTTGGTGGAGTTCATGAAAATGGGTGAATTTGTGGTTAGTGAGGATATGGAGACTGTGAAGAACGAGAAGAACATGGAAGAAGAAGAGAGTGGTGGTGTTGGTAGTGGCTCTGCAGAGGTGGTGAGCTGGGGGAGCTATCTGCCGAAAATGGTGCTCAGGGTTCTTCTGATTGAAGCCGATGATTCGACGCGTCAGATCATCTCTGCGCTTCTTCGAAAATGCAATTACAGAGGTTGATTGCTCTGTTCCCTCTTTCTGTATTTGAATTTCCGTTTTTTGGTTGTGAAAAATGCGATGATTTGACTTAATTTTGATATAAAGTTTCCTTCTTTTTCTCATTTAGTGAATTTTTTTATGACAATCAAGGTGTTGAAATGATATAATTGTGGTTGTTTGTAGTCATTTAAATGTTTGTAGAAAGTGTGGATCTTCACTTTCTGAAAATATACTGTCTGTGTGTTTGGATTAAGCAGTTGTTGCTGTTGGCGATGGATTAAAGGCATGGGAGGTCATAAAGGGGAAACATCATAAGATAGATCTTATATTAACTGAAGCAGAGCTACCGTCAATATCCGGATTTGCGCTCCTTACTTTAATCATGGAGCATGACATGTGCAAGAACATCCCTGTGATAAGTATGTTACTCTTACCTAACAATGTGCTCTTTCTTCCCTATAGTTGTTGGTCTGAACATGAATTATGAAACAGTCCTTTTAATGTCCTCTCTTTCTTACTTATAGTTGTTGGTCCGAAAATGGTATGCGAAGCTAACCTTTTTTTATGACCGTGCAGTGATGTCCTCTCAGGATGCTGTTAGCACGGTTTTGAAATGCATGCTAAAAGGTGCAGCTGACTATCTCATTAAGCCTGTCAGGAGGAATGAGTTGAGGAACCTTTGGCAGCATGTTTGGAGAAGGCAAACTGTATGTTCCATTTTTCCACTTTGCCCTTTTAGTACTTTATTGGATTGCTTATCTTTATTTAATTTCTGCAGTGATTATTACAGTTTAAATTATACATATCTTCTTCTTTCTTTATATTTTATATCAACAGATTGGTGTTCCACAGCATAAAGCTGAAGCCACTTCTGAGAATAATGCAGCAAGTAAACATTCAAATGATTATGCAGTTTCTATGCGAGGAAATAAGGAATGCAGTGAGAAAGGAAGTGAAGCCCAAGTAAGTATATTTAATTAATATAGCAATTTTTCCGTCTCTCATTTGTTCAAGGGCATTAATTCTGTTTGAATCTATAATCTCTTTCATGATACATGTCATGCTTTTAGGTGTACGCATAAATGTTGTATTGCTAATGTATGCCAGTTTCTCATCACAAATTCAGTACATCTCAGATAAGGAAAGTATCAATTGTCAAATGTAGTACATCTCAGATAATATGTCAATAAGTATCAATTGTTTTTTTCCCATGTTAACTTGCCTAATTGAATTAAAAAATAATAACTTTTTAGAAGTATGTATCCAGGATTATGCATATGTGAGGTCAGTTGTTGCTTGAGAAAATTTCCTACTTCGAGAATAGGTTGGTTCCATGGAGTTTCATATACAAACGGCATGTTTGTCTACCTCTTGTGCAGAGTTCTTGTACAACACCTTTCTTGGGAGCTGAGAGTGCATACATGCAAAATATGCAGGATATTTCACAACTAAAGTATGGGAGTGCTTCTAATTTGAGCAATACAGATATGGAAAGGCTTGAAGAGTGTGCTAGGCTAGCGAAGGAATCTGTTATGCATGAGAGTGAATCAAAAGGTACGCCATATCTTCTTGCTTCCTCTCTATTTTTGTTTGTAGTTTTTTCTTCTTTCAGTAATTTTTTAGCATGGGGTATCTGACAAGCATTGGTTGCAGAGAAGTCGGGTACATTTGGATCAGATGATGCACCTTTGAATGGTCATACCTCAACTGCTATAAGACTGAGAGAGGACCATGCTTCTGCTATAAAAATGGTTGAAGGTGAAGGTATCCTACCAGAAAGTTACAAAGGAAATGCTAACATCTCTAGTGAAACTCACAGCTGCTCTTATGAACTGGATGAACCATCCAGTGGAGCTATTGACTTCATTGGCACCTTTGACAATCCACCCAAGTGCACTGTTGGACACCCTAAGAGTAGAGAGGATGGTACAAAGCACATGGGATGTGCTCCCCAATTGGAACTTTCTTTGAGAAGTGGTTTGGGTAGTTCAAAAAAGCAAGTGAGTGACGAAAGGCCTTTGCTGAACCATTCTGATGCTTCTGCCTTTTCATGGTGAGTACTTTTGTTCCCTGTCCGTTGTTAAACTTGAGAGATGATGATAGAAAAATAAAGCATGCGTTTGTGGTTTTTTCTTTTGGCTCCCTGTTTATTTCTCTGAAATGCAGTTATCAATTTGGTAAATGAGGATATATATTTATATATATGATAGTGATTTTGATGTGAGAAATCATATATCAGTAATAGTGACTATTACAGTGGTAATGCTGTTGGGTAGCAGTAAAGCTAATGATAGAGATTTCGGAGATTTCAGAGAGTTGCAATAATGACATAAATTAATTGACCTCTCATTTACAATGAAAGGATGATCAATTAAATAGTAATAAAACAAGTACCCTACTGTATTTGTTGCTTGCAATAATATAGAATCCTATGACCCTCCCTAAGAAAGAAAACAAAATTTGAATAACTTGTAACTTGTTCAAATTTTAAACGCAAACTAGTGGTTATATCACTGATTTTTCTGATCAAATTAATGTGCATGCAGGTATAATAATAGCAAGACACTGCAATCCCTTTTCCCAACATTTCCCAGTACTAAATCAGAGGTTGCAAGTAAATCCCATGATAGCCAAGAAATGTCTACCTTGGTATCCCGTCAAACTGCCCAAGCTGATATATCTTTGCCAGGTCCTCAACTTGGGATGATTGGGGTAAGGTCTGATAATATTTGTGCTGGATACGATCATTCTTTCCCATCCTTGTTTGTTAGACAATCAGATTTAACCCCAACATGGAGTACCAAATCAGTTTGCCATGGAGCACAGTCCTCCTTCCCTGTGAATACTTCAAATCATTCAAATCCTGAAATTCACCACTCAGAACAAGATTGTCACCTGTCCGATAAAACTACCTATAAATCTATTGACCAAACCATGCATGAACAGAACAAACTGGAGCGCATGGAGGAATCTAGACCTGGCTCTCCTGCTACTGGGCCGAGTGCTTGTAGTAGTTTGGGCAATGCTGTTGGCAATAATATTGGTAGCGGCACATATGGAAGCAATTGTACTAGCAATGATGGAGATGCCTTAGCTGTGGCTAGTGAGATTACCGCGGCTTCTGAGAGCTTGAATGGCAGTGGTCGCTATGTTCATGAGGGACTTGGAGGAGCTGATTCTCTTCGTTCCAGCCAAAGGGAAGCAGCTCTGACTAAGTTCCGACTGAAGCGGAAGGATCGATGCTTTGAGAAGAAGGTATTATCGTCATCTTTAAATTTTGCCATCATTCTTGACGCTTGTTGGCATTTGAGGCTGTACACAACCCATGTTTATGGGAAAGTCTGGTTTAGCTGCATTGCAATTATTCTTTTTCTACATTAGGCTTCTTACTACTACTAGTAGTACCAAGTACCAACTTGGGTACTTCCATTTTACATTTTAGATTGAATAACGGCTCCGATAAACCTAGATTTGGAAACCTCCAATTTTTGAGCTGCTAATAAACCACACACAATAACTCATATCATCATAAGATGTTTTCATTCCCTTAACATCTCATGTTTATATGCAGGTCCGATACCAAAGCCGGAAACTACTGGCAGAGCAGCGGCCCCGGGTGAAAGGTCAGTTTGTGCATCGGGCGCAGACTGATTCTCCAACTGCAGATGCTGCTGTTGAGTTATAACACTGAGTTCTGGCGCCTTCCACTGAACATGGGTTAGTTTAAAGCGAAGAATCTTTGGTTTGTGTGGTGCAGGATTCCTTCTATATTCTTGAAGCTTTTGTAAAGAAGCACAGAATGATGCAGTGAATGCTGAAGACTACAATTTGCAGGTTTCTTTGGCATAATTGCCATTGGGTTTTTGTTTTAGTTTGGGATTAGAAAAGAGGTAGTGCTGTAATTAAGTATCGGTTTTATCTCTACATAGTATGCTTTGTAATGCGTGCACCTCATATAAGTGATTGTAGTTAGAGAGGTTTAATGCTATAATATATATATTTTTTGGTCGAATGGTGTAATAATTTGCATCAAAATGTTGTTTTGCCAGTTGGATATTTTCTCTACCTCTCTTGCTTTCTCTGCTTTGCACTCCACATTTGTGGGAAAGATTATGAGTCTTGTACCCATGCCTTTCCCAGAAAAAATAATGAGAGAAAAAGGAGCTTTTACGGCTGTATAGCACTAACCGCTACACCAATTAAGTTAAGGAAAAAGCTTGGTTTACCACCAACCAATGTTGTTTTGATACCCAGTCAAAGCAGGAGCTCAATCTTAAGTTAATTGAGACAAATGCATGAAAGGTCAACATTTACTTTTGATCTGATCATGGGGGCCCATGTGACGTGTCTGCAATATGTAACACGCGGGATGACGAGGCAAGACCCAACAAAAGGCAAGCATGTGGTGATGGCAAAACAGAGCCACCTACTGTCTCCATGCAGATACATACAACTTCCTGGACTTATCCTTATGTTGGCAAAGTGCAGTACGTACGTAAGCTAAAGCTAAGGCTTCCTCTCTAGAGAGATACAGAAGCTTTCCCCATCTCAAGTTATATACATGAAAAACAAAAATATATTAAGTGGAGATAATTAAAATGGCTAAGTTGCTCGCTTACTCTTCTTGTTGAATTTGCTTAGCTTATTTTTGTTCTAGTTTAGAAACAAAGGAAACAAAAAGGGAATAAAATTGTAAAAAGGACCGTCCCAAGCAGTAGTGGGTCGGCCTTTTGAAATCTCCAACTTTCACTTGAAGTTGGTTTCTTTGAAAAGCTTTTGGGAGCTTGGGCTAATACTTAACCACAAAGCAACTTAGCTATTGCCATTACCAGTCAAGAAAAGGGAGAAAAAGAAATTAAAGTTGGTTAGAGCTGATGTGCTCTCTATTCTGCATCCGAATTTAAATATCTCTTCTCGTAATTTAAATAAATAGAGAAATATAATGTGTTCCATAAAACCACTAAAATGTTGATTTAAAAATTAACTAGTTAACCTATTTTTTGTTGACCACATTAACGGATTTAAGTTCAAAAGAAAAACATAAACTATGTGGTAAAACATGGGGATTATCCGAAGGAATAATATAAAGGGCACAAGAAGTAGTAACAAAGCACCCATGGTTTCAAATCGAATTAGAAAAAGACTGAGAATAGTTCTCTAGAAAGCAAAACCCAACTCTCTCCCTTTCTTTTTCCATCACCTTTTCTGTTCCAATTGTCACACAGATTCTTCCTCCTTCAACTTTTTCTCTCCAGCACTTGCCACATCCATGACAAAGGAGCACTCTCCAGATAAAACCCATCACCACCTCCCTAAAATGACCGAAGAAGAAGATCATAAAAAAAATCCCACCACAAAAAAACGATACATGGCTTCCTCACCAATTTACCCCAGCGGCCCCTACAGATCCATCTGCACCTGCCTCTCCATCTTCCTCCTCCTCGCCGGAGTCACCGCCCTCACCCTCTGGCTCGTCTACCGCCCCCACAAACCCCAGTTCACCGTCGTCGGTGCCGCCGTCTATGACCTCAACGCCACTTCCCCTCCCCTCATCTCCACCACCATGCAGTTCACCCTCGTCACCCACAACCCCAACCGCCGCGTGTCCATCTACTACGACCGCCTCTACGCCTTCGTGTCGTACAAGAACCAGGCGATCACACCACAGGTGGCCCTGCCGTCGCTGGTGCACGAGCATCGGAGCACGGTGGCGGTGTCGCCGGTCCTGGGCGGCAGGGCGGTGCCGGTATCGTTGGAGGTTGTGAACGGGCTGACGATGGACGAGGCGTACGGCGTGGTGGGGCTGAGGGTGGTGGTGATGGGGAGGCTGCGGTGGAAGGCCGGTGCGATAAGGACTGCGCATTATGGGGTTTATGTCAAGTGTGATGTTTTGGTTGGGTTGAAGAGAGGGTTTGTGGGTCAAGTTCCTTTGCTTGGAAATCCTTCATGTCAAGTTGATATATGATAACTTGTTTAATTTTCATGTCACTTGAATATGTTTCTTTTCTTTTTATTGTACTTATGATCATCCCAAGTTTTTTTGTTCTTCATTTCCCTTTGAATCTGTAAGAGTAATTAATCAATTTGAGCTCTACATATCTTCAATTTTGCTTTCATTTTGGTTTGAGTGTTCACTATTGGCATTGCCACATGGCATGGGTGTGTGCTCCATGCAGTTGATTAGGTAACATTTGTCTTTACTCTCTAAAAATACTTTTTTCTTTAAATATTTAATATTCATGGTGGAGCATTTTTTTAATTCATATAACAACAACAACATTCAAGGTGGAGCAATATATAAATCCTACTTTTAGTTCTATTATTTTTTGTGTTTAGATGACGCATTTAAGGATACTGCTTGCCTTCTTTTTTCGAAAGGAGATTTCCTGCAAATCACGTATATATCTGCAAAAATAATTCAACTAGAGGTATTGTAGTTTCTTGGAGTGAAAGGAGGACCATGACATGGGGCATGTATAATAAAGTGAGGTCCATCTATGACAATGGAGGTATGGCAATGGCATGGCTTGGTTCACATATTATAACATGAATGGGCATATTTTTGCAATTATCTGCATCTGCATGTATGTACTCTGGTTGAGTTGAATGGGCATCGAATCGAAATCTCCAAATTCCCTATTCCATGCATCTATCGATGCTTTGACTATTTATTTATTCTCGGTGTCTAGTAGTAGTGCATGCAGCATGCAGCAGAGCTTAAGGGCATCAGATTCACATCTTAATTAAAGTAGCTAGCTACTCAATTAATCAATCTTGAACCTAAACCAATCAACGAGAACTTAACATGGGATTACTTTTCAACTTGGAAGGAGAAAAAGAAAAAAAGAAAAAGCACAAAAGAAAGAAAAAGATATATGTGAACTTAATCAACTTGCTTGGATAAATGATTCTCGTTTAATTTGCATGAGTCATTCTATATTGAGCTTCTTATCTAAGACCCTTAGATCTCTTAACTGCTGGATTAAACTAACCAATTTGATCTAACGATTAAGAGATAGGTATCATCTAAAGACCTTAAATAAGACTCTCACTATAAAATTCTACCCCTAATACAGTAGTCTCGACCGGTTTACAATCAAATGCTGAGCTGCTTCCAATTTCACAAGTCTGCAGACAAAATTCAAGTGGCAAATCTGGGCCTTGCTGAAAAACTACAACAAGTATTTATAGGCCCTTTTGATCAGCAAATGGGCTTAGCCTACACACATGACGCCCTATCACGTGACTCATCATGACCCATCCACGATCCACCTATCTATGGACCACATGCGCTCTCTGTGATCCATTCCATGCAAATTGCAGTGCATGCAGCAGAGCAGATCAGTCTGCTTTCTTCAAGACTTTGTTCTTTTGCTTCAAAAAGATGACAACTTTTGTGTACGTGCTGGTAATGAAACCCATCTGAAATTTACTATTTCCCTCTCCATATTTTATCGGTTGAAGCTTACCCATAACTTCAACACTCACAATTTCACAACACACGAAGAGATTAATAATATCCAACTTCCAAGATCAAAATTGAAACCTTTTCTTCTCTCCTCTTTTCTTGTCAGATCTTTTGGTCTAATTTATACCAAGAAAACTAAAAATATACCAGCAATTCAGAACTCTTTTATTGGTTGTATAACCTATAAATGTTTAGAATAAAACCCAAAAACAGAGATGCAACCTGGGTTGCATGTTTTACTAATTTGGTTTCATTAAAATTGTTGGTTTGACGTGATTTTCGTTTAAGAAATTGTGGGAGGGATCCAAGTGTTTTTGGGTTGTATTGTAGTCTTGTTTGATAGGTCTTTCTGTCGCAAGAATTCTATAATGAGGGCTTTATATGTGGTCCTTAGAGCATCTTCACTGGGGGGTTGTGTGTATGTTAAATATACTCCATTTGTGATCGGAATCACCTATAATGGAGAGGTGTAAATGATAAATTTATATCACAACCATGAGATGCAAATTTAGATGCATATGTACTTTTTTTTTTACATCTCTTGCAGGTGGGGCCTACATTAGAAAAAGTGAAAAATGGTGGACAAAAGTGAGCAAAATCAATTATACATTTTTATATTTATATTTTCCCTATTGAAGCAAAAACCATATTTACAACCTCAAGAGGTGTAAAGGGGATGTAAAAGTGGCTTTACACCCCCAAAAATACATCCCTCCACTATGGATGCTCTTAGGTGAGATCTTATTTTTTAATCGTTGGATCAAATTGATTAGTCATTGAATCAAATTAACTAGCCTAATCTAACGATTAAGAGATAGGACATCATCTAAAGGTTATAGACAAAGCCCTAATTATAAAATAGGCTTATTTGTTGAAATGCTTCCTGTGGTTTCCAAATCTTCTTAGTTTGCCCCCTGACATTTTAAATAACTTAATCTCCCTCCTAAACTTCCATTCCGTGGCCAAGATTGCCTCATTCCATTAGTTTTTAGATTAAAAACCATTAAACTGCTGATGTGGCATGGTTATGTTGTTAATTTTAACTATTAAAAATTAAAAAAATCAAATTGAATATAAAATAAATAAATAAAGATTGAAATTATTCAAAAGTCAAATATGTAAAATTATAAATAAATAAAAAACAAAAAAGAAAGTCTTGAGCTGTGAGATCTAGTCACCCCATCTTGAAATTACGACTGTTGATCTTAAGCTTCAAGTAGTGTTTGATGAGCTCTTCATCCGTCAGCCTAAATCGAAACCTTAGAGGTTTAATCCATTGATAAATAGCCAACTCTGATTGGTGATCTTCTTCGTCCATCACTTTGTGTGTAATCTAGTCCAACAGTGAGTGTAATATGTTGGTTTTGTGTGAGAGATATGTTGAGCAAAATAGGGGATGAGATTTAAGGAGATTGGGAGAGAGCTGAAGGGGATAGAATTGGTGGATTTGAGGAAGAGTTTGATGGGTTTTGATTAATTATAATGTTTGCGGTTGTTGTTGTTTGGTCAATGTTGTTGGTGTTTGAGGTTGCAAGAGTTTTGGGGATGAAGATGGGCCACATTCAACCATGTTTCAAAATTCGTTTGCTTTTCTTTGAATAATTGGGTTGATGATGGGTTTCGTTGTTCTTGATGACAAAGACGCTAATTCATTTTGGAAATTTATTTTCTTGGTTTTTGATACTGGAAACCAAAAGTTTTAGAAAATGAGAGAGAGGGGTTGAAGAAGAAAGAGAGCTTTAGAGAGAGACAGAGGGGGAGAGGGAGAGGAGACGACTGGGTTTGTGTGGGAGGGATGGGAGGTGTGGCCGGCTGCTGATGTGGTTAGGTGTACAGTGGGGTGGTGGTGTGATGGAGTTGAATAAGATGATGCAGAACTTTGGGGTTGTGTTCATTCCTTTTTTGTTTTTTTTTTTTAAATTTGTATGTTATTTTATTATTTTACATATTTGATTTTGAATAATTTCAAGTAATTTTTTAATATTTCAATTTTTAATAGTTAAAATTATTAAAATACCTATGCCACGTCAGCAAATTTAACTATTTTTATCTAAAAACTAATAGAATAGGCAACCTTAGTCATAGAATGGAAGTTTATGGGGAAAAATGAGTCATTTAAAATGTCAGGGGGCAAATTGAGAAGATTTGAAAACCACATGGGTATTTCAACAAATAAGCCTATAAAATAACTCTATTACGTCGTTGTAGTGCTCTTGTGTTGGGTTGGGTGCTCTGTTTTGGGGCCCATAAACTTTGTCATTATGAGCTTTTGAATAGAATCTCAAGTCCGCCCAAAAATCTTTGTCGTTTTGACGTTTGGAAGATAGAATCTCTATCTTATCCACCCAGGTAACCTGAATTTGACAATGCAATACAAGACCGTAATTATACACGTGATTAACAAAATTACAAAAAACTAAAGGAGGACAAAAAAATAACCAACATTCTGGTTTTTGGATGCCCAAACTGACCAACAAATATTCGAATTGGCTACCAAAATCAGAAACACAGAAAGGACTAATTAAATATAAAAAATTTATGTACAACTTTCTTTTATTAATCAAGAAGAAAGATTCGAACTTAAAACCTCTTTCAATATTAAAAAGAAAAATACTTGATTATCTGGATGTTACTCTTTTCAAAACGTCATTCCATTGTAATCTATAGACACCCTCTAGAGGAAGTAAAGAAATGGTCAAAATGGCAGTGACATTTAAAAACAGCCACTCATGATGAGACGCAGATTGCTAAATCATAACCAGCAAGCATCATTAATTAAGGTGCTACAATCCAACAAAGCCTACTTAATGACTCTGTATTCTAATGTGAATTTCATCAGAATATAGAAACAAACTGTAGAGTAGAATATTGTTATTGTGAATCGGTTTGTCTATGTTAAATTAATCTGTCTGTTGCCTGCGACGTTAACAGACTCGACAAAGCCACGACCTTGAGACCCGTGTGAGCTCCACCACCGACTCCAAATACAGCGTTGACTGAAACTTGATCTGAGTTTTTGACCTTTCAGTCGGTTGTTATACAAATACTTGTAGTTGCATTTGGAAGATCTGGTGGAGGTTAAAAGGGTAGTTTCCACGGATGCAGTTGAAATTGTTGACGCTGCAGAGCTCCATTTGAAGCTAGTCCTAAATATATATAGTACTCTCAAGGCCACAAGGTTTTGATGCAGAAGCTGCTGCTGGTGCCCATCTCAGTCTTTTTTCGTACGCCGCAGCAACTGCCACTGCCGAAAGTAGCTAAGACTAAAAGGTAAGATTCTGAGTCCTTAAAACCTCTTACTTTCTGTTAATATCCTGATCATCAACTTCCTCTGTATTTCATCTTTTTTATGGATGTTCTTTCTCATTCTTGTGAACTCATAAAGCTTGTGTTTTTTAATTTTTTTCATGAGAGAGAGAGAGAGAGAGCTGTGGCTGAGATGGTTTGATCGTCTTATAGGCTTTACACCAAAGCTATATAGTTTATTGGGTTTCTTTTAGATTGTGATTTGCATATTTACTTTGGTGTTGATCATATATTTGATTGGGGTCTGCTTGCACAATTGTAAAAGGCCTTTGAGATAAATGTTTTGGCATATCAACATTTCTGCTTGCAGTGTACCTGCAGTGACAATTTTGTCATTTTGATCAATAAATCTGGTCTGATCATATAGCTTGTTATTTTTTTGTTGGTTCTGATTTGACGCTGAGTTCCTCCTGACAACCCTAACACACTCGAAGATACTATTTTCAAACCTGCTCCTATGTTTGTTGGTTTGGCTAAATTGCCTTCTTGTAGTAGTTTCATGGATCCCGAGTTTTTGAGTCCATATCCCATGATGAAAATGCAACTGTACCTCCTAATTTGGGTGCAATTGAGCTTCACTAGTTTTTTTGAATCATGTCAGGGTTGTAGCTGGTAGTTTGGGTACACTTGAGCTTCAATAG